>NC_142687.1:71670000-71985000 GCF_056320005.1 Nelumbo lutea | reverse complement strand
ACTGCTAACAACTCCTTTTCTGTGGTGGTGTAATTGAGTTGGGGTCCAGTCAAGGTTCTGCTAGCATAGTAAATTGGCTGAAAATGTTTGTTCATTCTTTGTCCTAAAACAGCTCCTATAGCAAAATCACTCGCATCACACATCAATTCAAATGGGAGGGTCCAATCTGGTGCTACCATGGTAGGTGCATGGATCAATTTGTCTTTCAAGATGTTGAAAGCATGAAGACATTCAGTTGAAAATTCAGAAGGCACTTCTCTCTGAAGTAAGGTAGATAATGGCTTGGAAATTTTTGAGAAATCTTTAATAAACCTTCTATAGAATCCGACATGTCCTAAGAAACTTCTCAAAGAACGAACAGATGTTGGGGTTGGCAATTTTTCAATTGCCTCCACCTTGGCCTTGTCAACTTCTATACCTCTTTGAGAGATCTTGTGTCCAAGCACTATGCCTTCTTGCACCATAAAATGACATTTCTCCCAATTTAACACAAGATGTGTTTCTTTACATCTAGTAAGCACCTGTTCCAGATTATTCAAACATGCATCAAATGAAGAGCCAAAAACTGAAAAATCATCCATGAAGATCTCAATAAATTTTTCAACCATATCAGAAAATATAGACATCATACATCGCTGAAAGGTTGCTGGGGCATTGCATAACCCAAAGGGCATCCTTCGGTATGCAAAGGTTCCATATGGGCAAGTAAAAGTGGTCTTTTCTTGATCTTCTGGTGCAATTGGTATCTGGTTATACCCTGAATATCCATCCAAGAAACAATAATACTCATGCCCGGCTAGCCTCTCCAACATTTGATCCATAAATGGGAGAGGGAAATGGTCCTTCCGGGTGGCTTCATTTAATTTTCTATAGTCAATACACACACGCCATCCGGTAACGGTTCTAGTAGGGATGAGTTCATTTTTCTCATTTGGAACAACAGTCGTACCCCTGTTTTGGGCACAACTTGCACAGGGCTTACCCAAGAACTATCAGAAATAGGATAATTGATCCCAGCATCTAACAACTTAATTATTTCAGCCTTTACCACTTCTTTCATGTTGGGATTCAGGCGCCTTTGGGGCTGAACGAAAGGCTTGCTGTCCTCTTCCATCAAAATTCTGTGAGTGCAGATTGATGGATTAATGCCTTTGATATCTTCTACCTTCCAAGCTATAGCATTTTTGTGTTCCCGCAGCACTGTTAATAATTTTTCTCTTTGTAAGGGATTCAGCGCTGCGGAAATTATCACGGGGAGATCTGATGGTTCCTCAAGGAAAGCATACTCTAAATGGGATGGTAATTGCTTCAGTTCAAGGGTGGGGGGTTCTTGGGGTGATGGCTTACCTGATGGTCCGGGCAATTTTCCTAAGTTCTCTAATTTAAGAAACCCCTTTCCCTTGAATTGAGGCTTATCGTTCAGGTATGCTATCATGAGGTTTATTTTTTTCATTTTCTGCTTCTTCAAGTTCTCCCTGCTGGAGGTAGAGTTCAAGAGGATCAGTTATTCTACTTACCTGGAAGCATTCATCAATTGTCAATTCAATGGCATCAATCATAAAACAAGAATCATCACTAGAGGGTGCATGTTTCATAGCATCAGACATTTTAAAAATTATCTCCTCATCTTGTATCCTAAGGCTGAGTTGTCCTTGTTGGACATCAATCATTGCTTTCCCGGTAGCCAGGAAAGGTCTCCCTAGGATAAGCGGGACCTCCACATCTTCTTGCATGTCTAACACAATGAAATCAACTGGAAAAATGAATTTGTCAACTTTAACTAACACATCTTCTATGATCCCCCTAGGATGTCTAATGGATCTATCAGCCAATTGTAATGCCACTCTAGTGGGTTGGGGTTCATTCAACCCCAATTTCTTGAAGATAGAATATGGCATTAAATTGATGCTAGCTCCCAGGTCACATAAAGCTTTTTCAATTTTTAAACTGCCAATGGTACAAGGAATAGTGAAACTCCTTGGATCTTTGAGTTTCTGAGGCAGCTTGTTCAGAAGGATAGCAGAACATTCCTCATTTAATGCAACTGTAGCCACATCTCCTAGTTTCCTTTTGTTTGCCAATAATTCCTTCAAAAACCTTGCATAGTGTGGCATCTGGGCTAAAGCATCAGCAAAAGGAATATTAATATGTAAACTTTTAAATATTTCAAGAAACTTACCAAATTCCTTCTCCAATTTTTATTGCTTCAGCCTGTTAGGGAATGGAACTTGTGGTTGTTGGTGCATCCCTTGTTGTGCTTCTGGTTGTTCCGTCTTCTGTTGTCTGGTCCCAAGGCTTGTTTCTGCCTTGGGTTCAGCCCAATTCTTCTTTTCTACCTCAGGCAACTCTTTTCCACTTCTTAAGGTAATAGCTTGCACCTGCTCTCGTGGATTCCCTTCAGTGTTGCTTGGAAGAGTTCCCGGCAGTCTGGAAGAGATTAATTGTGCCAATTGCCCCACTTGGTTTTTCAGATTTTTGATTGAGGCTTCCTGGTTCTGGAACCTAGTTTCTGCACCTGCTATAAATTTTGTCATCAGTTCCTCCAAATTGGATTTTGGTTCAGGCTGATGATAAGTCTGGTGGAACGGCTTGGAAATATGCTGATTTGGCCAGGACTGGTTTGAATGTCCCCTCCATCCTGGATGAAAAGTATGGTGACTCTGGTAACCCTGCTGTCTTGACGAATTGCTGACATAGTCAACTTGTTCAGTAGATGGTCTGAACTGATTACCAACTTGGCAGTCTGTACTGATGTGGCCTCCCCCACACAATTCACAATTAAGAGGCTGCACATGCATGGCAGCTATCTGCATTTCATCTATTTTTTTACTGAGTGCTCCTATTTGTGCAGCTAGTGCTGTATAAGTGTCAACATTATGCAAGCCTTGCTGCTTCCTAGTTTGAGTCCTTTCCGAATGCCATTGAAAGTTGTTGGCTGCCATTTCCTCAATAAGTGCATGGGCAACCTCAGGAGTTTTATTATTTATGGATCCTCCGGCTGCAGCATCTAATATGGTCTTATTTGAGTCAGTAAGACCATTATAGAAAGTCTGCACTTGCAGCCAAATGGGGAGGCCATGGTGAGGAACTCTCCTTAACAGCTCCTTGTATCGTTCCCATGACTCATATAAAGATTCCCCCTCTTGCTGAAAAAAAGTAGTGATGTCATTCCTCATTTTAGCAGTTTTAGAAGGGGTTAAATATTTAGAGAGAAAACGGCTGGCCATTTCGTCCCATGTGGCTATAGATCCTGCCGGTAATGAGTTCAACCAAGCTTTGGCTTTACCCTTCAAAGAAAATGGGAATAACCTCAGCCGGATGGCATCATCACTTACCCCATTGTGTTTGAAGGTGTCACAGATTTCCAAGAAGTTAGCAATATGGGCATTGGGATCCTCATGGGCCATACCACAAAACTGAACCGTATTTTGTATCATTTGGATTATGGCCGGTTTAATTTCGAAGTTATTGGCAGCAATAGTTGGCCTGATAATGCTGGAGACAGTCCCGGTGAGGGTAGGCTTGGCATAATCCATCATAATTCTTTGTTCAGCCATTTCTTGTGCTTCTTGTCTGACTTGCTTAGCAGCTCTCAAACAGACACGGAGAGTCCGTTCAATCTCCGGGTCGTAAAGGATATCTTCCAGTTCAGGTCTGCTTGTCATAAACTGTTAAAGTCAAAGCAATAAAAATGCCAATATTCACAAAAGAAAATAAATAACTAATCCTATCACACTGAAAATGTAAAGTGAAGTATTGGAATACAAAACCTACATCCTATCATGAATAAATGAAGCCGATTATACTAAAAGCAGATTTAAACCAATCATCTTATTCAAGGTTCCTTTATCTACATCCATCGATTGCAACATCTGAATTCAGACCCAATTTAGATCTGAGTTCAGATCTAAAAGTCTTTGGTATTGTTAGTCTAGAGAAATTAACAAATAATAATTCAGATCTGAGCTGTATATCTCATACACACTCATTGGTATACACTACAATATACATCCATTAAGGTTGGAATCAAATCTGTGATGCTTTAGGGCTGAAATCAGATCTGATCTGAAAAAATAATTTAAAAGGATCTTAAAAAAAAAAAAAAAAAAACCAGTCCTGAGTTAGGCTTGGGTTAAAGATTTTAAACTCTACAATTGAAGCTCAAACCTGTATAGCTGATGCATATCAAACACTTGCTAAGACCTGAAAATTGGGTCTGCAATGTTTGGTATTGCAAGCTATTCGGTCCATACAACTTTTGTAGAAATCTGAAATCAGGTCTGCTAACTGTTGCACTATAGCAGCCCTGCTACAGATCTGAATGCTAATAGAAATACTTGGAAAGTGCTAATTTTTCTTAAGTATCTGAGTCATAACATTTATTCAATCCAAACATACACCTCCTTAGCTAATGTAGCTCGGTTACAAGTGGGTAAAGCCAAGAATTCATTCCACCTAGAATTCATAGTATGCTCTGTATCAGTTCAGTCCTCACATCATATCAACTGCATTTCAGATTTGAATTTCTCTCATTCCTTGCTATCCATTCACCCTTGAGGCAGGTTGGATGTATCATAGGGTGGATTGGGGTAGTAATGGCACCCAATTCACCTCAAACTTGCATCGGTTCAGATCTGAGTTCAGAGGAATTCAGATCTGAACTGAGCAGATCTGTAACAGCAGAATTCAGATCTGAACACAAGTCTGAGTTTGGATTTGAATTCTCAATTGCCTTACCTTCAGTTATTGCTACCAAATTGTTTTTGGGGAATAGCAGAAGTGCCCTAGGGTGAATTGGGGTGGTGATGACACCCAATTCCCCTCAAAATTTCATCAGTTCAGGTCTGAGTTCAGAGGAACTCAGATCTGAACTGTTGCAGATCTGCAATAGCAGAATTCAGATCTGAACTCAGATCTGAGTTCTGATCCGAATTCTCAATTGCTCCACTGGTTGTTCAAAAGATCTCCCCCTTTTTTTTTTCATTTGTTTTTTTTTTTTTTATTGAAAGAAAAGAATAATAAAATCTGAAACACAAGCAATTCTTTTCGGCTGAGTGCTGCAGATCTGAAATCTGCTGATCTGAGTGCCGAATGCAACTCAGATCTGCAACACTCATGTTTTTTGTGAAAATTATTTTTTTTCTTTTTTTTTCTTTTTGAAGGGAACAACATCAAGATTGAATAGAAATCAAATATTACTTTATTAAAATGAAACTGAAACCAGAAAAAGAGAGTAATCTACTTAAGAAAGAAGAAACATAACTACATGAGTACAGCAGTTGCAGTCCAAGCTGAAATGAAAAAGTTAGCAAATTAACCCAACTATGAATGCAATGCTGAATAATACCAGATTAAGAATGCTCAATGTTTCCTAATATTGCTTCTCTAAAACCCCGGCAACGGTGCCAAAAACATGATGTGTTGCTCATTGTGACACTAGCAAGTGCACTAGCCGTTCAAGTAATAAAGTAGTGAGTGAAGTATCGTTCCCACCAGGATTTAGGAAACAATTACCAATACTAAATTAAGCACTTCTTATCTGATCAACAAATAAATCAAAACTCTAATGAAAGCTAAGAAATCCTAAATTAAAATCTATCTAAATCATTGGCCCAATTGCCTTCAATTCAGGTTAGAAGAGTAAGCAGTAAATGTCAATCTCAGAATTCAGAAATCTATCAATTTGGATCATTCGAATAAATCATGATTGAGCCTTGGTTTGGTGAAACACCAAGGTCATGAACAGCCTCTCTCAAGCGCATGTCCATCCTATGCATGAGTGATGGTTCTTCTATCTCTAGCAAAAATCTAATCCCCATGCATGCATTTCTTCAAACACTTCTAAGGCATCAATTCAAATCTGAATTGATCACCAACTGAATTGTGCAAGTTATCTCTAACCTTGCACTCAATTCAGTTCTTGAATAGTAGATCTGAATTCCTAGAGTCTCTCTCAAGCACTCTAGGAATTCCAAGCTGTAGATTAATTCGTCCAATCTGAAAATTGCAGATCTGAATTCTCTTTCAAGCAATTTAGATCTTGCAATCTCAGATCTGAGAATTCAGATCTGAGTTTTGAAGGTTAGTTGGCCGAATTACTCTACAATCACACCCTTATTCAAGAAACTTCAAGTACAATACATGACCATTTGAATGAATCAAAAAGAATTAGATTGCTGAACTGAAATTTTACAAGCTGAAATACATCAAGGAAGAATGGAAACAAGGAGAAAGAAGAAAGAAAATATAACTAAGAAACTGAATTCAAATCAAAAGAGAATGAAACTACAAATGATTTATTACAAAAGATCTTTGAATCACAAACCCTCAATTCGAACTCACCTTCTTCTTCTAGCTTGCTTGTCTTGAACTTCCTTCAGCCCTTCTTCTTCTTCTTCCTTGCGCCTAGCCTTCTTCTCTTCTCTTCTCTCAAGGTGGCCGAACCTCTAAGAGTGGGAGAGCCTTCCTCTCAAGCAATTGAACAACTTTCTCCCCTCCTAGAGGCCTCCTTATATAGTTTTTCAAAGGGGCTCTTGCCCCTTCTTGAAGCCTCTAGAATGGGGTGTATTACACCCCTCATGAACCTTCTAGAGTGCTCCCTCCTTCTCTTCAAGAAACTTCTAGGAGTTGTCGCCCCTAGCTCCCTTTGGGCTGCTATTTGGGCTACAACTTAGCTTGCTTTTGAGCTCATGTGGGCTACACTCTAGGCTGTTATTTGGGCTAAAAATGGGCTGGGCCGAAATTTCCTTCTTGCTAGGCTTCTTCCCTTGGATTTTCCAAAGAGTTTCACTTGCTCTTCTTGGGCCGAATGAAATTCTCTTGCTCTCATGGCTGGGCCGGGCTGAACTTGATAAATTTTGGGTTTTCTTTTCTTGCTTTTGCCTTCTTTTTGTTGATTTGGCTCCCCCTGAAATCTTTCTTGCAATCAAGCTAAAATAGGGCAAAATCTAATTAAACCAGCATAAAATTTCATGCAAAAACCTCATAAAATATAGATAAATTGTAGGTTCATCAGCAGAAGTGCCCTAGGATGAATTGGGGTGTTTATGACACCCAATTCCCCTCAAAATTGCATCAGTTCAGGTCTGAGTTCAGAGGAACTCAGATCTGAACTGTTGCAGATCTGTAATAGCAGAACTCAGATCTGAACTCAAATCTGAATTCTGATCCGAATTCTCAATTGCTCCTCTTGTTGTTCAAAAGATCTCTTTCCTTTTTTTTTTAGTTTATATATATATTTTTTTTCTTTTTGTAATGGAAAAAGAAATAAAAGTCTGAAACACAAGCAATTCTTTTCGGCTGAGTGCTGCATATTTGAAATCTGCTGATCTGAGTGCTGAATGCAACTCAGATCTGCAACACTCATGTTTATGTGAATTTTTTTTTTCTTTTTCTTTTCTTTTTGAAGGGAACAACACCAAGATTGAATAGAAATCAAATATGTCTTTATTAAAATGAAACTGAAACCAGAAAAAGAAAGTAATCTACTTAAGAAAGAAGAAACATAACTACAGTAGTACAGCAGTTGCAGTCCAAGCTGAAATGAAAAAGTTAGCAAATTAACCCAACTATGAATGCAATGCTAAATGAGATCAGATTAAGAATGCTCAATGTTTCCTAATATTGCTTCTATAAATCCCCGGCAACGGCGCCAAAAACATGATATGTGGCTCATTGTGACACTAGCAAGTGCACTAGCCGTTCAAGTAATAAAGTAGTGAGTGAAGTATCGTTCCCACGAGGATTTAGGAAACAATTACCAATACTAAATTGAGCACTTCTTATCTGACCAACAAATAAATCAAAACTTTAATGAAAGCTAAAAGAAATCCTAAATAAATATCTATCTAATCATTGGCCCGATTGCCTTCAAATCAGGTTAGAAGAGTAAGCAGTAAATGTCAATCTCAGAATTCAGCAATCTATCAATTTGGATCATTCGAATAAATCATGATTGAGCCTTGGTTTGGTGAAACCCCAAGGTCATGAACAGCCTCTCTCAAGTGCATGTTCATCCTATGCATGAGTGACGGTTCTTCTATCTCTAGCAAGAATCTAATCCCCATGCATGCATTTCTTCAAACACTTCTAAAGCATCAATTCAAATCTGAATTGATCACCAACTGAATTGTGCAAGTTATCTCTAACCTTGCACTCAATTCAGTTCTTGAATAGTAGATCTGAATTCCTAGAGTCTCTCTCAAGCACTCTAGGAATTCCAAGCTGTAGATTAATTCAGCCAATCTGAAAATTGCAGATCTGAATTCTCTTTCAAGCAATTCAGATCTTGCAATCTCAGATCTGAGAATTCAGATCTGAGTTTTGAAGGTTAGTTGGCCGAATTACTCTACAATAACACCCTTATTCAAGAAACTTCAAGTACAATTCATGACCATTTGAATGAATAAAAAAGTATTAGATTGCTGAACTGAAATTTTACAAGCTGAAATACATCAAGGAAGAATGGAAACAAGGAGAAAGAAGAAAGAAAATATAACAAAGAAATTGAATTCAAATCAAAAGAGAATGAAACTACAAATGATTTATTACAAAAGATCTTTGAATCACAAACCCTCAATTCGAACTCACCTTCTTCTTCTAGCTTGCTTGTCTTGAACTTCCTTCAGCCCTTCTTCTTCTTCTTCCTTGCACCTAGCCTTCTTCTCTTCTCTTCTCTCAAGGTGGCCGAACCTCTAAGAGTGGGAGAGCCTTCCTCTCAAGAAATTGAACAACTCTCTCCCCTCCTAGAGGCCTCCTTATATAGTTTTTCAAGGGGGCTCTTGTCCCTTCTTGAAGTCTCTAGAATTGGGTGTATTAGACCCCTCATGAACCTTCTAGAGTGCTCCCTCCTTCTCTTCAAGAAACTTTAGGAGTTGCCGCCCCTAGCTCCCTTTGGGCTGCTATTTGGGCTACAACTTAGCTTGCTTTTGAGCTCATGTGGGCTACACTCTAGGCTGTTATTTGGGCTAAAAATGGTCTAGGCCGAAATTTCCTTCTTGCTAGGTTTCTTCCCTTAGGTTTTCCAAAGAGTTAGCTTGCACTACTTGGGCCGAATGAAACTCCCTTGCTCTCATGGCTGGGCCGGACTGAACTTGATAAATTTTGGTCTTTCTTTTCTTGCTTTTGCCTTCTTTTTGTTGATTTGGCTCCCCCTAAAATCTTTCTTGCAATCAAGCTAAAATAGGGCAAAATCTAATTAAACCAGCATAAAATTTCATGCAAAAACCTCATAAAATATAGATAAATTGTAGGTTCATCACTTTTCCAGTGGCCGGTTTTCTTAGAGAAGTGACAGTAATCTGATGCTTTGTCTTTCTTCTACTTCTTACCCTTAGTGGCTTTCTTTTGAGGCTTCTTTGGCTTCCTATTTCTCTTGCCCGTCTTGCTAGCTTCAACAAGCATAGCTACAGTCTCATCCTTTCTAATCAGTTCTTTGGCTCTTTGCAACATATTGCTGAGCTCTTGTAAGCTGATTCAGCTTTTTCATGTTACAGTTCATGATGAACGGATTAAAGGAAGGAGGCAAAGAATAAACGATAGCAACTATTTGGTTTGCAAAGTCCAGCCCGGATCCAAGAGCCTCTAGTTCGTTGATGTATCCCATCATCCGAAGACAATGGTCGTGAAATTGTTGGCCCTTGGACATTTGTGTGGTCATGAACTGTTTCAAGACCTTTTGTCGAGTAGAATGATTTTGCTCTTCATACATCATCCTGAGACTATCCAATATGGCCTTGTCAAGTTCGATTTGATCAAACTGCCTCTGTATTGGGTTGTCCAAGGAGGCAATGATGTAACACCGGGCAAGAGAGTTTTTCTCCTCACATTCCTGATAGTCTCTCCTTCGGGCCTCAGAAGCCCTATCACCTGGACGTTCCAGGGTAGGATTCTTTGCCACTTTGTCCAGCTTTTCAGAAGCTAGGGCTAGCATAAGGTTCCTATACCAGTCGTCATAGTTTGGGCCCTTAAGCTTATTGTCATCAAGAAGCCATCTTATAAAAACCCAGGGACTATGGGCAGGTGCAAGATTAGCCCATCAGGTATTATCCTAAATGGTCTTACACTTAACCTCTCAGCCCTCAATGATCAAGCACTGCCTGACAAGAGAAGACCTCTCCCTTGGCTACAAGGAATAGTGCCACACTCTCTACTCACATGGATCCCGGGAATTAAAACCTTTTGCAAATGTTTTTGAAACTGTACATATACATATATATATATATATTTATATATATATTTATATTAATTTTGCAAAACAAAATTCCAACGATTGAAATCAATTGCCGGTAATTTGATTTCCATCAGAGAGAGTGCATTCCCGATCATTACCATTGTCCGACAAAGGGGCTGATTCTGTCACTATGGTCACTCACTCAGATGAATTCTCAGACTGCCCCAACATGTCCAGGTTTTGACCCCCACTAAGGATCTCACTGATTGACATATCAAAGACAGCCCGATCCAACACTTGGTGGCACACTAGTATCAAACTTGGTAGGATAAATCTCCCCAAACTTATCCAATGGCTGTGAACATTTAAAACTAACACAAGTCTCTATGAGTGTCCAGTTTTAGGGTCTTACACAGAAATATACCAAACAACATGAATCAAACATGTACTTTGTTTATTTACCCTAAATGTCAAAAGTACATCAACTTGGATTGAAGCTAAGGGTATACAAAACTGTCTAACACCAACCAAACCGGTTCCGAGTACTCCATATGAACTTTGGACCGGAAAGAAACCAAGTGTCAGACACTTGAAGATTTGGGGTGGTCTAGCACACGTTAAAAGAATGAGTGCAGACAAGTTGGAATCCAAGACCAGCCGTTGCCTATTTGTAGTCTACCCAAAAGGCTCTGTAAGTTACCTATTCTATGACCCAAGTGAGCAGAAAGTGTTCTACAGTCGAAATGCACAATTCTTGGAGACCGATTACATCCTGCACCCATTGTCAGGAAATTGTTCTTGATGAGGAGAGCTCAGAAGTAGTGGGAGATGTCCCACAAGTTCCAGGTAGTGACCAACATAGAAGATCCACTCGGGTATCCAAACCACCAGTCCATTATGGTTTTGACCAGGATAGTTACCTTGTGGAAACCTTGACAAGTGGGGAGGATCCCGTGACTTACGTGGAAGCTATGTTGGACATAGATTCCCAGAATTGGGTGGAGGCCATGAGAGCAGAGACGTCTCAATAGAGACCAATATAGTCTGGACTCTAGTAGAGACCAATGAGTCTGGACTCTAGTAGATTAAGTGACCAATGGAGTCTGTGAACATTCTAAACTAACACGAGTCTCATTAAGTGTCCAATTTAAGGGTATTACATAGAAACATACCAAGGGAACATGAATCAAATATGCACTTTTATTCATTTACAATAAACTCATAAATTACATCATTTTGATTGAAGCTAAGGGCATACAAAACTGTCTAACAGAACTGATTAGAAAGGATGAGCCTGTAGCTATGCTTGTTGAAACTAGCAAGACAAACAAGAGAAAGAGGAAGGCAAAGAAACCTCAAAAGAAAGCCACTAAGGGTACGAAGTAGAAGAAAGACAAAGCATCGGATGCCTGTCACTTCTGCAAGAAGATTGGCCAGTAGAAAAGGAATCGCCCTGCCTACTTAGAATCCAAGAAAGGTAATTTCGAAACTTGTGTTATAGAAACCAATTTATTGGTAACTTCTGCGTCCTGGTGTATTGACTCTGGGGCTTCAACTCATGCGTGTAACTCACTGCAGGGGTTCAAGGTAAGCAGAAGGCTGAGTAAAGGAGAAGTCACTTTCTACTTGGGGGCTACTACAACTGTTGCAGCCACAGCAATAGGAACCGTGGAGTTAGATTTTAGAGAAGGAAAAATTGTATTGAGAGATTGTCTTTATGTACAAAATTTAAGGAGAAATTTGATTTCTGTCTCAAAACTGTGTGCAGATGGTTATTCTGTCTTCTTTAGTAATCACCGCATGTATTTCATCACCTTCACAGATGATTTCTCACGATATGGTTACATGTACCTAATGAGACACAAGTCTGAATCCATTGAAAAGTTCAAAGAGTTTAGACAAGAGGTCAAGAAACAGTTAGGGAGAGAAATTAAGACCCTTCAATCAGATCAAGGTGGTGAGTATCTCTCTAACGAATTCAGGGACTACTTAAAGGACAATGGGATAGTATCACAATTAACTCCTCCTGCTACACCACAATTTAACGGTGTTTCAGAGAGGAGGAATAGGACCTTATTGGATATGGTCCGATCACTTCTCATACACTCAGACTTACCCACATCCTTTTGGGTTTACGCATTAGAGACTGCGATTTATGTGCTGAATCAGGTTCAAACTGAAAGAAGGGTAGGATCCATCTAATGGACGCCATGAAGGGTGCGGAATGGGTGGGTGAATTTCAAATGTTTTCCTACCTTCTCCCAACTGGGAATCATATTCCCTAAATTTAGAATACAATATTTAAGGATTCTACTTGAACCATAATCAAACCATATATGAACCAAAAGGAAACATGAAGGATTATACCTGATTCGGAGAAACAATATCTCCCAAAGTTGATGTTCACGCACAAAGAAGATACCAAGAACCGCTCCTGCTGAAGATGACACAGTTGTGAATGGAACGGAACTAGCAGGGTGTGTCCTACACACTAGATCCTTCGCAAGAACCCACTAGAAACTCTGAACACTAAATCCTTTTCAGTCTTTGATGTGTGGCTCATTATGACACTAGCAAGTGCACTAGCCGTTCAAGTAATAAAGTAGTGAGTGAAGTATCGTTTCCACGAGGATTTAGGAAACAATTACCAATACTAAATTGAGCACTTCTTATCTGATCAACAAATAAATCAAAACTCTAATAAAAGCTAAGAATTCCTAAATTAAAATCTATCTAAATCATTGGTCCAATTGCCTTCAATTCAGGTTAGAAGAGTAAGCAGTAAATGTCAATCTCAGAATTCAGCAATCTATCAATTTGGATCATTTGAATGAATCATGATTGAGCCTTGGTTTGGTGAAACCCCAAGGTCATTAACAGCCTCTCTCAAGTGCATGTTCATCCTATGCATGAGTGACGGTTCTTCTATCTCTAGCAAGAATCTAATCCCCATGCATTCATTTCTTCAAACACTTCTAAGGCATCAATTCAAATCTGAATTGATCACCAACTGAATTGTGCAAGTTATCTCTAACCTTGCACTCAATTCAGTTCTTGAATAGTAGATCTGAATTCTTAGAGTCTCTCTCAAGCACTCTAGGAATTCCAAGCTATAGATTAATTCGCCCAATCTGAAAATTGCAGATCTGAATTCTCTTTCAAGCAATTCAGATCTTGCAATCTCAGATCTGAGAATTCAGATCTGAGTTTTGAAGGTTAATTGGCCGAATTACTCTACAATCACACCCTTATTCAAGAAACTTCAAGTACAATACATGACCATTTGAATGAATCAAAAAGAATTAGATTGTTGAACTGAAATTTTACAAGCTGAAATACATCAAGGAAGAATGGAAACAAGGAGAAAGAAGAAAGAACATATAACTAAGAAACTGAATTCAAATCAAAAGAGAATGAAACTATAAATGATTTATTACAGAAGATCTTTGAATCACAAACTCTCAATTCGAACTCACCTTCTTCTTCTAGCTTGCTTGTCTTGAACTTCCTTCAGCCCTTCTTCTTCTTCTTCCTTGCGCCTAGCCTTCTTCTCTTATCTTCTCTCAAGGTGGCCGAACCTCTAAGAGTGGGAGAGCCTTCCTCTCAAGCAATTGAACAACTTTCTCCCCTCCTAGAGGCCTCCTTATATAGTTTTTCAAGGGGGCTCTTGCCCCTTCTTGAAGCCTCTAGAATGGGGTGTATTACACCCCTCATGAACCTTCTAGAGTGCTCCCTCCTTCTCTTCAAGAAACTTCTAGGAGTTGCCGCCCCTAGCTCCCTTTGGGCTGCTATTTGGGCTACAACTTAGCTTGCTTTTGAGCTCATGTGGGCTACACTCTAGGCTGTTATTTGGGCTAAAAATGGGCTGGGCCGAAATTTCCTTCTTGCTAGGCTTCTTCCCTTGGATTTTCCAAAGAGTTTCACTTGCTCTTCTTGGGCCGAATGAAATTCTCTTGCTCTCATGGCTGGGCCGGGCTGAACTTGATAAATTTTGGGTTTTCTTTTCTTGCTTTTGCCTTCTTTTTGTTGATTTGGCTCCCCCTGAAATCTTTCTTGCAATCAAGTTAAAATAGGGCAAAATTTAATTAAACCATCATAAAATTTCATGCAAAAACCTCATAAAATATAGATAAATTGTAGGTTCATCAGTATTTTTTGTAAGACTGATATCAAGAACTAATTTCTTGACTTCTTGCAAAAGGTGCTGGCGGCGGCTGGAAGAGAACTCCTGAATGAAGATATTTGAATCTTAATTTCTCCTCCTTTCTTCTTGATTAAGGAATCCTCCTAATTAGGAGTTATCCCTATCCAAATCAATATTTGGATAGGGGATAATCTTAATCCTATTTGCAGATTAAGTTAGTTTACTCCTGATCATGTCAGGAGGTTACTAGATTCAAATCTGATTTGAATTTGGTCTCCCCGTGTGGGTAAGATCATAAGCCCAATCCTTTTTACAAACATTAATCTCAGATTCACCCCATAGATGGGTGATCATATCAGCCCAGCTCGTAATGGGCTTTTGGCCCATTAAGTGCTCAGTGTTTAATTAGTTTCCAATCTGCTGCCCAGTTGGGCTTCTTTGTATGGCGTGGGACCCAAGCATTGATCTACACACCAGCCACATAGGTTTGGCCCAACCTATATTACAAGGCCCAGCCAAATTCACTGAAAAACTCAGTGACCCCTTGAGCCCATCACATGGACGCTATGGGCCCAACACTTACATTAAGTGGTCCCTGGGCCAAGCCATCTTATAAAAACCCAGGGACTATGGGCAGGTACAAGATTAGCCCATCAGGTAATATCCTAAATGGTCTTACACTTAACCTCTCAGCCCTTAATGATCAAGCACTGCCCGACAAGAGAAGACTTCTCCCTCGGCTGCAAGGAGTAGTGCCACACTCTCTACTTGATGTGTCGCTCATTGTGACACTAGCAAGTGCACTAGCCGTTCAAGTAATAAAGTAGTGAGTGAAGTATCGTTCCCACGAGGATTTAGGAAACAATTACCAATACTAAATTGAACACTTCTTATCTGATCAACAAATAAATCAAAACTCTAATGAAAGCTAATAAATCCTAAATTAAAATCTATCTAAATCATTGGTCCAATTGCCTTCAATTCAGGTTAGAAGAGTAAGCAGTAAATATCAATCTCAGAATTCAGCAATCTATCAATTTGGATCATTCGAATAAATCATGATTGAGCCTTGGTTTGGTGAAACCCCAAGGTCATGAACATCCTCTCTCAAGCGCATGTTCATCCTATGCATGAGTGACGGTTCTTCTATCTCTAGCAAGAATCTAATCCCCATGCATGCATTTCTTCAAACACTTCAAAGGCATCAATTCAAATCTGAATTGATCACCAACTGAATTGTGCAAGTTATCTCTAACCTTGCACTTAATTCAGTTCTTGAATAGTAGATCTGAATTCCTAGAGTCTCTCTCAAGCACTCTAGGAATTCCAAGCTGTAGATTAATTCGCCCAATCTGAAAATTGCAGATCTGAATTCTCTTTCAAGCAATTTAGATCTTGCAATCTCAGATCTGAGAATTCAGATCTGAGTTTTGAAGGTTAGTTGGCCGAATTGATCTGCAATCACACCCTTATTCAAGAAACTTCAAGTACAATGCATGACCATTTGAATGAATCAAAAAGAATTAGATTGCTGAACTGAAATTTTACAAGCTGAAATACATCAAGGAAGAATGGAAACAAGGAGAAAGAAGAAAGAACATATAACTAAGAAACTGAATTCAAATCAAAAGAGAATGAAACTACAAATGATTTATTACAAAAAATCTTTGAATCACAATCCCTCAATTCGAACTCACCTTCTTCTTCTAGCTTGCTTGTCTTGAACTTCCTTCAGCCCTTCTTCTTCTTCTTCCTTGCGTCTAGACTTCTTCTCTTCTCTTCTCTCAAGGTGGCCGAACCTCTAAGAGTGGGAGAGCCTTTCTCTCAAGCAATTGAACACTTTCTCCCCTCCTAGAGGCCTCCTTATATAGTTTTTCAAGGGGGCTCTTGCCCCTACTTGAAGCATCTAGAATTGGGTGTATTACACCCCTCATGAACCTTTTAGAGTGCTCCCTCCTTCTCTTCAAGAAACATCTAGGAGTTGCTGCCCCTAGCTCCCTTTGGGCTGCTATTTGGGCTACAACTTAGCTTGCTTTTGAGCTCATGTGGGCTACACTTGATGAACTTACAATTTATCTATAATTTTTGAGGACTTTAGCATGGATTTTTATGCCGGTTTTATTAATTTTTGAATTAATTTAGCTTAATGCTAAGAATAGGTTCAGGGATAATCAATCCAAGAAAAGGAAGGAAAAAGGCAAGAAAAGAAGGTTCAAAAAGACCAATTTCAGTCCAGCCCGGTCGTGGAAGCAAGAGAGAGCACTTCGGCCCTAAAAGAGCAAGTGAATTCCTTGAGAAAACCCAAGAAAATAAAGCCTAGCTATGAGGAGAATTCGGCCCAGCAAGGAAGGTCCATTTTTAGCCCAAATAACAGCCTAGAGTGTATAGCCCACATGAGCTCAAAAGCAAGCTAAGTTGTAGCCCAAATAGCAGCCCAAAGGGAGCTAGGGGCGGCAACTTCTAGGAGTTTCTTGAAGAGAAGGAGGGAGCACTTTAGAAGGTTCATGAGGGGTGTAATACACCCCATTCTAGAGGCTTCAAGAAGGGGCAAGAGCCCCCTTGAAAAACTATATAAGGAGGCCTCTAGGAGGGGAGAAAGTTGTTCAATTGCTTGAGAGGAAGGCTCTCCCACTCTTAGAGGTTCGGCCACCTTGAGAGAAGAGAAGAGAAGAAGGCTAGGCGCAAGGAAGAAGAAGAAGAAGGGCTGAAGGAAGTTCAAGAAAAGCAAGCTAGAAGAAGAAGGTGAGTTCGAATTGAGAGTTTGTGATTCAAAGATCTTCTGTAATAAATCATTTGTAGTTTCATTCTCTTTTGATTTGAATTCAGTTTCTTAGTTATATGTTCTTTCTTCTTTCTCCTTGTTTCCATTCTTCCTTGATGTATTTCAGCTTGTAAAATTTCAGTTCAGCAATCTAATTCTTTTTTATTCATTCAAATGGTCATGCATTGTATTTGAAGTTTCTTGAATAAGGGTGTGATTGTAGATTAATTCGACCAACTAACCTTCAAAACTCAGATCTGAATTCTCAGATCTGAGATTGCAAGATCTGAATTGCTTGAAAGAGAATTCAGATCTGCAATTTTCAGATTGGGCGAATTAATCTACAGCTTGGAATTCTTAGAGTGCTTGAGAGAGACTCTAGGAATTCAGATCTACTATTCAAGAACTGAATTGAGTGCAAGGTTAGAGATAACTTGCACAATTCAGTTGGTGATCAATTCAGATTTGAATTGATGCCTTAGAAGTGTTTGAAGAAATGCATGCATGGGTATTAGATTCTTGCTAGAGATAGAAGAACCGTCACTCATGCATAGGATGAACATGCACTTGAGAGAGGCTGTTAATGACCTTGGGGTTTCACCAAACCAAGGCTCAATCATGATTCAAGGAAGAATGGAAACAAGGAGAAAGAAGAAAGAACATATAACTAAGAAACTGAATTCAAATCAAAAGAGAATGAAACTACAAATGATTTATTACAAAAAATCTTTGAATAACAATCCCTCAATTCGAACTCACCTTCTTCTTCTAGCTTGCTTGTCTTGAACTTCCTTCAGCCCTTCTTCTTCTTCTTCCTTGCGCCTAGCCTTCTTCTCTTCTCTTCTCTGAAGGTGGCCGAACCTCTAAGAGTGGGAGAGCCTTTCTCTCAAGCAATTGAACACTTTCTCCCCTCCTAGAGGCCTCCTTATATAGTTTTTCAAGGGGGCTCTTGCCCCTACTTGAAGCCTCTAGAATTGGGTGTATTACACCCCTCATGAACCTTCTAGAGTGCTCCCTCCTTCTCTTCAAGAAACATCTAGGAGTTGCCGCCCCTAGCTCCCTTTGGGCTGCTATTTGGGCTACAACTTAGCTTGCTTTTGAGCTCATGTGGGCTACACTCTAGGCTATTATTTGGGCTAAAAATGGGCTGGGCCGAAATTTCCTTCTTGCTAGGCTTCTTCCCTTGGGTTTTCCAAAGAGTTAGCTTGCACTACTTGGGCCGAATGAAACTCCCTTGCTCTCATGGCTGGGCCGGGCTGAACTTGATAAATTTTGGGTTTTCTTTTTTTGCTTTTGCCTTCTTTTTGTTCATTTGGCTCCCTCTGAAATCTTTCTTGCAATCAATCTAAAATTGGGCAAAATTTAATTAAACCATCATTAAATTTCATGCAAAAACCTCATAAAATATAGATAAATTGTAGGTTCATCACTACTCACATGAATCCCGGGAATTAAAACCTTTTGCAAATGTTTTTGAAACTGTACATATACAGATATATATATATATATATATATATATATTAATTTTGCAAAGCAAAATTCCAACGATTGAAATCAATTGCCGGCAATTTGGTTTCCATCAGAGAGAGTGCATTCTCGATCATTACCATTGTCCAACAAAGGGGCTGATTCTGTCACTATGGTCACTCACTCAGATGAATTCTCAGACTGCCCCAACATGTCCAGGTTTTGACCCCCACTAAGGATCTCACTAATTGACATATCAAAGACAGTCTGATCCAATACCTAGTGAAGTGTCATAATCAAGTCTAGGGGTCAGGTGTAACTTCCTAGTTTTGCCCATCTGTCTCCAAGGTCTAGGGCAATACTGGAAATCTAGTCCGGTTCAAGGGTTCAAGCAATCCCATACTACATGTGCCTTGGGTCTTATCCAGATGGCCAAGACAAGCCATCCCAACACTTGGTGGCACACCAGTATCAACCTTGGCAAGATAAATCTCCCCAAACTTATCCAATGGCTGTGAACATTAGAAACTAACACAAGTCTCTATGAGTGTCCAGTTTTAGGGTCTTACACAGAAATATACCAAACAACATGAATCAAACATGTACTTTGTTTATTTACACTAAATTTCAAAAGTACATCAACTTGGATTGAAGCTAAAGGCATACAAAACTGTCTAACACCAACCAAATCAGTTTCGAGTACTCCATATGAACTTTGGACCGGAAAGAAACCAAGTGTCAGACACTTGAAGATTTGGGGTGGTCAAGCACATGTTAAAAGAACAAGTGCAGACAAGTTGGAATCCATGACCAGCCATTGCCTATTTGTAGTCTACCCAAAAGGCTATGTAAGTTACCTATTCTATGACCCAAGTGAGCAGAAAGTGTTCTACAGTCGAAATGCACAATTCTTGGAGACCGATTACATCCTACACCCATTGTCAGGAAATTCCAGGTAGTGACCAACCTAGAATATCCAGTCGGGTATCCAGGCCACTAGTCCATTATGATTATGACCAGGATAGTTACCTGGTGGAAACCTTGACAAGTGGGGAGGATCCTGTGACTTACGCGGAAGCTATGTTGGACATAGATTCCCAGAAGTGGGTGGAGGCCATGAGAGCAGTGATGGACTCAATAGAGACCAATAAAGCAACCGGTCACAAATGGATTTACAAGAGGAAGAAGGGCCCCGATGGTAGGGTTGAGACCTTCAAAGCTCGTCTGGTGGTGAAACGGTACACTCAGAAAGAGGGCATCGATTATGAGGAAACTTTTTCTCCTGTGGCCATACTTAAATCCATTAGATCCTGCTAGTTGTAGCAGCATACCATGATTATGAGATTTGGCAGATGGATGTCAAAACTGCATTCTTGAATGGAGATCTTACTGAAGATATCTATATGCAGCAGCCGCAAGGCTTTATTGTTGCGCGTCAGGAAAACATGGTATGTGACGGGTTTGTCGAAATCCTCAAAATTAGTACTAGTCCCACAATAAAATATTTGTAGTAAAAGTGGTACTAGGTCGAATCCCACAGGGAGAAAATCAGTAATCTCTTAGCCGAATGGATAAAGTAATTGTGTGGGAAAATTTAATAAAAAAAAATTAAATGAATAAAAAACTAAACAAACAAGAGAAAAATCAGTCTTACCGAATTCTGGTTCAAGGGT
Organism: Nelumbo lutea; assembly: GCF_056320005.1. Classification (NCBI taxonomy): domain Eukaryota; kingdom Viridiplantae; phylum Streptophyta; class Magnoliopsida; order Proteales; family Nelumbonaceae; genus Nelumbo; species Nelumbo lutea. Next base: position 71,964,784 of record NC_142687.1, on the reverse strand, counting down.
TCGGGTTGAATCGGTTGGCCATTGATCCTAGGTACAATTCAGCATTTTGCAATTCAAGCATTTAACCTTAGATTTACTAGGATAGCTATAATAAACATTGTGTTTTCCTAATTCAGTTGACCAAACCCAGCATTCGATCAACACTTATCACCACTCAACTGGGTATGATAGCGTTCCATGTTAAACAATGATAGCATTAAGATTTGTTAAAACAGTTAAACCAAAATAACAATAATTGAGATAGCTCCAATTAATGAATTTTGTTCCATTGATTCCTTTAGGTTGAACCATGATAAAACGTTGGTCAAAGGCTGTCACGAACAATTGACCCAAAAAGATATCAACCTAATTGTCAAACTAATTAACATCAACATCCAATAAAAATATGCACAAGAATCAATGAATACTTGACTTAGAAAGCAAGAAAATAAAGTAACTATAGAACCTCACAATGACACAATCGAACCTCCCCCTTGAACCAGAAAAAAAAGCTTAGCTACTCATGATCTGTGCAATCTCCATGCTTTCTTGTCCATAGCCGAACTACCTTCTTGAGCTTCTTGGCCTCTTGATGATCTCTTGGATCTTGGAATGAGTGATGCTAGAGCTGGTTCGCCCCCCTTTTTATATAGCCAAAGGAGAGGGCTGTTTTCCAACTCCTTCTAGGAGATCATCTTATCTTTAGGGAGTCTTGATCTTATCTTCTTTGAACTAATCCTATCCTATCTCTTATCTAATCCCCAACCTTCTTATCCTTATAGGATTACATTCAAAGTTTAGATCTAATAAGACTCTCTCACTCTTGGGAGATTACATTCGAATTAGGACTCTAGACTCTTGTATCCGAGTTGGGCTTCTCTGCTACTTGGGTTGCTTCCAGGTTCTTCTGCGATTTGGGCTTCAGCTGTTAAATCGGCCTAGCTGCGATGTTGCTCCGACTTCGGGCCCGGTTTCGTACTCGATGTGGACCGAATCAGTCAAAACCCAAAACATAAAAGTTGTGGGATTTTCGTTCTTCTTTCTAATGCTTCTTGAATTTCCCAATTCGGAGTCTGGAATTGTATTTGCCAAGATCACTGACTATCGCCGAAACTGTGCAAAATCGCCCAAATTGGCATGTTTCCTTCCAATTGCCTTCTTTATTGCCCTGAATCGAAATACAAGAGTAATGAGTGCATTTAAGTGTTAAAATAATGAAAAAAGATGAGAATTATGGGATAAAAATAGGGTATTTTCTGTCTCATCAAATCCCCCCACACATAAACTTTGCTCGTCCTCGGGCAAGGCAAAAACTCAAGTAACACAGAAGAAACCAACTACTGATTTTCAATATTTCTTTTTCTCTATATGAGGCCTGGTTCATCGCATGCTTTAGTTCAGACTTGGTAACCTTTCCCTTTTCATCTCTTTCTCCCCTTTTTCTTGTCCAAAAGTGATCGCAAATCACCATTCCTCATGGTCCCAAGTTAAATCGATAGTCAAGGAGATAAGCCTTCTAGGGCTGAAACTCCTTGGACTGCACGGGTGCTCATTGCTTTTAACAAACCAATTCATCCAAATTCAATTAATTTCTTTTGAATCAAAACAAGGTGTGCTTATTTCCATAAGCTTGCTATGTATCACATCTCCACCACTTAGTGTGAATTCCTAGGATCTGAAGGTGAGAAAGGGGTTGGGGTTCTAGGGTGAGTGCATTTTATGCTCCATCTCACCCTTGCCTTCTTTTCAAGATGTGAGTGCATTTTATGCTCCATCTCACACTTGCTTTCATTTCTAGATGTGAGTGCATTTTATGCTCCATCTCACATTAGTCACGATTTTTTTTTTTTTTTTTTGCACAAGAATCATAGGGTTTCACTGCTTGATCGAAGAATTCATTGATCGTGGTCTCTATATGCCTAACATAGCAAATTCTAGAATAATCAACCCATGTTTGACAGATAATTATGTGAAAATCAATCAAACCCTTATGCATCTTGCCTATTGATCGATTAAAATCATGAGGTACCATATGCAGCCAAGAAAGATTCAGCTAGTCATGCTTGCATCCTATCTTATCTATTCAGCCTAAGCACATGATTCTTGATAAGTTGAAATCATTCAAGGATATGCTTCCAGGGAGCAGAACTTTCAAGAAGGTATGATATCTCAAATTTCCATCAGATTTCCCTAATCCCCCCACACTTAAGTTATACATTGTCCCCAATGTATGTGATTATGCATAAAGTAGAAGGATTTGGGGGTACTTCCCTGTTTGTCTTGTTGGGTTCCTGCTAAACACAAAAATCAAAACCAAACAAAGTAACAAATTAACTAAACATAATGGGTTGCCTCCCATAAGCGCAATTGTTTAACGTCGTTATGCTCGACGTCCTCCTTTGCTACTTTAACTCTCGTGGTTGCAGCTTTCGGTGTGCTCCCCTTCCATCCATCATGGGCGGGTTCAAATTTGGAATAGGGGCCTTGGTATCCAATTGTGCACTCGATTCTAACTCCTCATTCATATCTTTTTCAAAAATTTCCTGCACAGTTGGATCAAAAGTGTCAATCGAATAGATCAAATGGTCTTCAATTGGGTACTTCATAGCTTCAAAAATATTAAATTTAACAGTATCTCCATCACATTAGATGGAGAGGGTACCCTCATCCACATCTATTTTGGTCTTGGCCATTTTCATGAATGGCCTGCCGAATAGAAGTGGGGCTGAACCTTCGATCATGTCCTCCTCCATCTTTAAAATGTAAAAATCAGCTGGGAAAATTAAATCATTAACCTGCACCATTACATTCTCAACAATCCCTTCTGGGCAGGTGTTAGAACGATCAGCTAATTGGATAACAGCTTTAATTTCCCTTAAAGGACCTAATCTCAAAGCATTATAAATCGAGCATGGCATGACATTGATCGATGCACCTAAGTCTAGCATTCCATGCTCGATTCGCTTATTTCCAATCACACAAGGTAGGGTGAACATACCTGGATCAGCATGTTTTTCTGGTAAGGTCCTCTTGATCATGGCTGAAACGTTCTCTCCAACTCCTACCTTAATGGGGCTTTTGTTTGAGTCCTGTACCTCCTCTTCGTCTTGTCTTTTTTCCGCCTTCCTTGGTGAGGTGGGTTCTAGCTGCAGTTCCTTCCCGCTTCTTAGCACCACTGCACTTACATTTTCCTTGGGGTTGACTACCATTTCTAATGGTGGTTTCCCGGAGCTCTGCGCCTCCAACTTACTAATGGAAGTGGCAAATTGGCTGATTTGGTTCCCCAAATTCTGAATGCTTGCTCTTGTTTCCTGTTGAAATTGTTGAGTATTAGTAGCTAGAGCCTTAACTATATCTTCTAATGATGTACCTGAATTTGGGGGTTGGCCTTGCACTGTGATGGGTGTTGAAAACTGGGGCTGTCGACTAAAAAAATGGGGCTAATATTGCTGCTGTCCTCCTGGGTTTCCGTAGCTTAGATTGGGATGATCTCTCCACCCAGGATTGTAATAATTGGAGTAGGGATCATTCGTTCATTGGGGTTGCCTTGGGAATCCTGCTACGACATTTACTTGCTGCATCGATCCATCTTGTAATGATGGACACATGTTCGTAGGATGACCATGGATCGAACAGATACCACACACCCTAGCAGTTTGTAATTGTCCTGCAGCTAGTTGCCTAACCAAAGCAGTTAAGTCAGAAATCTGATTTTCTAAATTTACATGGCTTACCTCATTTGCATGCCTAATGGGACCATCTGTCCTTGCACCGAACTGCTGTGAATTTTTGGCCATATTGGAAATTAATTCCCTTGCCGCTTTGGGTGTCTTGTTCACTAGAGCTCCTCCACTGGCTGCATTGACCATACTTCTATCCATGGGCTGAAGCCCTTCATAGAAGTATTGGATTAACAATTGTTCAGGAACTTGGTGGTGGGGAAAAATAGCAACAAGTTGCTTAAACCTTTTCCTATATTCATATAATGTCTCACCACCAAACTGCCGAACTCCACATATTTCTATTCTTATATTCGCAGCCCGGGATGCAGGAAAATATTTATCTAAAAATATCCTATTCATTTCATCCCATGTGCATACAGAACCGGGAGGGTTGCTTTATCTCTTAAAGTAAATGGAAAGGCTATGAGTTTTACCTGGTCCTTGGTCATACCGTGGGGTTTCATGCTTGAACAGACGACATGAAATTCCTTTAGATGTTTGTTAGGGCCCTCACCTGGGAAACCATGAAACAGAGGTAATAATTGAATCAAACCATATTTGTGTTCAAAGGCTACCTCAAGAGTGGGGTAAATGATGCATAAAGGTTGTTGGTTCATAATCGGTGCAGCCAACTCCCTTAATGTCCTCTCTCTGTCAGCCATTCTCTCTACTTCTTCGAAGATGGGAAAATCACAAGTGGGTAGATCGATATCTGAGTTCACCCTTTTAGGTGAACGATCTTTCCTTTGCTTCGCCTCCTTCCTTAAACGACGGGTGGTCCTCTCAATTTCGGGGTTGTACTGATGTTTACCTCGTTGAGAAGCACGAGTCATAAACAAGAAGATTAACAAAAGAAGGTAATAGCTATGAAATTAATGTTGCTCCCCGGCAACGGCACCAAAATTTTGACTGGTTTGTCGAAGCCCTCAAAATTAGTACTAGTCCCACAATAAAATATTTGTAGTAAAAGTGGTACTAGGTCGAATCCCACAGGGAGCAAATCAGTAATCTCTTAGCTGAATGGATAAAGTAATTGTGTGGGAAAATTTAATAACTAAAATTAAATGAATAACAAACTAAACAAACAAGAGAAAAATCAGTCTTACCAAATTCTGGTTCAAGGGTTCGGGTTGAATTGATTGGCCATCGATCCTAGGTACAATTCAGAATTCATGCAATTCAAGCATTTAACCATAGATTTACTTGGATAGCCATAATAAACCTTGTGTTTTCCTAATTCAGTTGACCAAACCCAGCATTCGATCAACACTTATCACCACTCAACTGGGTACGATAGCGTTCCATGTTAAACAATGATAGCATTAAGATTTGTGAAAACGGTTAAACCAAAATAACAATAATTGAGATAGCTGCAATTATTGAATTTTGTTCCATCGATTCCTTTAGGTTGAACCATGATAAAACGTTGGTCAAAGGCTGTCACGAACAATTGACCCAAAAAGATATCAACCTAATTACTACTTGTACCATTATTCGTGACAATTACGGATCACCGAAACCATGGATAGCAATAGAAAAACCAACATTAATTCAGTTTGTCAAACTAATTAACGTCAACATCCAATAAAAATATGCACAAGAATCAATGAATAGTTGAATTAGAAAGCAAGAAAATAAAGTAACTATAGAACCTCACAATGACACGATCAAACCTCCCCCTTGAACAAGAAAAAGAAGCTTAGCTTCTCATGATCTGCGCAATCTCCATGCTTTCTTGTCCATAGCCGAACTACCTTCTTGAGCTTCTTGGCATCTTGATGATCTCTTGGATCTTGGAATGAGTGATGCTAGAGCTGGTTCGGCCCCCTCTTTATATAGCCAAAGGAGAGGGCTGTTTTCCAACTCCTTCTAGGAGATCATCTTATCTTTAGGGAGTCTTGATCTTATCTTCTTTGAACTAATCCTATCCTATCTCTTATCTAATCCCCAACCTTCTTATCCTTATAGGATTACATTCAAAGTTTATATCTAATAAGACTCTCTCCCTCTTGGGAGATTACATTCGAATTAGGACTCTAGACTCTTGTATCCGAGTTGGGCTTCTCTGCTACTTGGGCTGCTTCCAGGTTCTTCTGCGAGTTGGGCTTCAGCTATTAAATGGGCCTGGCTACGACGTTGCTCCGACTTTGGGCCCGGTTTCATACTTGATGCGACCGAACCAGTCAATGCCCAAAACATAAAAGTTGTGGGCCTTTCGTTCTTCTTTCTAATGCTTCTTGAATTGCCCAATTCAGAGTCCGGAATGGTGAGTTAGGCCCTGATCACTGACTATTGCCAAAACTGTGCAAAATCACCCGAATTGGCATGTTTCCTTCCAATTGCCTTCTTTATTGCCCTAAATCAAAATACAAGAGTAATGAGTGCGTTTAAGTGTTAAAATAATAAAAAAATATGAAAATTAGGGGACAAAAATAGGGTTCTTTTCCGTCTCATCAGTATGTAAACTTAATAGTTCCATTTATGGACTTAAGCAAGCTTCTAGAAGTTGGAATATCCATTTTGACTCTGCCATCAAATGATTTGACTTCGAGCAGAATCCAGATTAACCCTGTGTCTATAGGAAGTACAGTGGAGATAAGGTTACCTTCTTGGTTCTATATGTAGATGACATTCTACTCATTCGGAATGATGTAGGAATGTTGACAAGGCGGACATTGTGGTGCCACCAAGTCGGTTGGGTGGTCTGTCTCAGCTGCCAGGGTGAGACCCTAGGCACATACAGTGTAGGATTAATTGAATCTTTGAATTGGACCAGATTTCCAGTACTGCCCTAGACCTTGGAGATTGATGGGCAAAACTGAAAAGTTACACCTGACCCCTAGACTCGATTATGATACTGCACTGGGTGTCGAATTAGGCTGTCTTTCATGTACCATTCAGTGAGATCAATAGCGGGGGTCAAAACCTGTGTATGTTGGGACAGTTTGAGAATTCATCTGAGTGGGTGATCATAGTGACAGGATCAGCCCCTTTGTCGGACAAAGGTAATGATTGGGGATGCACTCTCACTAATGGAAACTAAGACTGCCTGCCGCTGATTTCAATCGTTGAGATTTGTTTTGCAAAATATATTTTATATGAGATATAAAAGTATATATATATATATGGTTTCGAAATGTTTGCAAGAAGTTTTTAATTCCTGGGATCCATATAATAAGCGGAGAGTGCAACACTGTTCCTTGCAGCCGAGGGAGAGGTCTTCTCTTGTCTGGCAGTGTATGATCATTATGGGCTGAGAGGTTAAGTGTAAGACCATTGAGGATAATACCTGATGGGCTAATCTTACATCTACCCACAGTCCCTGGGTGTTACAAGGTAGTTTGGCCCTGGGACCACTTAGGGTAAGTCTTGGGCCCAAAGAGCCCATGAGATGGGTTTCAGGGGGTGCACTGTTCTTAAGTGTATTCGGCCAGGCCTTGTAACAAAGGCTGGGTCAAACCCATGTGGCTGATGTGTAGATCAATGTTTGGATCCCACGCCATACAAGGAAGCCCAATTGAGTAGCAGTTTGGTAGGCTATGTGAATACATAACCGTAAATGGTCCTTAAGCCCATTCGAACTAGGCTGATTTGATTAGCCATTTAAAGGGGCGAATTCTGAGATGAATCAGCTGATAGGATTGGGCCCAGACCCAATCCACTTAGAGAGTCCAAGATCTAAATAAGATTTAGATCTGGAAGCCTTCGAATTAGATTAGGAGATGGTTGGTCTGATCTACAGATAAGATAAGGGTTATCCTTTATCACTTAAAGGGACATCTAATCCAAATATGATTTGGATCTCCAACTCGGTTATCCCTTGGGCTTTGGGAGCGGCTCATGGCCTACTTGGCTGCTACAGATAGTATTGCCTTAAGTTGACAATATTCCATGCCTGAGGTACTTGTTTCCTTTCGAGGGTTTCGAGCTCATACGTTCCTTCCCCGAGCATTCGCTTCACTCGGTAGGGACCTTCCCAGTTGGACCCGAGCTTGCCAGTGTCAGGCTCGGGTACCCTCACTTTACGAAAGACTGGGTCGCCAACGTAGAGGTTCCACCTCTTGACCCTAGCGTTAGAGTACCGAGCTACTCTTTGTTCGTTTGGTGCGTAGCTCATCTTTGTTCGTTTGATCATTGTATGCTTCTAGTCGCAGCGTAGGCACTTTGATCTCTGCAGGGATTACTGCTTCGGTGCCATAGGTGAGATTGAAGGGTGTTTCTCCCGTAGCAGTCTTCTCCGTGGTCCGGTATGCCCATAGAACACTAGGTAGTTCATCTGCCCACAATCCTTTAGCTCGGTCCAACCATGCCTTTAATCTGCGGAGGATGGCTCTGTTCGTTACTTCTACCTGACCGTTTGCCTGAGGGTGTGTGACTGAAGTAAAGTTCTATCGGATTCCCATGTCTTGGCATCAGTCTTGGAATTTGATGTCTTTGAATTGTTTGCCATTATCGGAAATCAATACCCGAGGTAATCCGAAGCGGCATACGATGTTTTTCCAAAAGAAGTTTTGGATATTTCGGGTTATTATCGTTACGAGGGGTTCGACTTCTACCCACTTGGTAAAATAGTCCACTGCTACCACTAAGAACTTCCTTCCACCCGTTGCTAGCGGGAATGGCCCAAGTAGATCGATGCCCCACTGTGCAAAGGGCCACGGACTGGTGAATATTGGTGTGTCTCTGGCATTTGTCACATTTTCTAATGAGTTCAATGGCATCTGCCTTCATTGTTGGCCAATAATACCCTTGTCAAAGCACTTTCTGGGCAAAAGCTTTTCCCCCCAAGTGCCCGCCGCACAACCCCTCATGAGTGTCACGGAGTACGAGTTCGGCTTCAACAGGCCACAAGAAACGCATATAGGATCTCCTAGACAGCCGCTCGTCTATCATGATGTATTTGGCTGTCTGGCACTACACCCTTCTGGCTGCATTGTGATCTGCAAGGAGGGTCCCATGTAGCAAGAAACTCGCAAGCGGTTCAATCCAACTCGGCTCTGCTCGAACGATGGGAGCGACCTCCTCTGCCCCTTGAGAATGCTAGGCCGAGACAGGTCCTCTATGTACATTGTTCTCATGGTGATGTCACTAGTGCTGGCTAACTTGGACAGGGCATCGGCCTCAGTGTTCTCCGACCTAGGGATCTATCTGATAAAGTGTGATTGGAAGTCAAGTAGGGCCTCTCTAACTTTGGTCAAGTAGGTAATCATGGTTGGCTCGCGAGCTTCATACTCGCCGGTGACCTGGTTAACCACGAGCTGGGAGTCGTTGCAGATAACAATGTGCTTTGCTTTTACTTCTCTGGCTATGGCTAGTCCAGCTATCAACACCTCGTACTCCGCTTCATTGTTAGATGCTACGAACTCGAAGTGTAGCACGTATTCTACTTTCATACCGCTCGGGCCATACAAAACTATTCCGGCACTGTTACCTTGTTGGTTCGAGGAGCCATCTACATGAAGGATCCAGGGCTCCTCATTCTAGATCACGGTTGTGAAGGGATAGGATATCCATCACATGGATGCCCAAAGATTGCGGAATAAGAGGGAAAATTTCAAAAATTTTTCTCTCCCTTCAACTGGGAATCGAATTCCCTATTTAGAAAATCATATTTTCAATGATCATTCTTGAACCATAAACTGAACTAGATCTGAACCAAAAGGAGTAGGGAGGGATAATACCTGATACAGAGAAATAGTATCTCCCAATGGAGGTGTTCACGCCCAAGGAAGGATCCAAAATTTGCTCCCACTAAAGATGGCGCAGTGTAGGGTGTAGCAGAATCAACAGTGTTCTTCCAAATGATGTTGACCTTTCGCAAGAATCAACTAGACGACTTGTGAATACAACTCCCACCAATATTTTCTCCAAAAGATTGGTATCAGGATCAAATCTTGATTTCTCCCAAGAACTGGAGATTGAACTGCTGGAGGCGGAGGCTGCAGGAAGGAGGCGGCAAGAGAGTATTTGTAGGGTGCAAAATTCTCTCTTCTAGTAATCTCAGCTCTGAAGACAAAGATCTATGGATTGCATGTCATGTCTAAAGGCTGCCGCCCCCTCCTCCTTTTATAATCTCAAAGGGATCAGCCCCTAATCATATTAAGAGTTACTAACCCAAATCATATTTGGATTAGAAGTCCCCTTAAGTGATAAGGGATAACCCTTATCTTATCTGCAGATTAGATCAGCCATCTCCTAATCTAATTAGAAGGCTTCAGATCTAAACCTCATTTAGATCTTGGACTCTGTAAGTGGATAGGGTTTGGGCCCAATCCTATCAGCTGATCCATCTCAGAATTTGCCCCTTAAGTGACTAATCAAATCTGCCCAGTTCGAAATGGGCTTAAGGCACATTTAAGGTTATGTGTTCATTTAGCCTACCAAACTGCTGCCCAGTTGGGCTTCCTTGTATGGCATGGGAGCCAAACATTGATCTACACATCAGCCACATTGGTTTGGCCCAGCCTTTGTTACAAGGCCTGGCTGAATACACTGTTATGGACAGTGCACCCCCTGAAACCCATCAAATGGGCTCTATGGTCCCAACACTTACCCTAAGTGGTCCTTGGGCCAAGCCACCTTGTAACACCCTGGGACTGTGGGCAGATGCAAGATTAGCCCATCAAGTATTATCCTCAATGGTCTTACACTTAACCTCTCAGCACATAATGATTATACACTGCCCGACAAGTGAGGACCTCTCCCTCGGCTGCAAGGAACAATGTTGCACTCTCTCTTATATGGATCCCGGGAATTAAAACCTTTTGCAAATCATTTAGAAACCTAATATATATACTTTTATATCACATATAAAATATATTTTGCAAACTAAGTATCAACGATTGAAATCCACTGCCGGCAGTCTTGGTTTCCAACAGTGAGAGTGCATCCCCGATCATTACCTTTGTCCGACAAAGGGGCTGATCTTGTCACTATGATCACCCACTCAGATGAATTCTTAGACTGTCCCAACATACCCAGGTTTTGACCCACGCTAAGGATCTCACTGATTGGTACATCAAAGACAGCCCAATCCGACACCTAGTGCAGTATCATAATCGAGTCTAGTGGTCGGGTGTAACTTTCCAGTTTTGCCCATCAATCTCCAAGGTCTAGGGCAATACTGGAAATCTGGTCCAGTTCAAAGATTCAATTAGTCCTACACTATAAGTGCCTAGGGTCTCACCCTGGCAGCTGAGATAGGCCACCCCAACCGACTTGGTGGTACCACAGTGTCAGCCTTGTCAGGATAGGTCTCCCCAAACTGACCCACTAGCTGTGAATGTTCTAAACTAACACGAGTCTCATTAAGTGTCCAGTTTAAGGGTATTACATAGAAACATACCAAGGGAACATGAATCAAATGTGCACTTTTATTCATTTACAATAAACTCATAAAGTACATCATCTTGATTGAAGCTAAGGGCATACAAAACTGTCTAACAGGTTGGTCGAGCTAGGAGAGATACCACACTGGTTGCTACCTCACAGGGTTCGGGCTCACACGAGCTGGGAGCCTTATGCTCAATCGGCCTGGGAACTTCGGAGTTGAATGTGCATTCGGATATTAAATCTGCTAAGGCTTGGGCCTTAATGGTAGTTCGCGGCTTGTACTAGAGGTCGTACTCACTGAGCTCAATGGCCCACTTCGTCAACCAACCAGAGACCTCGGGCTTAAGCAATACTTGCCTCAGAGGTTTGTCGGTGAGGACGATAACAGTATGAGCTTGGAAGTATGGGCGGAGCTTCCAAGCTGCGACTATCAATGCATATGCTAACTTTTCCATCTCCGGGTATCTCATTTTTGTTCCCTGCAATACTTTACTAACATAATAGAAGGGTCGTTGGATCCGATCTACTTCCTTTATTAGTACCGAACTGACCACTTCATCACTCGCTGAGAGGTACAGTTCTAAAACATCACCCTCATCATGCCGAGTTAAGGTTGGCACACTAGTGAGGTATTTCTTGAGCTCGTCGAACGCGAGCTAGTAGTCTTGGGTCTATTCGAACCCTCTGCTCTTAATTGCCTTAAAGAACGGTAGACAGCGGTCTGCCGAATTATTCATGAAGCTGCTTAGGGCAGCTATGCGGCCATTCAACCTCTGAACCTCCTTCAGCTTTCGGGGTGGTCTCATATCTATAATGGCCTTAATCTTATCCGGGTTGGCTTCGATGCCACGCCGGTTAATGATGTATCCTAGGAACTTGCTCAAGGTCACACCAAACACACACTTGTTTGGGTTCAGTCTCATATTAAACTTACACAGAATTTCAAAAACATAATGCAAATCTTGTATTTATTAATGTGAGAACTGGGTTTTGACGACCATGTCATCTACATAGCATTCTACTTTTCTATCGACCAATGGCGGAAAAAACTTATTTACAAGCCTTTGAAAGGTTGCCCCTGCATTTTTCAACCCGAAGGACATAACCTTGTAACAATATAGGCCGAATTTCGTGATGAAGGCAGTCTTTTCTTCATCCGCCGGGTCCATCTTGATTTGGTTATAGCCCGAATAGGCATCCAAGAAACTTAGCAACTCGTGCCCCAAGGTTGCGTCCACCAAATGGTCGATTCTGAGGAGCGGAAAGCAGTCTTTTGGGCAAGCCCGGCTCAGGTCGATGTAGCCGACACACATGCACCACTTGTCGTTGGCTCTCTTATGAAGTCAGCTGCAAGGAGCTTTTTGACCTCCTCGTTGACCACTTTCCACCGCTTTAGGGCTAGGTTGCATTTCTTCTGTCTAACGGGCCTAATTACAAGATTAGTGTTCAGCTTGTGAGTTATGAGTTTGGGGTCTATACCGAGCATCTCTGTCGCAAACCATGCAAAAATATCTAAATTTTGAAATAATAAACTTACCAGTTCTGTTCGTAAAGGTTCCAGGATGGAAGTGCTGATCTGAATCGTTCGATCGAACCACGCAAAATCATGTGGATGGTTCCCCGAATTGGCCTCTCCTCCGGAGGATGCCTCTGCAGTTGTTTGGCCAGCCTGCTGCTGGATTTGAGAGCATTCTTACCGTGCTCCCCTTGCCGACCTGTTTTATTACTATTATTATTATTCTGTACAAAGTTTCTTAGATACCTACGACGGATGAGCTCCTCTATCTCATCGCAGAGGTTTTTACAACTCTCGGTAATGTGACCGTAATCTTTGTGAAAACTGCAATACAGATTCTTATTTCTTTCATTGGGATTCCCCCTCAGACGGGGTGGCCACTTCACGTACGGAGCGTCCTTGATCACCATCAGGATTTCAGCCCTCTTCGCGTTCAATGGGGCGTAATCATCTCGATCCATTACAGGATGTCAAAATAATTAACCCGACCTTGCCCCCCGAGCTGTGTCCTTTTTCTTTTGGCTGTCTCCTGGATTGGAGAGCTCTCCTTCCCTCTTTCTTTTTTTAGGCGTGCCCTCACCCTTTTGGTCGATCTCCTCTTCGGTGGCTATGAACCTGTCTGCAAGCTTCAGGAACTCAGTTATGGTCGCTGGTTGGTTGATGACCATGTGCCATTTAAACTCTTTGTGTATCACACCCTTCTTAGATGCTGCAAGGCGTATAGTGGGGTCCAGGCGCGGTATCTGCATACAGGCATCGTTGAACCACTTGATATAGCTTCGGATGGATTCTCCCTCTCTCTATACTATGCTGAGGAGAATTTCTTCAGTTTGCGGACACCGCTTGCTGGTAACGAAGTGGGATGTGAAGGTTTGTGCGAACTGCTTCCAACTTCTTATCGACCCGGGTGCCAAGTTCTGGTACCATGTACAGGCTGATCCCCTAAAAGTAGTGGAGAAAGCCACGCACATGCACAACTCACTAGCTCATGCTAAGTGCATCTGTGACTGAAAGGCATCTACGTGATCATTTGGGTCAAATGACCCATCATACTTGTCAAGAGGGGGGAGCTAAGTCTTTGGGCATCGGAACTATTGGAGTTTAGAAGACAGGGGGATGGAACCGAGAAGAGGGGAGCTTTGACTTTGGTCGAGCTTACCTCTTCTATGCCCATGAGCTCGGGCAAATCACGGGTGACAGATCGGCGAGCCCAACGGTGACGTCTCTGCTTCTTGGTGGGCTCGGCATTTGTGCTGCTCACCTCTGCGCTGTCTAGAATGGTCTACACGGGAAGTATCCCGGTCTGCTGGTGACAACTACGAACAGAGGGGTCCTACTTGGAGTTTGTTGCCAGGACCTCGAACTAGTTCTCATGGAGCGGGGTTTCAGACTTTGACTACTGAGGTGACGTAGACCTGGCGAGCTGTGGTCCCCCCAACCTATCCACCCACAGTGAGATTGGGGTAGCCGATCTCTCTCGTCTGCCGCGGGAGGTTTTGGGGGACCTCTCCTTGGCTTGAGGGGTGCTCGTCTTGGCAGCGAGACTTAGCTTGCTGCGAGGCTGGGTGCCGAGGTGGGAACTATGGTTGTTGAAGTTGAGGTTGAGGCAGCTGGGGAACTACTGCTGATACTGATACTGGGAGACTTGGTGTAGTATGTGTTGTTGATAGAGCTGAAGTTGCTGGAATTGTTGCATTTGGGCCTGCATGGCCCGCATGCACTGCATCAAGTCCTCCAGTTGGTTTGAGCTGGCCATTGGGGGCTCGACCGAAGGTTCGGTGAACGTCGCTTCGACTGTGGCAGGGAGTGGGGCGACGACAAGTGCCACTATGAGAGGCACATTCAAGCTGGGGATTCCGTCCGCAGAGAGGGGGACAGTGAACTATTCGATACAGACAATAGGAACCTGGGGTTGTTCCCTGGAGTTATCCATTTCTGTGCTTCGTCCAATGTTGCTAGAGGAAGCCATGAGCGTTGGATTGTTTCGAGGAAGAAAAGAACTGTGAAAGTTTAGAGAGAAAGACCTTTTGAAGCATTTCCCACAAACGGTGCCAAATGATGTAGTGCAATCCAGTCACTCCTAGCTGGCGCTCGCATGGCTCCTGAGAGGTACTTGAGACGAGAGAAAGAGGAAAAACTCCCTGGGGGTTTCCCAACGGGAATGCTCCGATGCTTAAGTTAGTATTGAGTGCAAGAAGCGAAAGGAGAATGAAGGCTAAGAGTGCAGGTTACGTAGGTGATTCGAAGATACCTTGTTCCTTGAGAATAAGCCCCTTATAACTGAATTTCGTTACTTCAGAACCTCTGACCTTTAACAGGGCAAGTATAACCGCCACTGTCAATCTGCCACAGCCATTATAGGCAAGGATGAGGTGGCACGCACGGGGCCGCCGTGCAGGCCACGTGCCTGTTAGGTGTGGGACGCCTTTCTAAAGGTGGTGCGGTGAGGGGGACATGCCTACTGTCCATAGGTTTGTCAGGTATGGCAGTTGGGCAGGAAGCCCTCCTATGGCATACCAAACTATTCTCTTGCAAATTACCCTGAATTGGGTTGTCCTTTGAGTGACAGGCTACTTGTAGCCGGTTATGCCAAGCTAGCCGACCCAAGGTCTTTGTGCCTCGGGGCGTCCAAAGAAGAATTGGTGCATTCTTGCTTGGGAGTGGCCTGAGGTCCATTGGGAGGAGCTCGAGCCACATAAGGGATCAGGGTACCCCAAACTTGGGACCCCCCGAAGTGCCTTAACCCCGGTGAGGAAGTGCGCGAAGGGATGAGAGATCTGTCATATGGAAGCCCAAAGATTGTGGAATAAGGGGGGCGAATTTCAAAAATTTTTCTCTCCCTTCAATTGGGAACCGCATTCCCTATTTAGAAAATCATATTTTCAATGATCATTCTTGAACCATAAACTGAAACAGATCTGAACCAAAAGGAGTAGGAGAGGATTATACTTGATATGGAGAAATAGTATCCCCCAACGAAGGTGTTCACGCCCAAGGAAGGATCCAAAGACTGCTCCCATTGAAGATGGCGTAGTGCAGGATGGAGTAGATTCAGCAGTGTTCTTCTCCAAGAACTCTGTCCTTCACAAGAAACAGCAAGATGGCATGCGAGCACAGCTTCCTATCGATTCTTTCTCAAAGAACTGATGTCAAGATCAAATCTTGACTTCTCCCACAACTGGAGATCGAATTGGCAAACAGGGGGCAGCAAGAACAGGGAGGTGGCAAGAAATAATTCTATAGGGATGCTTAATTCTTCATTCTATGATTTTAGCACTCAAGAGGATGTGAATATCTCATTCATCTAAAGGCTGCTGCCCCTCCATCTTTTGTCAACCTAAAGGATCAGCTCTTAATCCAATTAGGAGCTGCTTATCCAAATCATATTTGGATCAGCCTTCTCTTTAGGTGATAAAGATAAATCCTTATCTTATCTGTAGATTAGATTAGCTTTCTCCTAATATCATTAGGAGGTTTCTAGATCTGAATGTGATTCAGATCTGAACTCTCTGAGTGGATAAGGTCAACACCCTATCCTATCCACTAATCTATCTCAGAATTCGCCCCATAATCAAATAATTAAATAGCCCAGTTCAAAATGAGCTTTAGGCCCATTAAGCTTATGTGCTCACTTAACCTTCCTCACTGCTGCCCAGTTGGGCTTCCTTGTATGGCATGGGACCCAAACATTGATCTACACATCAGCCACATGGGTTCATCCCAGCCTTTGTTACAAGGCCTGGCCGAATACACTGTTATGGACAATGCACCCCCTGAAACCCTTCAAATGGGCTTTATGGGCCCAACACATACCCTAAGTGGCTCCTAGGCCAAGCCACCTTGTAACACCCAGGGACTGTGGGCAGATGCAAGATTAGCCCATCAGGTATTATCTTCAATGGTCTTACACTTAACCTCTCAGCCCATAATGATCATACACTGCCCGACAAGAGAGGACCTCTGCTTCGGCTACAAGGAACAGTGTTGCACTCTCTACTTATATGGATCCAAGGAATTAAAACCTTTTTTGCAAACCTTTTAGAAACCAATATATATACTTTTATATCTTATATAAAATATATTTTGCAAAACAAATCTCAACGATTGAAATTGGCTGTCGGCAGTCTTGGTTTCCATTAGTGAGAGTGCATCCCCGATCATTACCTTTGTCAGACAAAGGGGGTGATCATGTCACTATGATCACCCACTCAGATGAATTCTCATACTGTCCCAACATACCCAGGTTTTGACCTCCGCTATGGATCTCACTGATTGATACATCAAAGAAAGCCCAATCTGACACCTAGTGCAGTATCATAACCAAGTCTAGGGGTCAGATGTAACTATCCAGTTTTTCCCATCAATCTCCAAGGTCCAAGGCAATACTGGAAATCTGATCCAGTTCATAGATTCAAACTCCTACACTATATGTGCCTAGGGTATCACCCTGGTAGCTGAGACAGGCCACCCCAACCAACTTGGTGGCACCACAGTTTCAGCCTTGTCAGGATAGGTCTCCCTATACCGACCCACTGGCTGTGAACATTCTAAACTAACACAAGTCTCATTAATTGTCCAGTTTAAGGGGATTACACAGAAACATACCAAGGGAACATGAATCAAATATGCACTTTTATTCATTTACAATAAACTAATAAAGTACATCATTCTAATTGAAGCTAAGGGCATACAAAACTGTCTAACAGTGCGGGCAAGGCGGCTTTCGGCAAGTAGTTTTCCTCCCAAGTTGTCATGCTGAACTCAGTGGGATTTTCCCTTCGAGTTTTGCTCACGAACGTTGCACTGTTATGCTGAGTCACTGTTTGAGTAAGGTCACGCCCACATATACCTGAACTACAAGGTTGGGCCAAATCACCCTCCATCAAGAGTCTAGATCCAAATACAAGATTTGGATTCGGAAACTCCTAATGGTATTTGGTGAACCTCTCTTTAAGGCTATAAATAGAGGAGGAGGGTGAACCCCAATTCATCCATCAGATTACTAATACAAGAGAGAAGACAACTGCTATTGGACTAACTCCATCTTCCTCTCTTGCCTTCTCCTGTTGCTGTCGCCATTACCAGTTTGATATCCACCTATAGAAGTGATCAAGAAAGGTTCTTAACATCAGTTTTTGAGAGAAAAACTGATATGAAGTCATGCTCACTCATCCTCCATTAGATTCTTGGTGAAGAATCAGGTTCTTGCTGAAGAACCACCCTGTTGATTCTGTTCCACCCTACGCTGTGTCATCTTCAGTGGGATCACTCTTTGGTGATCTCCTTGGGCGTGAACACCTTCATTGGGTGTTACTGCTACTCTGTATCAGGTATATCCCTCTCCTACCTTTTGGTTTTAGATCTGGTCTGGTTTTGGGTTCAAGATTGATCCTTGAAAATGCAGTTTTCTAAAACAGGGAATGTGATTCCCATATGTGAGAGAGAGAAATTTTTGAAAATTTGCCCAATGTACCTGCAGGGTTCGGCCATCCATATGATGAATCTCTCATCCCTTCACTGGTATCAGAGCCAGGTTCAAATCTTGAACTGAATTTGACCAGATCTGGAACTGCACAAATGGGCAGAAGGCATTCTACCCGATTTGCGCAGATAAGAGATTTTCTGGGAAATCGGTTCCCAGATTAAGGGCTATCGATCTGAAATTAAATTTTATTAATCTGAATTATATTTAGAATGGTTCTTTATATTTTTCTGGATTTATGGGCTGTTCGTACGGTGGAGATCGTGATCTTGATTGGTGCAAGAAATCTGCATTTTGTAGTTCTTTTACATTCTTGTCTGTAATTAATTTTTAGGCTGAAAGTATAGGTGTTAGACAATGTATGCCCTTAGCTCAGATTGATGTGCATTATGACATTTATTGTAAATGAACAAAGTACATATTTGATTCATGTTATTGTGGTGTGTTTCTATAATACCCTTAAACTGGACACATATGAGACTCGTGTTAGTTTAGAATATTCATAGCCGTTAGATAGATGTAGGGAGATTTATCCTGCCAAGGTTGACATTGATGTGCCACCAAGTTGGTCGGGGTGGCTTGTCTCAGCTGCCAGGGTAAGACTTGAGCTACATCCAGTGTAGGTTTTCTTGAAACTCTGAATCAGACCAGAATTCCAGTATTGGCCTGGACCTTGGAGATAGATGGGCAAAACTGGAATGTTACACCTGACCCCAAGAGTCGATTATAATACTACACTAGGTGTCGGATTGGGCTATCTTTGGTATGCCAATCAGTGAGATCCTTAGAGGGGGTCAAAACCTGGGTATGCTGGGATAGTCCGAGAATTCATCTAAGTGGGTGATCATAGTGACAGGATCAGCCCCTTTGTCGAACAAAGGTAAAGATCGGGATGCACTCTCTCTTATGGAACCTAAACTGCCGGTAGTTGATTTCAATAGTTGAAATTTGTTTTGCAAAATATATTTATATAGAGATATGCATATATATATATATATATATATATATTATAGTTTCAAAATGTTTGCAAAAGGTTTTAATTCCCGGGATCCATGTGAGTAGTTCCTTGCAGCTGAAGGAGAGGTCCTCTCTTGTTAGGCATTGTTTGGTCATTATGGCTGAGAGGTTAAGTGTAAGACCATTGAGGGTAATACATGATGTGTTAATCTTGCATCTGCCCATAGTCCCTAGGATTTTATAAGGTGGCTTGGCCTAGGGACAACTTAGTTTAAGTGTTGGGCCCATTAAGAGCCCATGGTGATGGGCTCAGCGGTTTATTATCCATTACAGTGAATTCGGCAAGGCCTTGTAACAGAGGCTAGGCTGAACCCATGTGGGTGATGTGTAGACCAATGTTTGGGTCCCATGCCATACAAGGAAGCCCAACTAGGCAGCAGTTTGGAGGCCGAATGAGCACATGGACTTAATGGGCCTAAAGCCCAATTCAAACTAGTTTAATACGATTAATTAAAGAGGGGTAGTTTTGGGATTTAGATCAGAAGATAGGATAGGGAGTTATCCCTGTCCACTCAGAGAGTCCAGATCCAAATAGAGATTTAGATCAGGAAGCTCCTAATGAGATTAGGAGGGCTGATCTTGATCTACAGATAAGATAAGGGATTATCATTATCTCTTAAAGAGAGTCCATATCCAAATAAGGGTTTGGATTAGGAAACTTCTAATAAGATTAGAAGCTCTCTTTAAGGCTATAAAAGGAGGAAGATAGACTTGCGCCCTCCTCCATTCACTCAATTAGATCTCAGATCACAGAAAGGGAGAAGATAGCAACAGTAAGACTGTGCCATCTTCTGCTCTTGCGCCCTCCTCCTGCTACCGCCATTACTAGTTCATTCTCCACTGAAGGAGTGATCAAGAAAGGTTTTTGATATCAATTTTTGGTGAAAAACTGATCTGAAGTCATGCTCACATACCCTCCATTGAATTCTTGCTGAAGGATTCGGTTCTTGTGAAGAACCAACTGTTGATTCTACTCCACCCTACACTGTGTTATCTTCAGTGGGAGCAGTCTTTGGTGTTTTCCTTGGGTGTGAGCACCTTCGTTGGTAGTTACTGCTACTTCGTATTAGGTATATCCCTCTACTACCTTTTGGTTTCAGATCTGGTTCAAGATTGATCCTTGAAAATGCAGATTTTCTAAAATAGGGAATGTAATTCCCACATGGGAGAGAGAAATTTTTGAAAATTTGCCCTGCCTATCAACAGGGTTCAGCTATCCATATGATGGATCTCTCATTTCTTCAGTTGTATTAGAGCCAGGTTCAAATCTTGAACCAAAATAGATCAAATCTGAACCTGCACAAATGGGTAGAAGGTGTTCTACCCGATTTGCGCAAATAAGTGTTTTATGGGAAATCGGTTCAAAGATTAAGGGCAAATGGTCTAAAATTTAATATTTTTAAATCTAATATTTATTTAGAATTGTTCTTTATAATTATCTTGATTTTTGGGCTGTTCGTATGGTGGAGATCGAATTCTTTAATGGTGTAGGAAAACTGCAATTTGCAGTTCTTTCAATTTTGGTCTGTAATTAATTTTTTTTTAATTTCTAGACTGAATGTATAGGAATTCAATCTGATGTAATAATAATAGAAAGCTAGGGTTTTTCTATTTTATTTTATTTCAAGATCGGAGTTGGATGCGTAGGAGAAGGAGATTTCGTAGATGGAGAAATCGCTATCTTCGATTTGTAGTTTGTGAAACTGCAAACTGTTATCAAACATTTGTTTTGTAGGTTCCAGAAGTGCGAACAACCATAGTTTTGATTTTTGTTTGTCTTTAATCAGAAATTTATTTTTCAGATCAATTCTTGAATTATTTCTTGAATTAAAAATCAAACCCTAGACCCATTCAGACCATATTGGACCAAACTGGTTGGATCGAATCTATGGTTCGATGGGGGGCTAATCTCAGCCCTAATTTCCCACTCTTGGGTTAAGAGATTGATGTTTAATTGTAAGACTTAATCGGCCCACACCTATAAGGCTCAGTTTTAAATAGTTAAAACTACTTAAGCCTACTAACTATAGAAAAGCTATATGAGCCGAACTGCGTAATGATATTCAGCCCATATACCTAGATAATATTAATCAGTAATATTATGGATTCAATTGGGCTTTAATGATGGGCTTTACAGATATTAATTGATTGGATGAATTCTATCCTTGCATGTGATGTATGGATGGGTGATATGCAACGTTCATGGGCCATAAGCACTTGGCCCATGCAGATACGATAGTGGCTCTTGCACACACCATGGCTGAATGCACATCATTGCCATGGTGTCTCTAAAGATCATTGTATGATCTCCCTTTGTAGTGGGCCCCACAACTCCAGAAGAGGAACCGTGCAAAACCCTAGCCCTTTAGGGCCCACCAAAATCTGGCTTTATGAAAGTCTGTGGGAGCCACTCTTGTTTGACCTAAATTAAACTAGGGCGTAATAATTTTGTTCCCTCCTGAAATATGAATGCATGTGATAGTTAGATTCATATGATGAACTCTCTAAAGGCCTTCCATCATTAACATGAAGATGGGTCCTTTAGTAATAAGGAAACACACCATAAAATTGGGCTATCCATTTGTTGTTGGATCTATTAGAATGTTTCATAAGATGATAGGGGCATTATAGACCGATGTGCGAGGGGCAGAGGCCAAAGGGAAAGCTCATACGATGAGTGGATGTGAACCTTCACAGAAAGGTGGTGGGGTTATGCAGCTAAAACAGTTGGCTCCATGCACCCTAAGTGATTTTCCACATTTCCAGAGACATAAGTCACTGTCTCCGTCACTGAGAGAAGAGGGAAATCTTAGATATGAACAAATGGGAATGGAACATGGATTAAAAGCCATATCTATGAAGATAACATGAATCAAATTAGGTTGTGGACTAATGTTTTCTTTTTACCAGAAATGGAAAATGGATAATTTGCAAAGCTGTTGGATGACAACAAACTGAAAGGACCAAACTATGTTGACTGATATCATAACCTTATGCTGCTCCTAACTTATGAAAAGTTGGACAAGGTGGCTAAAAACCCTGCCCCGGAGCATTCGGTCTGATGTGTTGCTCATTGTGACACTAGCAAATGCACTAGCCGTTCAAGTAATAAAGTAGTGAGTGAAGTATCGTTCCCACGAGGATTTAGG
This sequence comes from Nelumbo lutea, assembly GCF_056320005.1. NCBI lineage: Eukaryota > Viridiplantae > Streptophyta > Magnoliopsida > Proteales > Nelumbonaceae > Nelumbo > Nelumbo lutea. The sequence goes on along the minus strand of NC_142687.1, from coordinate 71,942,587 downwards.
AAACAATTACCAATACTAAATTAAGCACTTCTTATCTGATCAACAAATAAATCAAAACTCTAATGAAAGCTAAGAAATCCTAAATTAAAATCTATCTATATCATTGGCCCAATTGCCTTCAATTCAGGTTAGAAGAGTAAGCAGTAAATGTCAATCTCAGAATTCAGCAATCTATCAATTTGGATCATTCGAATGAATCATGATTGAGCCTTGGTTTGGTGAAACCCCAAGGTCATGAACAGCCTCTCTCAAGCGCTTGTCCATCCTATGCATGAGTGATGGTTCTTCTATCTCTAGCAAGAATCTAATCCCCATGCATGCATTTCTTCAAACACTTCTAAGGCATCAATTCAAATCTGAATTGATCACCAACTGAATTGTGCAAATTATCTCTAACCTTGCACTCAATTCAGTTCTTGAATAGTAGATCTGAATTCCTAGAGTCTCTCTCAAGCACTCTAGGAATTCCAAGCTGTAGATTAATTCGCCCAATCTGAAAATTGCAGATCTGAATTCTCTTTCAAGCAATTCAGATCTTGCAATCTCAGATCTGAGAATTCAGATCTGAGTTTTGAAGGTTAGTTGGCCGAATTACTCTACGATCACACCCTTATTCAAGAAACTTCAAGTACAATACATGACCATTTGAATGAATAAAAAAGAATTAGATTGCTGAACTGAAATTTTACAAGCTGAAATACATCAAGGAAGAATGGAAACAAGGAGAAAGAAGAAAGAACATATAACTAAGAAACTGAATTCAAATCAAAAGAGAATGAAACTACAAATGATTTATTACAAAAGATCTTTGAATCACAAACCCTCAATTCGAACTCACCTTCTTCTTCTAGCTTGCTTGTCTTGAACTTCCTTCAGCCCTTCTTCTTCTTCTTCCTTGCGCCTAGCCTTCTTCTCTTCTCTTCTCTCAAGGTGGCCGAACCTCTAAGAGTGGGAGAGCTTTCCTCTCAAGCAATTGAACCACTTTCTCCCCTCCTAGAGGCCTCCTTATATAGTTTTTCAAGGGGGCTCTTGCCCCTTCTTGAAACCTCTAGAATGGGGTGTATTACACCCCTCATGAACCTTCTAGAGTGCTCCCTCCTTCTCTTCAAGAAACTTCTAGGAGTTGCCGCACCTAGCTCCCTTTGGGCTGCTATTTGGGCTACAACTTAGCTTGCTTTTGAGCTCAAGTGGGCTACACTCTAGGCTGTTATTTGGGCTAAAAATGGGCTGGGCCAAAATTCCTTCTTGCTAGGCTTCTTCCCTTGGATTTTCCAAAGAGTTTCACTTGCTCTTCTTGGGCCGAATGAAATTCTCTTGCTCTCATGGCTGGGCCGGACTGAAATTGGTAAATTTTGGGTTTTCTTTTCTTGCTTTTGCCTTCTTTTTATTGATTTGGCTCCCCTTGAAATCTTTCTTGCAATTAAGCTAAAATAGGGCAAAATTTAATTAAACCATCATAAAATTTCATGCAAAAACCTCATAAAATATAGATAAATTGTAGGTTCATCAAATACCCCCACACTTAAGCTTTTGCTTGTCCTCAAGCAAAGACATCAGCCATAAACTTAACATTCCCCCCTTCTGTTCTCACCATTTACCTGGTGAACTTTTTAAGATAGAAAAAAAAAAAAGTAGTCGGGGAACTTTTGTAAGTGCTCAACTTTTATTCTTGTAAATTACCATTTAAGATATGTATCAGATCCAAGGAAAGGAGAATATGAATTTTCTCATAGTCTAGCCTTCACTCCTAATTCATATATAAATCAGCTCCTTAATTGTCAAGGTTAATGATCAAATTTCACTAAGTTTCACATCTGTAACTAAATCTTAATGAGAGTTCAACTTTAGAGTGCCCCTTTGAACCTCGGTTGTCACCACAATTACTTATTTCTAAGGGTGAGTGCATTTTATGCTCCATCTCACCTTTTTTTTTTCTTTTCGGTGTGAGTGCATTTTATGCTCCATCTCACACTGGTCACTTGCTTGAGGTAGGTAAATAGGACTCATGTTCTAAGCTGCTAGTTTTACTATTCAGCTCAGAATAGCGGAGTCAATTTGGGCTTTTGTCCTTCTTTTGCAATTATTGAACCTCAAGAATCAACATTTCAGATGTGCACTAGTTTTTTTGACCATTAACAATGAAATCAAGGGCTTCCATGCACATGAAGGAAGTTAGGGCTAGTCATGCTGAAAGGCATATTCAGCTCCCCTTTTCTCCTGCATATATCAAATTGGGTCATTCACAAGAATAAAAACTTAACAAGTACATCAGTCTCCCTCAACTCATTGAATTGCTTCTTAAAAAAAATCATCAAATAAATAGTAATGAACTTGAGGGGTTCCAGTCTTTTTTTTTTTTTTTTTTTTTTTTTTTTTTTGTGATGTCATTGCCTGTATATGTGTGTTGGGGTGCATGAGGTGCATGGTTTCAACCCCCATACCCTAGCCTCGGGCTCACTCCCCCACAGTTGAGATGAACATTGTCCTCAATGTTCGTAGTGTTAGGGAGTCACACTTGCTAGAGCAAACTGAAGAAAAGAAAATGATGAACTGAGTCCTTAAAGAATTGGAATTTTGAGAAAAAGATCTTTATTTTACTAACTAATATTCTAAAAAGATAAATGACAAAAAGATTCCTTAACTTGTTCATGAGCAAGCATAAGAGATTATTGGTTATCTAGATAAATAGTGGATGGAGGGGGTACAGTACTGCCCATTAAACATGGTTTCAGGCGCTGACCATTTACTTTAAACGTGCCCTGAACCGGGTGGGTGAGTTCTATAGCCCCATGGGGAAAAACCTGTGAATTGGTAAAGGGTCCAGACCACCTAGATCTCAACTTGCCTAGAAACAAGCGGAGACGGCAATTATATAACAATAGCTGTTGGCCTACATAAAAGTCCCGTCTCAGCAAGTTCTTATCATGCCAGTTTTTTGTTCTTTCTTTATAAACTTTGGCATTCTCATAGGTGGTAAGTCTGAATTCATCCAATTCATTCAATTGCAACCGCCTTTTAGCCCCTGTGGCCTGAATGTCAAAATTTAAGAATTTAAGAGCCCAATAGGCCTTGTGTTCCAATTCAACTGGTAAATGGCATGCTTTACCAAAGACCAATCTGTAGGGGGACATGCCAATGGGTGTCTTAAATGCAGTTCTATATGCCCATAATGCATCATCTAATTTGATGGACCAATCTTTTCTGGCGGATGCTACGGTCTTTTCCAGAATTCTTTTGAGTTCCCTGTTAGCCAACTCCACTTGGCCACTGGTTTGAGGGTGATAAGGGGTAGCTAATTTATGTGTAATTCCATATTTCTGCATTAACCTCTCAAATTGGCTATTGCAGAAGTGAGTTCCCCTATCACTAATTATAGCTCGCGGAGTGCCAAATCGGGAGAATAGCTTCTTTAGGAAGTGTACCACCCTTCTTGAGTCATTTGTGGGTAAAGCCATGGCTTCTACCCATTTGGATACATAGTCAACTGCAACGAGGATGTACTTATTCCCAAAAGAATTCGGGAAAGGTCCCATGAAATCTATACCCCAAACATCAAAGATTTCAGCATACCAAGGATATGAGTATTTCTGTATTCAGTACAACTGCTCATCCGGAAATTCTTCTCGAATGTTGCTGGTTACCTCCTCTTTTGAGCTTACCGTGTCCAACCGGGAGAGATGGTCAGCAGCCAGGTTTGCAGCACCCTTCAGGTCTCTAATCTCAATGTCAAACTCTTGCAATAAAAGGATCCACCTGATCAGTCTTGGTTTTGAGTTTTGCTTGGTAAGCAAGTGCCTTAATGCCGAGTGATCTGTGTGGACAACAACCTTGGATAATATCAGATATGAACGAAACTTATCAAGTGCAAATATTACTGCTAACAGCTCCTTTTCTGTGGTGGTGTAATTGAGTTGGGGTCCAGTCAAGGTTCTGCTAGCATAGTAAATTGGCTGAAAATGTTTGTTCATTCTTTGTCCTAAAACAACTCCTATAGCAAAATCACTCGCATCACACATCAATTCAAATGGGAGGGTCCAATCTGGTGCTACCATGATAGGTGCATGGATCAATTTGTCTTTCAAGATGTTGAAAGCATGAAGACATTCAGTTGAAAATTCAAAAGGCACTTCTTTTTGAAGCAAGGTAGATAATGGCTTGGAAATTTTTGAGAAATCTTTAATAAACCTTCTATAGAATCCGACATGTCCTAAGAAACTTCTCAAAGAACGAACAGATGTTGGGGTTGGCAATTTTTCAATTGCCTCCACCTTAGCCTTGTCGACTTCTATACCTCTTTGAGAGATCTTGTGTCCAAGCACTATGCCTTCTTGCACCATAAAATGACATTTCTCCCAATTTAACACAAGATGTGTTTCTTTACATCTAGTAAGCACCTGTTCCAGATTATTCAAACATGCATCAAACGAAGAGCCAAAAACTGAAAAATCATCCATGAAGATCTCAATAAATTTTTCAACCATATCAGAAAATATAGACATCATACATCGCTGAAAGGTTGCTGGGGCATTGCATAACCCAAAGGGCATCCTTCGGTATGCAAAGGTTCCATATGGGCAAGTAAAAGTGGTCTTTTCTTGATCTTCTGGTGCAATTGGTATCTGGTTATACCCTGAATATCCATCCAAGAAACAATAATACTCATGCCCGGCTAGCCTCTCCAACATTTGATCCATAAATGGGAGAGGGAAATGGTCCTTTCGGGTGGCTTCATTTAATTTTCTATAGTCAATACACACACGCCATCCGGTAACGGTTCTAGTAGGGATGAGTTCATTTTTCTCATTTGGAACAACAGTCGTACCCCCTTTTTTGGGCACAACTTGCACAGGGCTTACCCAAGAACTATCAGAAATAGGATAAATGATCCCAGCATCTAACAACTTAATTATTTCAGCCTTTACCACTTCTTTCATGTTGGGGTTCAGGCGCCTTTGGGGCTGAACGAAAGGCTTGCTGTCCTCTTCCATCAAAATTCTGTGAGTGCAGATTGATGGATTAATGCCTTTGATATCTTCTACCTTCCAAGCTATAGCATTTTTGTGTTCCCGCAACACTCTTAATAATTTTTCCCTTTGTAAGGGATTCAGCGCTGCGGAAATTATCACGGGGAGATCTGATGGTTCCTTAAGGAAAGCATACTCTAAATGGGATGGTAATTGCTTCAGTTCAAGGGTGGGGGGTTCTTGGGGTGATGGCTATCCTGATGGTCCGGGCAATTTGCCTAAGTTCTCTAATTTAAGAAACCCCTTTCCCTTGAATTGAGGCTTTTCGTTCAGGTATGCTATCATGAGGTTTATTTTTTCATTTTCTGCTTCTTCAAGTTCTCCCTGCTTGAGGCAGAGTTCAAGAGGATCAGTTATTCTACTTACCTGGAAGCATTCATCAATTGTCAATTCAATGGCATCAATCATAAAACAAGAATCATCACTAGAGGGTGCATGTTTCATAGCATCAGACATTTTAAAAATTATCTCCTCATCTTGTATCCTAAGGCTGAGTTGTCCTTGTTGGACATCAATCATTGCTTTCCCGGTAGACAGGAAAGGTCTCCCTAGGATAAGCGGGACATCCACATCTTCTTGCATGTCTAACACAATGAAATCAACTGGAAAAATGAATTTGTCAACTTTAACTAACACATCTTCTATGATCCCCCTAGGATGTCTAATGGATCTATCAGCCAATTGTAATGCCACTCTAGTGGGTTGGGGTTCATTCAACCCCAATTTCTTGAAGATAGAATATGGCATTAAATTGATGCTAGCTCCCAGGTCACATAAAGCTTTTTCAATTTTTAAACTGATAATGCTGGAGACAGTCCCGGTGAGGGTGGGCTTGGCATAATCCATCATAGTTCATTGTTCAGCCATTTCTTGTGCTTCTTGTCTGACTTGCTTAGCAGCTCTCAAACGGACACGGAGAGTCCGTTCAATCTCCGGGTCGTAAAGGATCTCTTCCAGTTCAGGTCTGCTTGTCATAAACTGTTAAAGTCAAAGCAATAAAAATGCCAATATTCACAAAAGAAAATAAATAACTAATCCTATCACACTGTAAAGTGAAGTATTGGAATACAAAACCTACATCCTATCATGAATAAATGAAGCCGATTATACTAAAAGCAGATTTAAACCAATCATCTTATTCAAGGTTCCTTTATCTACATCCATCGATTGCAACATCTGAATTCAGACCCAATTTAGATCTGAGTTCAGATCTACAAGTCTTTGGTATTGTTAGTCTAGAGAAATTAATAAATAATAATTCAGATCTGAGCTGGATATCTCATACACACTCATTGGTATACACTACAATATACATCCATTAAGGTTGGAATCAATTCTGTGATGCTTTAGGGATGAAATCAGATCTGATCTGAAAAAAAAAAAATTTAAAAGGATCTGAAATAAACTAAAACCAGTCCTGAGTTAGGCTTGGGTTAAAGATTTTAAACTCTACAATTGAAGCTCAAACCTGTATAGCTGATGCATATCAAACACTTGCTAAGACCTGAAAATTGGGTCTGCAATGTTTGGTATTGCAAGCTATTCGGTCTATACAACTTTTGTAGAAATCTGAAATCTGGTATGCTAACTGTTGCACTATAGCAGCCTTGCTACAGATCTGAATGCTAAAAGAAATACTTGGAAAGTGCTAATTTTTCTTAAATATCTGAGGCATAACAATTATTCAATCCAAACATACACCTCCTTAGCTAATGTAGTTCTGTTACAAGTGGGTAAAGCCAAGAATTCAGTCCACCCAGAATTCATAGTATGCTCTGTATCAGTTCAGTCCTCACATCATATCAACTGCATTTCAGATTTGAATTTCTCTCATTCCTTGCTATCCATTCACCCTTGAGGCAGGTTGGATGTATCATAGGGTGGATTGGGGTAGTGATGGCACCCAATTCACCTCAAACTTGCATCGGTTCAGATCTGAGTTCAGAGGAATTCAGATCTGAACTGAGCAGATCTGTAACAGCAGAATTCAGATCTGAACTCAAGTCTGAGTTTGGATCTGAATTCTCAATTGCCTTACCTTCAGTTATTGCTACCAAATTGTTTTTGGGGAATAGCAGAAGTGCCCTAGGGTGAATTGGGGTGGTGATGACACCCAATTCCCCTCAAAATTTCATCAGTTCAGGTCTGAGTTCAGAGGAACTCAGATCTGAACTGTTGCAGATCTGCAATAGCAGAATTCAGATCTGAACTCAGATCTGAGTTCTGATCCGAATTCTCAATTGCTCCACTGGTTGTTCAAAAGATCTCCCCCTTTTTTTTTTCATTTGTTTTTTTTTTTTATTGAAAGAAAAGAATAATAAAATCTGAAACACAAGCAATTCTTTTTGGCTGAGTGCTGCAGATCTGAAATCTGCTGATCTGAGTGCCGAATGCAACTCAGATCTGCAACACTCATGTTTTTTGTGAAAATTATTTTTTTTCTTTTTTTTTTTCTTTTTGAAGGGAACAACATCAAGATTGAATAGAAATCAAATATGCCTTTATTAAAATGAAACTGAAACCAGAAAAAGAGAGTAATCTACTTAAGAAAGAAGAAACATAACTACATGAGTACAGCAGTTGCAGTCCAAGCTGAAATGAAAAAGTTAGCAAATTAACCCAACTATGAATGCAATGCTGAATGAGATCAGATTAAGAATGCTCAATGTTTCCTAATATTGCTTCTCTAAATCCCCGGCAACGGCGCAAAAAACTTGATGTGTGGCTCATTGTGACACTAGCAAGTGCACTAGCCATTCAAGTAATAAAGTAGTGAGTGAAGTATCGTTCCCACGAGGATTTAGGAAACAATTACGAATACTAAATTGAACACTTCTTATCTGATCAACAAATAATAAATCAAAACTCTAATGAAAGCTAAGAAATCCTAAATTAAAATCTATCTAAATCATTGGTCCAATTGCCTTCAATTCAGGTTAGAAGAGTAAGCAGTAAATGTCAATCTCAGAATTCAGCAATCTATCAATTTGGATCATTCGAATAAATCATGATTGAGCCTTGGTTTGGTGAAACCCCAAGGTCATGAACAGCCTCTCTCAAGCGCATGTTCATCCTATGCATGAGTGACGGTTTTTCTATCTCTAGCAAGAATCTAATCCCCATGCATGCATTTCTTCAAACACTTCTAAGGCATCAATTCAAATCTGAATTGATCACCAACTGAATTGTGCAAGTTATCTCTAACATTGCACTCAATTCAGTTCTTGAATAGTAGATCTGAATTCCTAGAGTCTCTCTCAAGCACTCTAGGAATTCCAAGCTGTAGATTAATTCGCCCAATCTGAAAATTGCAGATCTGAATTCTCTTTCAAGTAATTCAGATCTTGCAATCTCAGATCTGAGAATTCAGATCTGAGTTTTCAAGGTTAGTTGGCCGAATTGATCTGCAATCACACCCTTATTCAAGAAACTTCAAGTACAATGCATGACCATTTGAATGAATCAAAAAGAATTAGATTGCTGAACTGAAATTTTACAAACTGAAATACATCAAGGAAGAATGGAAACAAGGAGAAAGAAGAAAGAACATATAACTAAGAAACTGAATTCAAATCAAAAGAGAATGAAACTACAAATGATTTATTACAAAAGATCTTTGAATCACAAACTCTCAATTCGAACTCACCTTCTTCTTCTAGCTTGCTTGTCTTGAACTTCCTTCAGCCCTTCTTCTTCTTCTTCTTCCTTGCGCCTAGCCTTCTTATCTTCTCTTCTCTCAAGGTGGCCGGACCTCTAAGAGTGGGAGAGCCTTCCTCTCAAGCAATTGAACAACTTTCTCCCCTCCTAGAGGCCTCCTTATATAGTTTCTCCAAGGGGCTCTTGCCCCTTCTTGAAGCCTCTAGAACGGGGTGTATTACACCCCTCATGAACCTTCTAGAGTGCTCCCTCCTTCTCTTCAAGAAACTTCTAGGAGTTTCCGCCCCTAGCTCCCTTTGGGCTGCTATTTGGGCTACAACTTAGCTTGCTTTTAAGCTCAAGTGGGCTACACTCTAGGCTGTTATTTGGGCTAAAAATGGGCTGGGCCAAAATTTCCTTCTTGCTAGGCTTCTTCCCTTGGATTTTCCAAAGAGTTTCACTTGCTCTTCTTGGGCCGAATGAAATTCTTTTGCTCTCATGGCTGGGCCGGACTGAAATTGGTAAATTTTGGGTTTTCTTTTCTTGCTTTTGCCTTCTTTTTATTGATTTGGCTCCCCCTGAAATCTTTCTTGCAATTAAGCTAAAATAGGGAAAAATTTAATTAAACCATCATAAAATTTCATGCAAAAACCTCATAAAATATAGGTAAATTGTAGGTTCATCACTTATGAAAAGTTGGACAAGGTGGCTAAAATCCCTGCCCCGGAGCGTTCGGGAGATAGGGCTTCTGAGGCCCGAAGGAGGGATTACCAAGAATGGGAAGAGAAAAATTCCTTGGCCCGGTCTTACATCATTGCCTCCCTAGACAATCCAATACAGAGGCTGTTCGATCAGATCAAGCTAGCCAAGGACGTATTGGACAGTCTAAAGACAATGTATGAAGAGCAGAACCGTTCTACTCGCCAAAAGGTCTTGAAGTAGTTCATGACCGCAAAGATGTCCAAGAACTAGCAGGTTCATGACCATTGTCTTCGGATGATGGGCAATATCAATGAACTTGAGGTTCTTGGATCTGGGCTAGACCATGTCACGAAGGTAGATGCCATCCTGAATTCTCTACTTCCTTCCTTCAATCCATTCATCATGAATTACAATATGAACAAGCTGAATGTCAGCATTCAAGAACTCAACAATATGTTGCAGAGGGTCGAAGAATTGATAAAGAAGGATGAGCCTCTTGCTATGCTTGTTGAAGCAAGCAAGTCGGGCAAGAAAAAGAGGAAGGCTAGGAGAAAGCCCTAGAAGAAGGCCACCAAGTCCAAGAAGCAGAAGAAAGACAGAGCATCAAATGCTTACCACTTTTGCAAACAGACTGACCATTGGAAGAGGAACTATCCTCAATACTTGGAATCCAAGAAAGGTAATTTTGAATCCTGTATCATAGAAACCAATTTGTTGGTAACTTCTGCTTCCTGGAGTATTGACTACGGGACTTCGACTCATGCGTGTAACTCACTGCAGGGGTTCAGGATAAGCAGAAGACAGAGTGACGGAGAAGTAACTCTTTACTTGGGGACTTCTGCAAGTGTTGCAGCTGCGGCTATAGGAACCGTAGAGTTAATTTTCAGAGAAGGAACAGTTGTACTAAAAGATTGTCTTTATGTACAAACATTGAGAAGAAATTTGATATTTGTTTCAAAAATGTGTGCGGATGGATATTATGTTTTATTTAGTAATACAATAACTATCAAAAGAAATAACAAATTCATTGCATACGGAGAACTTGAGAATGGTCTCTATGTTCTCCATCATTCTCTAGAAACTAACATAACCAAAACTATGTCATTCGATATCCCCATGAAAAGAACCTGTTATACAGTTAATCCCACGTGCTTGTGACATTACCGACTTGGCCATATCAGCATTAATCATATCACAAGGTTGGTAAAGGTTGGTCCTTTGAATTTTCTAACTGTACAAGATCTTCCCACATGTGAACCTTTCCTTCAGGGTAAGATGACTAAACGGCCATTTAACGGTAAGCCTGAAAGATGTATTGGCACGCTTGACCTTATACATACTGATGTATGTGGTCCCCTGAGTGTTAGGACACGTAACCAGCATGTTTATTTTATAACATTCACTGATGACTACTCTCGGTATGGTTACGTGTAATTAATGAGACATAAGTCTGAATCCTTTGAAAAATTCAAAGAGTTCAAACAAGATGTTGAGAAACAGTTAAAGAGAGAAATTAAGACCCTTCGATCGGATTGGAGTGGCGAGTATCTCTCTGACGAATTTAGGAACTGCTTAAAGGTTAACAGGATAGTATCATAGTTAGCTCCTCCTACTACTTATTGGATAAGGTCCGATCACTTCTCGTGCACTAAGAGTTACCCACATCCTTTCGGGGTTATGCATTGGAGACTGCGATATACCTGCTGAACCAGGTTCCAACCAAATCACTTCTGAAGATTCCCTATGAGCTTTGGACTAGAATGAAACCAAGTGTGAGACACTTGAAGATTTGGGGTTGTCCATCACATGTTAAAAGAATGAGTGCGGACAAATTGGAATCCAAGACCAGTCATTGCCTATTCATAGTCTACCCCAAAAGCTCTGTGGGTTACCTATTCTATGACCGAGGTGAACAGAAGGTTTTTTGTAGCCGAAATGCTCATTTCTTAGAGGATGATTACATCCTGAACAATCATCAGCAGGAAGTTGTTTTTGATGAGGAGAGCTCAGGTGTAGTGGGAGGTGTCCCACAAGTTCCAGATAGTGACCAAACTAGAAGACCTACCCAGGTTTTCAGTCCTCCAGTTCCTTTCGGCTATGACCAGGATAGTTACCTGGTGGAAGCTATGACAAGTGAGGAGGACTCCATAAATTATACGAAAGCTATGTTGGACATAGATTCCTTGAAGTGGGTAGATGCCATGAGAGCTGAGATGAACTCAATGGAGACCAATGGAGTCTGGACTCTAGTAGATCCACCCCTGGGGTAAAAGCAATTGGTTGCAAATGGATATATAAAAGGAAGGACCCCGATGGTAAGGTTGAGACCTACAAGGCTCGTCTGGTGGCGAAAGGGTATACTCAAAAAGAGGGCATCGATTATGAGAAAATCTTTTCGCCGGTGGCCATGCCTAAATCTATTAGGATCCTGCTAGCTGTAGCATCATACCATGGCTATGAGATTTGGAAAATGGATGTCAAAACTATGTTCCTGAATGGAGATCTTACTGAAAATATCTATATGCAGAAACCGCAAGGTTTCATAGCTGTAGGTCAGTAACACATGGTATGTAAATTAAATAGATCCATATAAGGACTTAAGCAAGCTTCTAGGAGTTGGAACATCCAGCTTGAGTCTACCGTCAAAAGGTTTTACTTTGAGCAAACCCGAATGAGCCCTGTGTTTACAGGAAATCCAATGGGGATAAGGTTACTTTTCTGGTTCTGTATGTAGACGACATTCTACTATTTGGGAATGATGTAGGAATGTTGACTACAGTGAAAGTATGGCTTTCACAGCAATTTTCCATGAAAGATTTTGGAGAAGCCTCCTATATACTGAGTCTTTGATTCTACAGAGATAGATCGAAGAGGATAATAGGATTATCCCAATCTACTTAAATTGACAAAATAGTCAAGACATACAGCATGGAGAACTCCAAGAAGGGAAATGTTCCTTTCAGGCATGGAGTCACTCTCTCCAAGGGGATGTCTCCCAAGACTCCCGAGGATATTGTGGGCATGAAGGGCGTTCCCTATGCCTCAGTTGTAGGGATCATCACGTATGCCATGTTGTGCACTCGTCTTGACATTCCTTAGGCATTGAGTGTGGTAAGCAGATTCTAGGCCAACCTAGGGTAGGAGAACTAGACTACTGTGAAAAACATACTAAAGTACCTTCGAAGGACAAAAGAGTTTTGTCTGGTATTCGATGGAAGCTCGCTACAGATCTAGGGGTATACTGACGTCGACTTCCAGTCAGATCTAGATGATAGAAAGTCTATATCTGGGTATGTTTTCACAATAGGGTCGTGTGTTGTTTGCTAGGAAAGTGTTAGACAGTTTTGTATGCCCTTAGCTTCAATCCATTTTGATGTACTTTTAACATTTAGTGTAAATAAATAAAGTACATGTTTGATTCATGTTGTTTGGTATAATTCTGTGTAAAACCCCAAAACTGGACACTTATAGAACCTTGTGTTAGTTTTAAATGTTCACAGCCATTGGATAAGTCTAGGGAGATTTATCTTGCCAAGGTTGATACTGATATGCCACCAAGTGTTGGGATGGCTTGCTTCGGCCATCAGGGTAAGACCCAAGGCACATGTAGTATGGGATTGCTTGAACCCTTGAACCGGACTAGATTTCCAGTATTGCCCTAGACCTTGGAGACAGATGGACAAAACTGGAAAGTTACACCTGACCCCAGGACTCGATTATGACACATCACTAGGTGTCGGATCGGGCTGTCTTTGATGTGTCAATTAGTGAGATCCTGAGTGGGGTAAAAACCTGGACATGTTGGGGCAGCCTGAGAATTCATCTGAGTGAGTGATCAAAGTGATAGGATCAGCCCCTTTGTCAAACAATGGTAATGATCGGGAATGCACTCTCTCTGATGGAAACCAAACTGCCGGTAGTTGATTTCAATCGTTGGAATTTTGTTTTGCAAAATTAATATATATATGTATATGTACGATTTCAAAAGATTTTCAAAAGGTTTTAATTCCCGGGATCCATGTGAGTAGAGAGTGCGGCACTGTTCCTTGCAGCCGAGGGAGAGGTCTTCTCTTGTCGAGCAGTGCTTGATCATTAAGGCCTGAGAGGTTAAGTGTAAGACCATTTAGGATAATACCTGATGGGCTAATCTTGCACCTGCCCACAGTCCCTAGGTTTTTATAAATGGTTTGGCCCAAGGACCACTTAATGTAAGTGTTGGGCCCATAGGGTCCATATGATAGGCTCAAGGGGGTCACTGAGTTTTTTAGGGAATTTGGCTGGGCCTTGTAATAAAGTTGGGCCGAACCCATGTGGCTGGTGTGTAGATCAATGTTTGGGTCCCACGCCATTCAAAGAAGCCCAACTGGGCAGCAGATTGGAAACTAGTTGAACACTAAACACTTAATGGGCCAAAAGCCCATCTCGAGCTGGGCTGATATGAACACCTATTCATGGGGCGAATCTGAGATTAATGTTAGTAAATGGATTGGGTCTTTAACCTTATCCACTCTAAGAGACCAAATTCAAATTAGATTTGAATCTGATAACCTCCTGATAAGATCAGGAGTTAGCTAACATAATCTGCAAATAGGATTAAGATTATCCCCTATCCAAATACTGATTTGGATTGGGATAACTCCCAAAAATTAGGAGGTTTCTTAATCAAGAAGAAAATAGGAGAAACCCTAACAGAAATATCATATTTCGAACTAGGGTTTGCATGCAAGATATACCTCCTGCAAATTGAGATTTGATCACTCACAGACTCCATAGAGAAGAGACACAAGCCAGCCCTCTTCGTCCCTGGATTTCTCCTCCTCCAGCAGCCGCCATTCCCTGTTGCAAGATTGGATCTTTGCAGCAATAGGAAGTCAAGAAATCAGTTCTTGACAACAGTCTTGCAAGAAAGACCAAAAAGATTCGGTGTTCAAGGTTTCTAGAGGATTGTTGCGAAGAATCCAGTGTGTAGGATGCACCCTGCTAGTTCCGTTCCATCCATAGCTGTGTCATCTTCAGCAGGATCGGATCTTGGTTTCTTCTTTGGGCGTGAACACCAACTTTGGGAGATATTGTTTCTTCGGATCAGGTATAATCCTTCCTGTTTTCTTTTGGTTCAGATCTGGTTTAATTATGGTTCAGGTAGAATCCTTGAATATTGTATTCTAAATTTAGGGAATACGATTCCCAGTTGGAAGAAAGCAGCAAACAGGGGTCCACTGCAAATTCCACAATCGAAGAAGAATACATTGCCGCAAGTGAATCTTCCAAAGAAGCCGTATGGATGAAAAAGTTCATTCATTAATTGGGAGTAGTTCCATCCAGCACATCACCCATTCCATTGTTACACCTGACCCCTAGATTCAATTTTGATACTGCACTAGGTGTCGGATTGGGCTATCTTTGATATGTCAATCAGTGAGATCCTTAGAGGGGGTCAAAACCTAGGTATGTTGGGACAGTTCAAGAATTCATCTGAGTGGGTGATCATAGTAACAAGATCAGCCCCTTTGTCAGACAAAGGTAATGATCGGGGATGCACTCTCTCTGATGGAAACCTAAACTACCGGTAGTTGAATTCAATCGTTGAAATTTGTTTTGCAAAATATATTTATGAAGAGATATACATATATATATTATGGTTTAAAAATATTTGCAAAAGGTTTTAATTCCCAGGATCCATGTGAGTAGAGAGTGCAACATTGTTCCTTGCAGCCGAGGGAGAGGTCCTCTCTTGTCGGGCAGTGTTTGATCATTATGGGCTAAGAGGTTAAGTGTAAGACCATTGAGTGTAATACCTGATGGAGTAATCTTGCATCTGTCCACAGTCCCTAGGTTTTTATAAGGTGGCTTGACCCAATGACAACTTAGTGTAAGTGTTGGGTCCATTAAGAGCCCATGGTGATGGGCTCAGGGGTTCACTGTCCATTATAGTGAATTCGGCCAGGCTTTGTAACAGAGGCTAGGCTGAACCCATGTGACTGATGTGTAGATCAATGTTTGGGTCCCATGCCATACAAGGAAGCACAACTTTGTAGCAGTTTGGAGGCCGAATGAGCACATGGACTTAATGGGCCTAAAGCCCAACTCGAACTGGTTTAATATGATTAATTAAAGAGGGGTTGTTCTGGGATATAGATCAGCAGATAGGATAGGGAGTTATCCCTATCCACTCAGAGAGTCCAGATCCAAATAGAGATTTGGATCAGGAAGCTCCTAATGAGATTAGGAGGGCTGATCTTGATCTACAGATAAGATAAGGGATTATCCTTATCTCTTAAAGAGAATCTAGATCCAAATAAGGATTTGGATTAGGAAACTCCTAAAAAGATTAGGAGCTCTCTTTTAGGCTATAAAAGGAGGAGGGCGAACCTCCATTCACTCAATCAGATCTCAGATCAGTAAGACTACGCCATCTTCTGCTCTTGCACCCGCCATTGCCAGTCAGATCACAAAAAGAGAGAAGATTGCAATAGTAAGACTGCGCCATCTTCTACTCTTGCACCCTCCTCCTGCTGCCGCCATTGCCATCTTCTACTCTGGCACACAGTGTATGATTTGCAAAAGGTTTCAAAATGATTTGCAAAAGGTTTTAATACCTAGGATCCATATAAGTAGAGAGTGCAACACTGTTCCTTGCAGTCGAGGGAGAGGTCCTCTCTTGTCACATAGTGTATGATCATTATAGGCTAAGGGGTTAAGTGTAAGACCATTGAGGATAATACCTGATGGGCTAATCTTGCATCTACCCACAGTCCCTGGGTGTTACAAGGTGGCTTGGCCCAGGGACCACTTAGGGTAAGTGTTGGGTCCATAGAGCCCATCTGATGGGTTTTCAGGGGGTGCACTGTCCATAACAGTGTATTCGGCCAGGCCTTGAAACAAAGGCTGAGCTAAACCCATGTGGCTGATGTGTAGATCAATGTTAGGGTCCCATGCCATACAAAGAAGCCCAACTGGGCAGCAGTTTGGAAGGCTAAATGAAAACATAACCTTAAGTGGGCCTTAAGCCCATTTTGAACTGGGCTAATTTGATTGGTCACTTAAGGGGCGAATTCTGAGATGGATCAGCTGACAGGATTGGGCCCACACCCTATCCACTCAAAGAGTCCAAGATCTAAATAAGATTTAGATCTGGAAACTTCCTAATTAGATTAGGAGATGGCTGATCTAATCTGCAGATAAGATAAGGGTTATCCCTAATCACTTAAAGGGACTTCTAATCCAAATATGATTTGGGCTAGCAACTCCTAATGGGATTAGGAGCTGATCCCTTTAAGTCTATAAAAGGAAGAGGGGGCGGCAGCCTTAAGACATCACATGCAAGCAATACGAATACTTGTCTTCAGAGCTGAGATCACAAGAAGAGAGAATCTGCACCCTGCAAATACTCTCTTGCCACCTACTTCCTACAGCCGTCGCCTACAGCAGTTCGATCTCCAGTTCTTGGGAGATATCAATGTTGGATCTTGATACCAATCTTTTGGAGAAAATATTGGTGGGAGTTGTATTCACAAGTCGTCCAAGTGATTCTTGAGAAGGGTCAAGTTCTTTTGGAAGAACACTGTTGATTCTGCTCCACCTTGCACTGCGCCATCTTCAGTGGGAGCAGATTTTGGATCCTTCCTTGGGCGTGAACACTTCCATTGGGAGATACTACTTCTCTGTATCAGGTATTATCTCTCCCTACTCCTTTTGGTTCAGATCTGGTTCAGTTTATGGTTCAAAAATGATCTTTGAAAATATGATTTTCTAAATGGGGAATTTGCCCATTCCGCAATCTTTGGGCGTCCATGTGATGGATTTCCCATCCCTTCAATGGCATCAGAGTCATGGTTCAAATGTTGAACCATTCTGTTTCAGATCTGAACCTGCGCAAATAGGGAGAAGGCGTTCTACCCAATTTTCACAGATATGGGTTTGGGAAATTTGTTCTCAAAATCGATGGGCAAATAATCTAAAATCAATTTATATAAATCTAATTATTGTTTAGAATAGTTCTTTATAATTTTCTTGATTTAAGGGTTGTTCTTACAAGAGGAGATCGAATTCTTGGTTTACGCAGGGAGAACTGCAAGATTTGCAGTTTCTTGAATTTATTTATTACATTTGGTCTGTAAATAATTTTTTTTTTATTTTTAGACTTAATGTATAGGCCTTCAATCTGATGTAATTATTAATAGAAATAGGATTTCTATTTAATTTTAATTTTGGATCAAAGATGGCGACGTAGAGAATGAGATTTCACAGATGGGACATTTGCTATCTGCGATTTGCAGTTTGTGAAACTGCAATCTGTGATATAACCTCTATTTTGTAGGATGGAGTGTGTGAACAACCCTAATTAACTGATTCTTGATTTTCTTTTATCAGTTATTTAATTTCAGATTATTTTCTTGAATTAAGGATTTAATTAAAGATCAAACCCTAGACCCATTCGTACCAAGATTGGTTCAAAACTTTTTGGACCAAATCTAGGGTTTAATCAAGGTTGAAAGTCAGCCCTAATTTTCTCACTAATGGGCCTGAGGATTGATATTCAATTAAATGGTTAATTCGGCCCAACCAATAATGGCCCAGTTTTAAATAGTTAAAACTACTAAAAGCCCACTTCAAATGATAAAGCTATATGGGCCGAACTGGGTAACCCTAATTCAGCCCATATACCTAGATAATATTAATGGTTAATATTATACATTTTTAATGGGCTTCCAATGGGCCATACAGATAATTAATTGATTGGATCAATTTATCCCTGCATGAGATGTTTGGATGTGTGATGTGCTGCGTACATGGTCCATAAGTACTTGGCCCATGCTTATTCGATAGTGGCTCTTATGTACACCATGGCTGAATGCACATCATTCCCATGGTGTCCCTTTTGGTCATTGGACGACCTCCCTCAGATGTGGGCCCCACACCTCATCAAGAGGTTACGTGCGGAACCCTAGCCAATGAAAGGCCCACCGAAAACTGACTTTATGAAAGTCAGTAGGAGCCACATTGGTTTGACCTAAAGCAAACTAGGGCATAATTAACTATTCCCTCCAGCTAATATGAGTGCAAGTGATAGGGAGATTCATACGATGAACTCTCTAAAGGCCTTCCATCATTAGCATGAGGATGGGTCCTTCAGTAATGAGGAAACACACCAGAAAATGGGCTATCCATTTGCTATTGGGCTTGTCTAAGTGTTTCATAAGATGATAGGGGCGTCATAGACCGATGTGGGAGGGGCTTCACCAGAAAATGGGAACTCTCTCACGGTACCTTGGCATTCACGAACATGATGGTTGAGCACTCACTGGACAGAAAGGTTTACTTGAAAACGGCTCTGATCCTTGTCTGACAGAGGTCAAAGGGAAAACTCATATGATGAGTGGATATGATCCTTCACAGAAAGTGGTGGGGTTATGTAGCTGAAATAGTTGGCTCCATGCACCCTATGTGATTTCCCACATTTCCAGAGACAACCTGTAGTCTCCATGACTGAGATAGGAGGGAAATCTCAGAGATGAATAAAGGGAAATGGATCATAGATTAAAATCCATATCTATGAAATGAACATGAATCAAATTAGGTTGTGGACGGATGTTTGCTTTTTTATCAGAAAATGGCAAACGGATCATTTGCAAAGCTTCTTGACGACAACAAGCTTAAGGGCCCAAACTATGCCAACTGGTACAGGAACCTTATGTTGGTCTTAACCTCTGAAAAGTTGGATAAGGTAGCCAAGAATCCTACCCCGGATCATCAGGGAGATAGGGCTTCTGAGACCCGTAGACGAGAATACCAAGAATGGGAGGAGAAAAACTCCCTTGCCCACTGCTATATCATTGCCTCTTTGGACAATCCAATTCAGAGGCAGTTTGATCAGATCGAACTTGCCAAGGACATATTGGATAGTCTTAAGACAATGTACGAAGAGCATAATCATTCTACTCGGCAGAAGGTCTTGAAACAGTTCATGACCGCGTAGATGTCCAAGAACCAACAAATTCACGACCATTGTCTCCGGATAATGGGTTATATCAATGAACTGGAGGCTCTTGGATCCGGGTTGGATCCGGTAACACAGATCGATGCTATTCTCAACTCTCTGCCTCCATCCTTTAATCCATTCATCATGAACTACAACATGAACAAGCTGAAGGTCAGCTTGCAAGAGCTCAGCAAAATGTTGCAAAGAGCTAAAGAATTGATTAAAATGGATGAGCCCATTGCCATGCTTGTTGAAACTGGCAAATCAGGCAAGAAAAGGAAGGCAAAGAGAAAGCCCCAGAAGAAGGCTGCCAAACCCAAGAGGCAGAAGAAAGACAAAGCATCGGATGCCTGTCACTTCTGCAAGAAGACCAACCACTGGAAAAAGAACTGTCCTGCCTACCTGGAATCCAAGAAAGATAATTTCGAATCTTGAGTTATAGAAACCAATTTATTGGTAGCTTCTGTGTCCTGGTGCATTGACTCCGGGGCTTCAACTCATGCGTGTAACTCACTACAGGGGTTCAAGGTAAGCAGAAGGCTGAGTGAAGGAAAAGTTACACTTTACTTGGGGACTACTGCAACTGTTGCATCCGCGACAATAGGAACCGTGGAATTAATTTTTAGAGAAGGAATAATTGTACTCAAAGATTGTCTTTATGTACAAAATTTAAGGAGAAATTTGATTTCTATTTCAAAACTGTGTGCAAATGGTTATTCTGTCTTCTTTATTAATACGATTACTATTAAAAGAAATAGCATATTCATCGCATACGGAGAACTGAAGAACGGTCTCTATGTTCTACATCCTTCTCTAGAAACTAGCATAACTAAAACTACATCAGCTGAAATCCCCAAGAAGAGAGCCCCTGATACAGTTAATCCCATGTGTTTGTATTGACCGAATCACAAGGTTGGTAAAGGATGGTCCTTTGAATTTTCTAACTGTAGAAGATCTTCCCACCTGTGAGCCTTGCCTACAAGGCAAGATGACAAAACGGCCATTTAACGGTAAGCCTAAAAGATCTACAGGCACACTTGACCTAATACATACTAATGTATGTAGTCCCCTGAGTATTAGGACACGAAATCAACACGTGTATTTCATCACCTTCACAGATGATTTCTCACGATATGGTTACATGTACCTGATGAGACACAAGTCTGAATACTTTGAAAAGTTCAAAGAGTTTAGACAAGAGGTCGAGAAATAGTTGGGGAGAGAAATTAAAGCCCTTCAATCTGATCGAGGTGGCGAGTATCTCTCTGATGCATTCAAGGAATACTTAAAGGACAATGGGATAGTATCACAATTAGCTCCTCCTGCTACACCACAACTTATCAGTGTTTTTAGAGATGAGGAATAGGACCTTATTGGATATGGTTTGGTCACTTCTCATACACTCAGAGTTACCCACATCCTTTTGGGGTTACGCATTAGAGACTACGATTTACGTGCTGAATCGGGTTCCAACCAAATTAGTTCCGAGCACTCCATATGAACTTTGGACCGGAAAGAAACCAAGAGTCAGACACTTGAAGATTTGGGGTTGTCCAGCACACGTTAAAAGAACGAGTGCAGACAAGTTGGAATCCAAGACCAGTCGTTGCCTATTTGTAGGCTACCCAAAAGGCTCTGTAGGTTACATATTCTATGACCCAAGTGAGCAGAAAGTGTTCTACAGTCGAAATGCCCAATTCTTGGAGACCGATTACATCTTGGACACCCATCATCAGGAAATTGTTCTTGATGAGGAGAGCTCAGGAGCAGTGGGAGATCTCCCACAAGTTCTAGGTAGTGACTAACCTAGAAGATCCACTCGGGTATCCAGGCCACCAGTCCGTTATGGTTATGACCAGGATAGTTACCTGGTGAAAACCTTGACTAGTGAGGAGGATCCCATGACTTATGTGGAAACTATGTTGGACATAGATTCCCAGAAGTGGGTGGAGGCCATGAGAGCAGAGATGGACTCAATGGAGACCAATGGAGTCTGGACTCTAATAGATCTGCCCTCCAGGGTAAAAGCAATCGGTTGCAAATGGATTTACAAGAGGAAGAAGGGCACTAATGGTAGGGTTGAGACCTTCAAAGCTCGTTTGGTGGCGAAAGGGTACACTCAGAAAGAGGGCATCAATTATGAGGAAACCTTTTCGCCTATGGTCATGCTTAAATCCATTAGGAACCTGCTACCTATAGCAGCATACCATGATTATGAAATTTGGCAAATGGATGTCAAAACTGCATTCCTGAATGGTGATCTTACTGAAGATATCTATATGCAGCAGCCGCAAGGCTTCATAGATGCGGGTTAGGAAAACATGGTATATAAACTCAATAGATCCATTTATGGACTTAAGCAAGCTTCTAGAAGTTGGAACATCTGTTTTGACTCTGCTGTCAAATCGTTTGACTTTGAGTAGAATTCGGATGAACCCTGTGTTTATAGGAAGTATAGTGGAGATAAGGTTACCTTCTTGGTTCTGTATGTAGATGCATTCTACTCACCGCGTCAATGCCCTCGACCAGCGGGCTGCGAACAAGAAGATCCAGGGCGAGCTCGACCGGATCTGGGGTGAGCTCCATCACACTCGCAAGGGGAGCGAGTCTCAAGAGCTGCTTGTCCATGACTAGGAGGCTTGAATAGTTTAGCTTTCTAAAGAGAGTGCGCGTTACAGGGAGGAGTCATCGAGGATGGCGGCGGAGAGGGAGCTCCTCAGGCAGTAGGTGCGAGACTTGGAGTGCACTCTTCTAGATCAGACTCGAAACTTTGATTAGATGGTGGAGGATGAACGAGAGAAAGTGGTCTGGGATTTTAAAGACTCTCAGGAATATCATGACCTCCAGGTGGAATATGGTTTGAGTTTTTACTACTTTGGGTTTAAGCTCTGCCGGTGGCTAGTTCAGAATAAGTTCTCCGGGCTCAATCTCGATGGCATCACTATGAAGGGTCTGTCTCCTGAGATGGTAGACCAAGCGGAGGAAGAGGAGCCTGACTCGCCAGAGGATGAGGAGGCGGATCCCTGAGGTGGTGTTTCTTTGGACTTCTGGTGGATTTTGGGTGCCATAAACCCGGTCTTTCAAAGGTCTTTGGTTGGGCGGTTGTGCCATATGACAGTCAGACTTTCCCGAGCTGTTTAGCTCGACTATTGCATTGTCATTTTTCTCTCTTTTTTTTCTTTTTTTTTGAAATGATAATGAAAGTTCTCCCTTTTTTCTTCCAAGTATGATGTGGTCTCTTTATCTTTGCTAAGGTGATCTCAACACCCAAACTATTAGAGCTACATACCCGAAGTAGGACTCCTTGATAATCGTTATCTCAAAATGTTCCTTAAATCATTTAAGGCGTCTCTATGGCGCACGACAAAGTGACTACCATGTGTGCCCAAACTATATGCTCGTTAGTTATTCTCTAGTTCGACCATCATACTAGAACAAGCTATGCTTGGTGGGGTTTAAGCCTGAACTGCTTACACTCCTCACTTGAAGTTTGCCCATGTCATGGAGACGACGGGGTCTGATTGCACCAAGATCTTGTTAGCTCGGAATTTTGGCTCTTAGGCTCTGGGAGTGTCTTATAGTCCACTTTTGAAGTTTGCCCATGCCTCAAAGGTGACCGGGTCGTATTGTGCCGAGATTGTGTTAGCTCGGCATTTTGGCCCTTAGGCTTTGGGAGTGGCTCGTGGCCTACTCAGTTGTTACAGATAATATTGCCTTAAGTTGACAATATTCCATGCCCGAGGTACTTGTTTCCCTTCAAGGGTCTTGAGCTTGTACATTCCTTCCCTGAGTACTCGTTTCACTTGGTAAGGTCCTTCCCAGTGAGACCCAAGCTTTCTAGTGCCGAGCTCAGGTACCATAACCTTTTGAAGAACCAGGTCTCCAACGCGGAGGTTCCGCTTATTGACCCTGGCATTATAGTACCAAGCTACTCTCTACTGGTAGGCTACAGTACTGATATACGTGAGGTCCCTTACTTCGTCGAGTAGATCAAGGTTGGTACATAGCTCATCTTCATTTGTCTGATCACTATATGCTTCTAGTCGTAGCGTAGGGACTTTGATCTCTACGGGGATAGCTACTTCGGTACCGTAGGTGAGGTTGAAGGGTGTTTCTCTCGTGGCGGTCTTCTCTGTGGTCCAGTAGGAAATAGGATGCTAGGTAACTCATTTGCCCACAACCCTTTAGCCCGATCCAGCTGTGCCTTCAGTCCGCAGAGGATGGCTCTGTTCGTGACTTCTGCCTGACCGTTTGCTTGAGGGTGTGCGGTTGAAGTAAAATTCTGTCGGATTCCCATGTCTTGGTGCCAGTCTTGGAATTTGATGTCTTCGAGCTGCTTGTCGTTGTCAGAAATCAATACCCGAGGTAACACGAAGCGGCATACGATGTTCTTCCAAAAGAAGTTTTGGACGTTTCGGGCTGTGATCGTTACAAGGGGTTCAGCTTCTACCCACTTGGTGAAGTAGTCCACTGCTACTACTAAGAACTTCCTCCCACCCATTGCTAGAGGGAATGGCCCGAGTAGATCAGTGCCCCATTGTGCGAAGGGCCACGGGCTGGTGAGATACTTGAGATCAATGGCAGGTTGGTGTTGTATATTGGTGTGCTTCTGGCATTTGTCACATTTTTTAACAAGCTCGATAGCATCTGCCTTCTTTGTTGGCCAATAGTACCCCTGTCGAAGTGTCCTCTGGGCGAGGGCCCTACTCCCCAAGTGTCCGCCGCACAATCCCTCATGAGTGTTGTGGAGTATGAGCTCGGCTTTGGTGGGTCGCAAGCAATGCAGGTAGAGGAGCGTATATGATCTGCGGTGTAGCCGTTCGTCTATCATGACATATTTGACTACCTAGCGCTGCACCCTTCTAGCTGCATTGTGATTTGTAGGGAGGGTCCTGTGTAGCAAGAAGCTCATGAGTGGATCAATCCAGCTTGGCTCTACTTGAACGACGGGAGCAATCTCCTCTGCCTCCCCGAGAATTCTAGGCCGAGGCAAGTCCTCTATGTACACGGTTCTCATGGTGATGTCGTTGGCGTTGGTTAATCTTGACAGGGCATCGGCCTCAGTGTTCTCCGACCTTAGGATTTGCCTGACAAAGTGTGACTGGAAGTTGAGCAGGGCCTCTTAGACTTTGGCTAAGTAGGCTATCATGGTTGGCTCGTGAGCTTCGTACTCACCGGTGACCTGGTCGACCACGAGCTGGGAGTCGCTGTAGATAACGATGTGCTTTGCTTTTACTTCTCTGGCTAGGGCTAGTCCAGCTATCAATGACTCATACTCCACTTCATTGTTAGATGCCGTGAACTCAAAGCATAGCACATACTTCAGTTTCATGCCAATTGGGCCGTGCTGAACCATTCCGGCTCCACTGCCCTGTTGGTTCGAGGAGCCATCTACGTGAAGGATCCAGGGCTCCTCATCCCAGCTCGCGCTTGGCCGAACTAGGAGAGATGCCACACTGGCTATTACCTCACGGAGTTCAAACTCGACTGGCCTGGGAGCTTCGGGCTCACCCGAGCTGGGAGCCTCGCGCTCAACCGACCTGGGGACTTTGGAGCTGAATGTGCATTTGGCAATGAAATCTGCTAAGGCTTGGGCCTTAATAGCAGTTCATGGCTTGTACTAGAGGTCATACCCGCTGAGCTCAACAGCCCACTTCATCAACCAACCAGAGACCTCGGGCTTAAATAAGACTTGCCTCAAAGGCTTGTAAGTGAGAACAATAACAATGTGAGCCTGGAAGTATGGGCGGAGCTTCTGAGCTGCAATTACCAGTGCATATGCCAGCTTTTCTATCTCTGGGTATCTCGTCTCTGCTCCTTGCAATACTTTACTAACATAATAGATGGGTCACTGAACCCAATCTACTTCTTTTATTAGTACCGAACTTACTGATGTGTTGCTCATTGTGACACTAGCAAGTGCACTAGCCGTTCAAGTAATAAAGTAGAGAGTGAAGTATCGTTCCCACGAGGATTTAGGAAACAATTACCAATACTAAATTGAGCACTTCTTATCTGATCAACAAATAAATCAAAACTCTAATGAAAGCTAAGAAATCCTAAATTAAAATCTATCTAAATCATTGGCCCAATTGCCTTCAAATCAGGTTAGAAGAGTAAGCAGTAAATGTCAATCTCAGAATTCAGCAATCTATCAATTTGGATCATTCGAATAAATCATGATTGAGCCTTGGTTTGGTGAAACCCCAAGGTCATGAACAGCCTCTCTCAAGCGCATGTTCATCCTATGCATGAGTGATGGTTCTTCTATCTCTAGCAAGAATCTAATCCCCATGCATGCATTTCTTCAAACACTTCTAAGGCATCGATTCAAATCTGAATTGATCACCAACTGAATTGTGCAAGTTATCTCTAACCTTGCACTCAATTCAGTTCTTGAATAGTAGATCTGAATTCATAGAGTCTCTCTCAAGCACTCTAGGAATTCCAAGCTGTAGATTAATTCGCCCAATCTGAAATTTGCAGATCTGAATTCTCTTTCAAGCAATTCAGATCTTGCAATCTCAGATCTGAGAATTCAGATCTGAGTTTTGAAGGTTAGTTGGCCGAATTGATCTGCAATAACACCCTTATTCAAGAAACTTCAAGTACAATCCATGATCATTTGAATGAATAAAAAAGAATTAGATTGCTGAACTGAAATTTTACAAGCTGAAATACATCAAGGAAGAATGGAAACAAGGAGAAAGATGAAAGAAAATATAACTAAGAAACTGAATTCAAATCAAAAGAGAATGAAACTACAAATGATTTATTACAAAAGATCTTTGAATCACAAACCCTCAATTCGAACTCACCTTCTTCTTCTAGCTTGCTTGCGCCTAGCCTTCTTCTCTTCTCTTCTCTCAAGGTGGTCGAACCTCTAAGAGTGGGAGAGCCTTCCTCTCAAGCAATTGAACAACCTTCTCCCCTCCTAGAGGCCTCCTTATATAGTTTTTCAAGGGGGCTCTTGCCCCTTCTTGAAGCCTCTAGAATGGGGTGTATTACACCCCTCATGAACCTTCTAGAGTGCTCCTTCCTTCTCTTCAAGAAACATCTAGGAGTTGCCGCCCCTAGCTCCCTTTGGGCTGCTATTTGGGCTACAACTTAGCTTGCTTTTGAGCTCATGTGGGCTACACTGTAGGCTGTTATTTGGGCTAAAAATGGGCTGGGCCGAAATTTTCTTCTTGCTAGGCTTCTTCCTTTGGGTTTTCCAAAGAGTTAGCTTGTACTACTTGGGCCGAATGAAATTCTCTTGCTCTCATGGTTGGGCCAGGCTGAATTTGGTCTTTTTGAACCTTCTTTTCTTGCCTTTTTCCTTCATTTTCTTGGATTAATTATCCCTGAACTTATTCTTAGCATTAAGCTAAATTAAGGCAAAAATTAATAAAACCGGCATAAAAATCCATGCTAAAGTCCTCAAAAATTATAGATAAATTGTAAGTTCATCAAATACCCCCACACTTAAGCTTTTGCTTGTCCTCAAGCAAAGACATCAGCCATAAACTTAATATTCCCCCCTTCTGTTCTCACCATTTACCTAGTGAACTTTTTAGATAGAAATGCATTGAGTAGTCGGGGAACTTTTGTATGTGCTCAACTCTTATTCTTGTAAATTACCATTTAAGATATGTATCAGATCCAAGGAAAGGAGAATATGAATTTCACCATAGTCTAGCCTTTACTTCTAATTCATATATAAATCAGCTCCTTAATTGTCAAGGTTAATAATCAAATTTCACTAAGTTTCACATCTGTAACTAAATCTCAATGAGAGTTCAACTTTAGAGTGCCCCTTTGCACCTCAGCTATCACCACAATTTCTTAATTCTAGGGGTGAGTGCATCTTATGCTCCATCTCACCCTTTTCTTTTTTTTTTTTCGGTGTGAGTGCATTTTATGCTCCATCTCACACACTTTTCTCTCTCTTTTCTTTTTTTTTTTTCTTTTGGTGTGAGTGCATCTTATGCTCCATCTCACTCTGGTCACTTGCTTGAGGTAGGTAAATAGGACTCATGTTCTAAGCTGCTAGTTTTACTATTCAGCTCAGAATAGCGGAGTCAATTTGGGCTTTTGTCCTTCTTTGCAATTATTGAACCTCAAGAATCAGCACTTCAGATGTGCACTAGCTCTCTTGACCATTAACCATGAAATCAAGGGCTTCCATACACATAAAGATAGTTAGGGCTAGTCATGCTGAAAAGCATATTCAGCTCCCCTTTTCTCATGCATATATCAAATTGGGTCATTCACAAGAATAAAAACTTAACAAGTACATCAGTCTCCCTCAACTCATTGAATTCCTTCTTAAAAATCATCAAATAAATAGTAATGAACTTGAGGGGTTCCAGTCTTTTTTGGTTATGTCATTGCCTGTATATGTGTGTTGGGGTGCATGGTTTCAGCCCTCATACCCTAGCCTCGGGCTCACTGCCCGACACTTAAGATGAACATTGTCCTCAATGTTCGTAGTGTTAGGCAGTAACAATAAAACTAGCAAGAGCATCATCAAGTAATAGGAGGTATTTAGAGGACTTCCCTGAAGATCATTCTTAAATTCTGCAATATGTTGTTGGTGGAAAACTTCTTCTGCTAGAAATCACTTGCAAACTAGAAAAGGAGATCAGTATCTTTATTCAATTAAATTATAAGAAAAACTAACTAAACTTAAATGCTATGAAAAATAAAAACAAAAAGCAAGTAAGACAGTTTATGACTAAGTATCTGAATTGGGAATTCTCCCAACAGCCTCTTGTTCCCTTGGGTTTACCATGGTGTTACTAGGTAAGGTACCCGGAGCCCTTTCTGAAATCATCTGTGCCAGCTGCCCAACCTGAGTTTCCAAGTTCCTTATCGATGTTTCGTTATTCTGAAATCTATTTTCCGCACTAGCTATGAACTTGGTCATTAGCTCCTCCAAGTTAGATTTCGGTTCCGGCTGATAGAAGTTTTGGTGGAAAGGTTTAGGTGCATGCTGATTCAGGTGGCCTCTCCATCCGGGGTTATAGGCATGATGGTACTGATTTCCTGGCTGTCTTGTAAAGTTGCCTACAAAGTCTACTTGTTCTGTGGACTGAAAAGACTGACTGCCAACTTGGAATTCAGTCCTATCATGGCCTCCCCCACACTTATCATACTGTACATGCATAGCTGCCATCTGCATCTCATCAATTTTTTTGCTAAGTGCTCCTATTTGTGCAGAGAGAGCTGTGTATGTATCCACATTATGAAGGCCATGCTGCTTTCTAACTGGTGTCCTTTCTGAATGCCATTGGTAGTTATTGGCTGCCATCTCCTCGATGAGTGCATGGGCAACCTTGGGAGTCTTATTGTTTATGGAGCCCCTAGCTACTGCATCTAAGATGGTCTTGTTTGAATCGATCAGACCATTATAAAATGTTTGCACCTGCAGCCAAATCGGAAGGCCATGGTGAGGAACTCTCCTTAACAGCTCCTTGTATCATTCCCATGACTCATATAAAGATTCCCCCTCTTGCTGGAAAAAAGTAGTGATGTCATTCCTCATTTTAGCAGTTTTAGAAGGGGGAAAATATTTAGAGAGAAAACGGCTGGCCATTTCATCCCATGTGGCTATAGATCCTGCCGGTAATGAGTTCAACCAAGCTTTGGCTTTATCCTTCAAAGAAAATGGGAATAACCTCAGCCGGATGGCATCATCACTTACCCCATTGTGTTTGAAGGTGTCACAGATTTCCAAGAAGTTAGCAATATGGGCATTCGGATCCTCATGGGCCATACCACAAAACTGAACCGTATTTTGTATCATTTGGATTATGGCCGGTTTAATTTCAAAGTTATTGGCAGCAATAGTTGGCCTGATAATGCTGGAGACAGTCCCGGTGAGGGTGGGCTTGGCATAATCCATCATAGTTCTTTGTTCAGCCATTTCTTGTGCTTCTTGTCTGACTTGCTTAGCAGCTCTCAAACGGACATGGAGAGTCCGTTCAATCTCCGGGTCGTAAAGGATCTCTTCCAGTTCAGGTCTGCTTGTCATAAACTGTAAAGGTCAAAGCAATAAAAAGGCCAATATTCACAAAAGAAAATAAATAACTAATCCTATTACAATTGAAAATGTAAAGTGAAGTATTGGAATATACAAACCTACATCCTAAAATAAATAAATGCAGCTAACTAAAAGAAGATCAACATCTTATTCAATATACAGAATTCAGTAGCAATTTTCAAACAGGTCTGAATTCAGTAATCTCTGATTAGAACAACAGTTTACAAATTCCTCTTCTTTATATTGCTGAAATCAGGGACGGGATTTAATTACACAGATCTAAACTACTGAGAGCTGAAATCTCAGTAGCTACTGAGAACAGTAATATACAGTTATGAAATCTTAGCAGCTACTGAGGACAGCCAAGTGCGGATCAGCAGTGATTGTGTTCAGGTCTGAGTTTCATATTAAAAGGCTCTTCTGTGCTACTGAAGGTCAATACACTAAACTGAAGTCAATGTACAAAGGATTGATAGCAATTCAGACATCAGTTCTACACAAAATTGAGATCAGCTCTGAAATCTCAGAAGCCACTGAGAACAATAATAAATATAATAGCAGCTGCTGATAACAGTACAGTTGTGCTCAGGTCTGATTTCCATATTGGAAGGCGACTAAATATCAGATCTGAGCCCACTGTTTTGATGAGCTATGCATCACCAAACACCAGATGGAGTAGCCATACTAAAACTGAGCAATTCAGCAGGATAACCTACTGATATCAGCAATGAAATATGCTGTATACAGATTTGCACAAAACCGAAATCAATCAGTAGTAAAAAGATCTGAAATCAGACCTGTATTCACCATGGTGTCGCTGCTGGGATCTGATTTTCTTTTTCTTTTCTTTTGAAATGAAATAAAACACAAAGCAGTAATGCAACTACACTACTGAACAAAATCTCCCTTTTTTTTTTTAAAGGAAGAAAACTAAAACAAAATACAGCAATGCAACCAAAATCTTTTTGGATGAGTGCAGGTCTGATTGATGAATGTAATTTAGATCTGAACTCATTTTGAGATTTATTTATTTATTTATTATTTATTTATTTATTTTTTTTAGAACCAAAAGAAGAAGAGAAATTTGATTTGCATAAGCTACATTAAAAACTGAAACTAAGGATGGAACAATCAAGTATCAAGAGAAGAAACATGGCTCCATCAATGTAGCCCTTGATGGAGTATACACTTATTGGAATGTAGTACACACGGCTGCACACACCCATTCAGATCTGCTAGACTTTCTATTCATGCACAGCTGAAATCAGAGCTATCTAACTTAAAAAAAAAAAAAATCAAAGATCAGCCCAGGACAATTCACAATGCCAATTTAGTAATGTTAATTGTAATACAAACCTGTTCAAAACCTGCCCTGGTTCAGTCTTGCTGTAGCAGGTCTGCTATAGTAGCCCTGCTATAGGTTTGAACTCTAATAGAAAAATGGTGTGGAAGTGCCACTTTTCATGAAATCTCTTGAGGCATAAAAAAATTCTCAGATTAAATATACTTTTCTTCAACCAAATCAGCTCAGATAGATCGGAGTACAAGTTATTTAATACAGCAAAGTATGCCCTGTATCCTGCTCTGTTCACAACCCCAGTTCAGATCTAGGTAATTGCAGATCCAAATTTCTTCAACCATGACTATCCAATTGTTTTTGGGAGATAGCAGATTTTTTTTAGGGTGTATTGGGGTGAAGATAACCCCCAATTACCCTTTGAATTTATATTAGTTCAGGTCTGAGTTCAAGGGAACTCAGATCTGAACTGTTGCAAATCTGCTACAGTAAAACTCAGATCTGAACTCAGATCTGAGTTCTGATCCGAATCCTTGGTTTCCATTCTTTCGGTTATATGGTTCTCTCTCTCTCTTTTTTTTTTTCACTATCTAAATATATATTTTTTTTCTTTTTGTAATGAAAGAAAAGAATAATAAAGGGCTGAGAACAGAATTTTTTTTTTTTCTGAGTATTGCAGTTCTGCTATAGCAGAGTTCAGGTCTGAACTCAAGTCTGAGTTCGGATCTGAAATCTCAATTGCCTTACCTTCAGTTATTTCTACCAAATTGCCTTTGAGAATAGCAGAAGTGCCCTAGGGTGAATTGGGGTGGTTATGACACCCAATTCCCCTCAAAATTGCATCAATTCAGGTCTGAGTTCAGAGGAGCTCAAATCTGAACTGTTGCAAATCTGCTGTAGCAGAATTCAGATCTGAACTCAGATCTGTATTCTGATCCGAATTCTCAATTGCTCCTCTGGTTGTTCAAAAGATCTCCTTTTTTTTTCATTTTATATATATATATATATATATATATTTTGTAATGGAAAAAGAAATAAAATTCTGAAACACAAGCAATTCTTTTTGGCTGAGTGCTGCAGATCTAAAATCTGCTGATCTGAGTGCCGAATGCAACTCAGATCTGCAACACTCATGTTTATGTGAATTTTTTTTTTTTCTTTTTGAAGGGAACAACACCAAGATTGAATAGAAATCAAATATGTCTTTATTAAAATGAAACTGAAACCAGAAAAAGAAAGTAATCTACTTAAGAAAGAAGAAACATAACTACAGTAGTACAGCAGTTGCAGTCCAAGCTGAAATGAAAAAAGTTAGCAAATTAACCCAACTATGAATGCAATGCGAAATGAGATCAGATTAAGAATGCTCAATGTTTCCTAATATTGCTTCTATAAATCCCCGGCAATGGTGCCAAAAACCTGATGTGTTGCTCATTGTGACACTAGCAAGTGCACTAGCCGTTCAAGTAATAAAGTAGAGAGTGAAGTATGGTTCCCACGAGGATTTAGGAAACAATTACCAATACTAAATTGAGCACTTTTTATCTGATCAACAAACAAATCAAAACTCTAATGAAAGCTAAGAAATCCTAAATTAAAATCTATCTAAATCATTGGCCCAATTGCCTTCAAATCAGGTTAGAAGAGTAAGCAGTAAATGTCAATCTCAGAATTCAGCAATCTATCAATTTGGATCATTCGAATAAATCATGATTGAGCCTTGGTTTGGTGAAACCCCAAGGTCATGAACAGCCTCTCTCAAGCGCATGTTCATCCTATGCATGAGTGATGGTTCTTCTATCTCTAGAAAGAATCTAATCCCCATGCATGCATTTCTTCAAACACTTATAAGGCATCAATTCAAATCTGAATTGATCACCAACTGAATTGTGCAAGTTATCTCTAACCTTGCACTCAATTCAGTTCTTGAATAGTAGATCTAAATTCATAGAGTCTCTCTCAAGCACTCTATGAATTCCAAGCTGTAGATTAATTCGCCCAATCTGAAATTTGCAGATCTGAATTCTCTTTCAAGCAATTCAGATCTTGCAATCTCAGATCTGAGAATTCAGATATGAGTTTTGAAGGTTAGTTGGCCGAATTGATCTGCAATAACACCCTTATTCAAGAAACTTCAAGTACAATCCATGATCATTTGAATGAATAAAAAAGAATTAGATTGCTGAACTGAAAT
This sequence comes from Nelumbo lutea, assembly GCF_056320005.1. NCBI lineage: Eukaryota > Viridiplantae > Streptophyta > Magnoliopsida > Proteales > Nelumbonaceae > Nelumbo > Nelumbo lutea. Next base: position 71,909,731 of record NC_142687.1, on the reverse strand, counting down.
TTTACAGGCTGAAATACATCAAGGAAGAATGGAAACAAGGAGAAAGAAGAAAGAAAATATAACTAAGAAACTGAATTCAAATCAAAAGAGAATGAAACTACAAATGATTTATTACAAAAGATCTTTGAATCACAAACCCTCAATTCAAACTCACCTTCTTCTTTTTCCTTACGCCTAGCCTTCTTCTCTTCTCTTCTCTCAAGGTGGCCGAACCTCTAAGAGTGGGAGAGCCTTCCTCTCAAGCAATTGAACAACCTTTTCCCCTCCTAGAGGCCTCCTTATATAGTTTTTCAAGGGGGCTCTTGCCCCTTCTTGAAGCCTCTAGAATGGGGTGTATACCCCTCATGAACCTTCTAGAGTGCTCCCTCCTTCTCTTCAAGAAACATCTAGGAGTTGCCGCCCCTAGCTCCCTTTGGGCTACTATTTGGGCTACAACTTAGCTTGCTTTTGAGCTCATGTGGGCTACACTCTAGGCTGTTATTTTGGCTAAAAATGGGCTGGGCCGAAATTTTCTTCTTGCTAGGCTTCTTCCTTTGGGTTTTCCAAAGAGTTAGCTTGTACTACTTGGGCCGAATGAAATTCTCTTGCTCTCATGGCTGGGCCGGGCTGAATTTGGTCTTTTTGAATATTCTTTTTTTGCCTTTTTCCTTCATTTTCTTGGATTAATTATCCCTGAACTTATTCTTAGCATTAAGCTAAATTAAGGCAAAATTTAATAAAACCGGCATAAAAATCCATGCTAAAGTCCTCAAAAATTATAGATAAATTGTAAGTTCATCACTAACCACTTTGTCGCTTGCCGAGAGGTACAGTTCTAAAATATCACCCTCCTCATGCCAGGTTAAGATTGGCACACTAGCGAGGTATTTCTTGAGCTCTCCAAATGCGAGTTGACAGTCTCGGGTCCATTTGAAACCTTTGCTTTTGATTTCCTTAAAAAACGATAGACAACGGTCCACCGAATTGGACATGAAGCGGCTCAGGGTGACTATGCGGCCGTTCAACCTCTAAACCTCCTTCAACTTCCGGGGTGGTCTCATATCTAAGACGGCCTTAATTTTGTCTGAGTTGGCCTCAATATCGCATCGGTTAATGATGGATCCTAGGAACTTGCCCGAGGTCTTGCCGAATACAAACTTGTTTGGGTTCAGTCTCGTATTAAACTTACACAAAATTTCAAAAATAGAATGCAAGTCTTGTATTAATTCATGTGAAAATTGAGTTTTGACAACCATGTTGTCTACATAGGATTCTACTTTTCTACATTTAGTGGCGCAAACAACTTATTTACAAACCTTTGAAAGGTTGCCCCTGCATTTTTTAACCCGAAGGGCATAACCTTGTAACAGTATAGACCAAACTCAAAGGTAGTCTTTTCTTTGTCCGTCGGGTCCATCTTGATTTGGTTATAGCCCGAATAGGCATCCAAGAAACTTAGCAACCCGTGCCCTGAGGTCGTGTCCACCAAGCGGTCAATTATGGGGAGCGGGAAGCAGTTTAGGTCAGTGTAGTCGACGCAAATGCGCCACTTGCCATTGGCCTTTTTCACCAGGATGGGGTTGGCTACCCAGCTAGGGTAGTGGACTTCTCTTATGAAGTCAGCTACGAGGAGCTTCTCGACCTCATCGTCGACCGCTTTCCACCACTCTGGAGCTATGTTGCATTTCTTCTGTCTAACGGGCCTAACTACAGGATCAGTATTCAGCTTGTGAGTTATGAGGTTGGGGTCTATACCGGGCATCTCTACCGCGGACCATGCAAAAATATCTAAATTTTGGAGTAAGAAGCTTACTAGTTTGGATCCTAGAGGTTCCTGGACGAAAGCACCGATCTGAAGCGTCCGAGCCGGGTTGGTTGCTGAGGTCAGGACTACGACTATTTCTTCCATGGGCATGGCTCGTTCCTCACTTTGCTCCATAGGCCGCTTCAGTTCGAGGTCATCGGCCACCTTGGTCTTTCCCTTCAGGGCGGCGATGTAGCACTTACGGGACTCGAGCTGGTCGCCTCGCGCTACCCCCACTCCAAAGTCTATTGGGAACTTCATAGCCAAATGGTAAGTGGAGACCACCGCCCGTAGGACATGGGTGATCGGCCGACCTATTATAGCATTGTAGGGGGAGAGGGTCATGACCACCAGGAAGTCGTATTTGAATCTGACCATGCAAGTTCAAGTGCCGACTTCCACAGGTACTGTTATTTTCCCAAGGGGCTGGACTTCCTCTCTGCTGAAGCCCACCAAAGGAGTGTTTGTAGACTTTAGGTCGCTTCTTTGCAGTTGGAGCTGGTTGAACATAGCTTTGAAGAGGATGTCGGCCAAGCTGCCTGAGTCGACGAGTACACGCCTGACCTCGAAGTCATTGATCCTCAGCTTTATTACGAGTGTGTCATCGTGGGGGTAGTGGACCCCTCGCGCGTCATCTTCCATGAAGAAAATTGGCTCTTCTGTCCTCAGCCGCTTTGGGGGATTCTGCTCTTCCCGGATGGCTTCATAAACTGACGTCTGAGCTACTGCTAAAGTGCTGTTAGACAGTCTTGTATGCCCTTAGCTTCAATCGGATTTGATGTACTTTTGTTATTTAGTGGAAATAAAATAAAGTGCATGTTTGATTTAGGTTGTTTGGTATAATTCTTTGTAAGACCCTAAAACTGGACACTTATAGAAACTTGTGTTAGTTTTAAATGTTCACAGCCATTGGATAGGTCTAGGGAGATTTATCCTGTCAAGGCTGATACTGATGTGCCACCAAGTGTTGGGATGGCTTGTTTCGGCCATCAGGGTAAGACCCAAGGCACATGCAGTATGGGATTGCTTGAACCCTTGAACCGGACTAGATTTCCAGTATTGCCCTAGACCTTGGAGACAGATGGGCAAAACTAGAAAGTTACACTTGACCCCTAGACTCGATTATGACACATCACTAGGTGTTGGATCGGGCTGCCTTTGATGTGTCAATCAGTGAAATCCTTAGTGGCGGTCAAAACCTGGACATGTTAGGGCAGTCTGAGAATTCATCTGAGTGAGTGGTCATAGTGACAGGACCAGCCCCTTTGTCGGACAATGGTAATGATTGGGAATGCACTATCTCTGATGGAAACCAAACTGCCAGCAGTTGATTTCAATTGTTGGAATTTTGTTTTACAAAAATAAGATATATATATGTATATGTATGGTTTCAAAAGATTTGCAAAAAGGTTTTAATTCCCGGGATCCATGTGAGTAGAGAGTGCGGCACTGTTCCTTGCAGCCGAGAGAGAGGTCTTCTCTTGTTGGGCAGTGCTTGATCATTAAGGGCTGAGAGGTTAAGTGTAAGACCATTTAGGATAATACCTGATGGGCTAATCTTGCACCTGCCCACAGTCCCTGGGTTTTTATAAGATGGCATGGCCCAAGGACCACTTAATGTAAGTGTTGGGCCCATAGGGTCCATGTGATGGGCTCAAGGGGGTCACTGAGTCTTTCAGTGAATTCGGCTGGGCCATGTAATAAAGGCTGGGCCAAACCCATGTGGCTGGTGTGTAGATCAATGCTTGGGTCCCACGCCATACAAAGAAGCCCAACTGGGCAGTGATGAACTTACAATTTATCTATAATTTTTTAGGACTTTAGCATGGATTTTTATGCCGGTTTTATTAATTTTTGCCTTAATTTAGCTTAATGCTAAGAATAAGTTCAGGGATAATTAATCCAAGAAAAGGAAGGAAAAAGGCAAGAAAAGAAGGTTCAAAAAGACCAATTTCAGTCCAGCCCGGTCGTGGAAGCAAGAGAGAGCACTTCGGCCCAAAAAGAGCAAGTGAATTCCTTGAGAGAACCCAAGAAAATAAAGCCTAGCTATGAGTAGAATTCGGCCCAGCAAGGAAGGCCCATTCTTAGCCCAAAAGAGCAACTCAATGTATAGCTATCATGTGCTAAGAGAGAGCCTAAGTGCAGCCCAAATAGCAGCCCTTAGGAGGCTTTCAAGAAAGCTCTAGAAAGTTCAAGAATTGGGTGTAATACACCCCATTCTAGAGGCTTCAAGAAGGGGCAAGAGCTCCCTTGAAAAATTATATAAGGAGGCCTCTAGGAGGGGGGAGAGGTGTTCAATTGCTTGAGAGGAAGGCTCTCCCACTCTTAGAGGTTCGGCCACCTTGAGAGAAGAGAAGAGAAGAAGGCTAGGCGCAAGGAAGAAGAAGAAGAAGGGCTGAAGGATGTTCAAGACAAGCAAGCTAGAAGAAGAAGGTGAGTTCGAATTGAGGGTTTGTGATTCAAAGATCTTTTGTAATAAATCATTTGTAGTTTCATTCTCTTTTGATTTGAATTCAGTTTCTTAGTTATATGTTCTTTCTTCTTTCTCCTTGTTTCCATTCTTCCTTGATGTATTTAAGCTTGTAAAATTTCAGTTCAGCAATTTAATTTTTTTTGATTCCTTCAAATGGTCATGCATTGTACTTGAAGTTTCTTGAATAAGGGTGTGATTGTAGATTAATTCAGCCAACTAACCTTCAAAACTCAGATCTGAATTCTCAGATCTGAGATTGCAAGATCTGAATTGCTTGAAAGAGAATTCAGATCTGCAATTTTCAGATTGGGCGAATTAATCTACAGCTTGGAATTCCTAGAGTGCTTGAGAGAGACTCTAGGAATTCAGATCTACTATTCAAGAACTGAATTGAGTGCAAGGTTAGAGATAACTTGCACAATTCAGTTGGTGATCAATTCAGATTTGAATTGATGCCTTAGAAGTGTTTGAAGAAATGCATGCATGGGGATTAGATTCTTGCTAGAGATAGAAGAACCGTCACTCATGCATAGGATGAACATGCGCTTGAGAGAGGCTGTTCATGACCTTGGGGTTTCACCAAACCAAGGCTCAATCATGATTCATTCGAATGATCCAAATTGATAGATTGCTGAATTCTGAGATTGACATTTACTGCTTACTCTTCTAACCTGATTTGAAGGCAATTGGACCAATGATTTAGATAGATTTTAATTTAGGATTTTTTTAGCTTTCATTAAAGTTTTGATTTATTTGTTGATCAGATAAGAAGTGCTCAATTTAGTATTGGTAATTGTTTCCTAAATCCTCGTGGGAAGGATACTTCACTCACTACTTTATTACTTGAACGGCTAGTGCACTTGCTAGTGTCACAATGAGCCACACATCAGGCAGCAGGTTGGAAACTAGTTAAACACTAAACACTTAATGGGCCAAAAGCCCATTTCAAACTAGATTGATATGATCACCAGTTCATGGGGTGAATCTGAGATTAGTGTTAGTAAAAGGATTGGGTCTTTGACCTTATCCACTCTAAGAGACCAAATTCAAATTAGATTTGAATCTGGTAACCTTCTGATAAGATTAGGAGTTAACTAACTTAATCTACAGATAGGATTAAGATTAACCTCTATCCAAATACTGATTTGGATTGGGATAACTCCCAAAATATTGGGAGGTTTCTTAATCAAGAAGAAAGAGGAGAAAACCCTAGCAGAAATATTATATTTCAAACTAAGGGGTTTGAGCAAGCAAGAAACACATCCTGCAATCTGAGATTTGATCTCTCACAGACTCCAGAGAAAAGAGACAATTCTGCCCTCTTCGTCCCTGTACTTCTCCTCCTTCAGCCACCGCCACTACCTGTTGGAAGATTGGATCTTTGCAGCAATAGGAAGTCAAGAAAGCAGTTCTTGACAATAGTCTTGCAAGAAAGACACTAGGATTCGATGTTCAAGGTTCCCAAAGGGTTCTTGTGAAGAATCCAGTGTGTAGGATGCACCCTGCTGGTTTCGTTCCATCCACAACTGTGTCATCTTCAGCAGGAGCGGATCTTGGTTACTTCTTTGGGCGTGAACACCAACTTTGGGAGATATTATTTCTCCGGATCAGGTATAATCCTTCCTATTTCCTTTTGGTTCAGATTTGGTTTGTTTATGGTTCAAGTAGGATACTTGAATAATGTATTCTAAATTTATGGAATATGATTCCCAGTTGGAAGAAGGTAGGAAATTTTTTTGAAATTCGCCCCCCATTCCGCACCTTTCTTGGTGTCCATTAGATGGATCCTACCATTCTTTCAGTGGTATTAGAGCCACAGGTTTGAATCTTGAATCAAAAGAAAATCAGATCTGACCCTGCACAGATGAACAGAAAATGTTCTGCCAAGATTTGCGTAGATTGCTTTCCTTTTTTTTTTTTTCAAGAAATGGTTTCTTGTTAAGGGTGTTTGATCTGAAATTAATTTTATTAAATCCAAAAATTTATTTAGAATTGTTCTTTATTTATTTTTGATTTAATGGATTGTTTGAACCTGGAGATTGCAGTGCAGATTTGGCGCAGATAGTCTACGCACCCTTTTTTCTTCCTTTTATTATTATTCGGTCTATAAATAATTTTTTTTATTTTTCTAGACTAAATGTATAGGATTTGATCAAGAATGTAATTAATTAATAGAAATAGGATTTCTATTTTTTATTTATTTTCTTGATTAAAGAAGAAGGAAGAAGATGACGGTGCTGGAGATTTGCAGATGGAGAAATCGCATACTGCGATTTACAATTTATGAAACTGTAACTTTTGTGATTAACCTTTGTTTGCAGGTGGTACGAACAGTCCATATCTTTTATTTGTGATTGTCTAAAATAAAAAATTATTAATTTCAGATCTCTCTTGAATTAATTCTTGAATTGAAAATCAGTTTTGGACCATTTCGGACTAGATTGGACCAAAACTGTTTGGACTGAATTTGAGATTCGAAAGGGGCTGTTTTTCAGTCCATATTTCTCACACTGGTTATTCCAAATCTGATGTTCAATTACAGGGGTTAATTCGGCCCACCTGTAAAGCCCAGTTTTAAAGGGTTAAAACTGCAAAAGCCTATTATTGTGAGAAAAGCTGTATGGGTCGAACTGCTAACTGTTATTCAGCCCATACACCTAGTAAACATTAATTGTTAATGCTTGAAGTTTTAAATGGGCCATTTGATGGGCTTTATAGTAGTTAATTGATTGGATCAATTCTTCCTCTACATGTGATGTTTGGATGTATGATGTGCTGCGACCATGGGCCATAAGCACTTGGCCCTTGTTAACTCGTTAGTGGCTCTTGCGCACACCATGGCTGAATGCACATCATTGCCATGGTGTCCCTTAAGGTCATTGGATGACCCCTCTGTACTTGGTGGGCCCCACAACCCTAAAAAGGGATGCGTATGGAACCTGAAGGTCATTCGATATGGGAGGGGTTTCACTAGAAAATGGGAACTCTCTCACGGTACCTTGGCATAACCTGAATATGATGGGTGTGCACTCACTGGACAGAACGGTTTACCTGAAAATGGCTATGAACCTTGTCTGACAGAGGCCAAAGGGAAACTCATCTGATGAGTGGATATGATCTATCACAGAAAGGTGGTGGGGTTATGCAGCTGAAACAGTTGGCTTCACACACCCTATGTGATTTCCCACATTTCCAGAGACATTCCATCATCTCCATCACTGAGAAGGGAGGGAAAATCTCAGAGATGAATAAATGGGAATGGAACATAGATTAAAAGCCATATCTGTGTAGGTAACATGAATCTGACTAAGGTTGTGGACTAACGTTTTTGTTGTTTTATCAGAAAATGGCAAATAGTCAATTTGCAAAGCTTCTAGATGATAACAAGCTTAAGGGCCCAAACTATGCCGACTGGTATAGAAATCTTATGCTGGTCCTAACTTCTAAAAAGTTAGATAAGGTGGTGAAAAATCCTACCCCGGAAAGTCTGGGTGATAGGGCTTCTGAGGTCCGTAGGAGGGACTACCATGATTGGGAGGATAAGAACTCCCTAGCCCGCTGCTTTGTTATTGCCTCATTAGACAACTCAATACAGAGGCAGTTCGATCATATTGAACTAGCCAAGGACATATTGGACAGTCTAAGAACAATGTATGAAGAGCAGAACCGTTCTACTCGACAGAAGGTCCTGAAATTGTTCATGACCACGCAGATGTCCAAGGGGCAGAAAGTTCATGACCATTGTCTTCGAATGATGGGAAACATTAATGAACTTGAAGCTCTTGGATCCGGGCTAGATCTTGGCACGCAAGTGGATGCCATCCTGAATTCTTTGCCCTCTTCCTTCAATGCGTTCACTATGAACTACAGTATGAATAAGCTGAATGTCAGCATCCAGGAACTTAGCAATATGTTGTAGAGAGCCGAGAATCTTTTAAAGAGGGATGAGCCTGTGTTTATGCTTGCTGAAGCTAACAGATTGGGCAAGAAAAAGAGAAAGGCAAAGAAGCCCCAGAAGAAAGCTGCCAAACCCAAGAAGCAGAAGAAAAACAAGGCATCTGATGTCTGTCACTTCTGCAAACAAACCAGCCACTGGAAGACGAACTGTCCTACCTACCTGGAATCTAAGAAAGGTAACATCGAAACTTGTGTCATAGAAACTAATATGGTAGTTACTTCTGTGTCCTGGTGTGTTGACTCTGGGGCTTCAACGAATGCGTGTAACTCACTGCAGGGGTTCAAAGTTAGCAGAAGATTGAGTGATGGCAAGGTGACACTATTCTTGGAAACGACTGCAAGTGTTGCAGCTGCGGTGATAGGAACTGTAGAATTAGCTTTTAGAGAAGGAGTCCTTGTACTTAAAGATTGTCTTTATGTACAGAACTTGAGAAGATATTTAATTTCTATTTCTAAACTGTGTGCTGATGGATATACTGTTTATTTTAGTAATATGATTACTGTTAAAGGGAATAACAAATTCATCGCATGCGGGGAACTGGAGAATGGTCTCTATGTTCTACATCCTTCTATTGGAACTAACCTAACCGAAACTATGTCGATCAAAAATCCCAACCTAGAAGGTCCACCCGGGTATCCAGACCACCAGTCCGATATGGTTGTGACCATGATATCTACCTGGTGGAAGCCTTGACTAGTGAAGAGGATCCCGTGACATACGCGGAAGCTATGTTAGACATAGATTCCAAGAAGTGGGTGGAGGCCATGAGAGCTGAGATGGAGTCAATGGAGACCAATTGAGTCTGGACTCTAGTAGATCCGCCCTCCGGGGTAAAAGCAATTGGTTGCAAATGGATCTACAAGAGGAAGAAGGGCCCCGATGGCAGGATTGAGACCTACAAAGCTCGTTTAGTGGCAAAAGGGTATACTCAGAAAGAAGGCATCGATTATGAGGAAACCTTTTCGCCCGTGGCCATGCTTAAATCCATTAGGATCCTGCTAGCTGTAGCAGCATACCATAACTACGAGATTTGGCAAATGGATGTCAAAACCGCGTTCCTGAATGGAGATCTTAGTGAAGATATCTACATGCAGCAGCCGCAAGGCTTTATTGCTGCTAGTCAGGAACACATGGTATGTAAACTCAACAGATCCATATATGGACTTAAGCAGGCTTGTAGGAGTTGGAACATCCATTTTGATTCTTCCGTCAAGACGTTTGACTTTGAGCAGAATCCGGATGAGCCCTGTGTTTATAGGAAGTCCTGTGGGGATAAGATTATTTTTTTAGTATTGTACGTGGACGATATCCTACTCATTGGGAATGATGTAGGAATGTTGACTTCGGTCAAGGTATGGATGTCACAGCAGTTCTCCATGAAAGATCTTGGAGAAGCTTCATACATACTGGGTCTTCGACTCTATAGAGATAGATCGAAGCGGATAATTGGATTATCCCAGGCTGCTTACATTAACAAAATTGTCAAAAGGTACAGCATGGAAAACTCCAAGAAAGGAAATGTTCCTTTCAGACATGGAGTAACTCTCTCCAAGAAGATGTCTCCCAAGACTTCTGAGGAGATTGAGGGCATGAGAGACGTTCCCTATGCCTCAGCCGTAGGGAGCATCATGTATGCCATGCTGTGCAATCGCCCGGACATAACTCAAGCGGTGAGTGTGGTAAGAAGATTCCAGGCTAACATAGGGCAGGAGCATTGGACTGCTATGAAGAACATACATAAATACCTTCAAAGGACAAAAGAGTTTTGTCTGGTATTCGATGGTAGTTCACTACAAGTTCTGGGGTATACCGATGCCGATTTCCAGTCGGATCCAGATGATAGAAAGTCTACATCCGGGTATGTTTTCATGATAGGATCGTGTGTTGTTTGCTGGAAAAGCAACAAATAGGGGTCCACTGCAAACTCCACAACCGAGGTCGAGTACATTGCCGCAAGTGAAGCTGCCAAGGAAGCCGTGTGGATGAAGAAATTCATACACGAATTGGGAATGATTCCATCCAGCACATCACCCATCCTGTTGTTGTGTGACAACAATGGAGCGATCGCCCAGGCTAAAGAGCCTTGGGCCCACTCGCAGTCAAAGCACATCGAGAGGAAGTACCATGTACTGCGGGAGATCATTGGTAGAGGGGACGTCCTAATTCAGAAGGTAGCATCAGCGGATAATGTGGCAGACCCATTGACTAAGCCACTGACACAGAAGGTGTTTGAGAAACACGTGGAAAGTATGGGACTCTGGCTTGTACTAGATTGGACCTAAGTGCAAGTGGGAGCTATTAGACAGTCTTGTATGCCCTTAGCTTCAATCAGATTTTATGTACTTTTGTTATTTAGTGGAAATAAATTAAAGTGCATGTTTGATTCATGTTGTTTGGTATAATTTTGTGTAAGACCCTAAAACTGGATACTAATAGAAACTTGTGTTAGTTTTAAATGTTCACATCCATTGGATAGGTCTGGGGAGATTTATCCTGCCAAGGCTGATACTGATGTGCCACTAAGTGTTGGGATGGCTTGTTTCGGCCATTAGGGTAAGACCCAAGGCACATGCAGTATGGGATTGTTTGAACCCTTGAACCGGACTAGATTTCCAGTATTGCCCTAGACCTTTGAGACAGATGGGCAAAACCAGAAAGTTACACTTGACCCCTAGACTCGATTATGACACAACACTAGGTGTTGGATCGGGTTGTCTTTGATGTGTCAATCAGTGAAATCCTTAGTGGGGGTCAAAACCTGGACATGTTGGGGCAGTCTAAGAATTCATCTGAGTGAGTGGTCATAGTGACAGGATCATCCCCTTTGTCAGACAATGGTAATGATCGGGAATGCACTATCTCTGATGGAAGCCAAACTGCCGGCAGTTGATTTCAATCGTTGGAATTTATATATATATATATATATATATATATATATATATATATGTATATGTATGGTTTCAAAAGATTTGCAAAAGATTTTAATTCCTGGGATCCATGTGAGTAGAGAGTGCGGCACTGTTCCTTGCATCCGAGAGAGAGGTCTTCTCTTGTCGGGCAGTGCTTGATCATTAAGGGCTGAGAGGTTAAGTGTAAGACCATTTAGGATAATACCTGATGGGCTAATCTTGCACTTGCCCACAGTCCCTGGGTTTTTATAAGATGGCTTGGCCCAAGGACCACTTAATGTAAGTGTTGGGCCCATAGGGTCCATGTGATGGGCTCAAGGGGGTCACTGAGTCTTTCAGTTAATTCGGCTGTGCCGAACCCATGTGGCTGGTGTGTAGATCAATGCTTGGGTCCCACGCCATACAAAGAAGTCCAACTGGGCAGCAGGTTGGAAACTAGTTAAACACTGAACACTTAATGGGCCAAAAGCCCATTTTGAACTGGGCTGATGTGATCACCAGTTCATGGGGCGAATCTGAGATTAGTGTTAGTAAATGGATTGGGTCTTTGACCTTATCCACTCTAAGAGACCAAATTCAAATTAGATTTGAATCTGGTAACCTCCTGATAAGATCAGGAGTTAACTAACTTAATCTGCAGATAGGATTAAGATTAACCTCTATCCAAATACTGATTTGGATTGGGATAACTCCCAAAATATTGGGAGGTTTCTTAATCAAGAAGAAAGAGGATAAAACCCTAGCAGAAATATCAGATTTTGAACTAAGGGGTTTGAGCAAGCAAGAAACACATCCTGCAATCTGAGATTTGATCTCTCACAGACTCCAAAGAGATGAGACAATTTTGCCCTCTTCGTCCCTGGACTTCTCGTCCTTTAGCCGCCGCCACTACCTGTTGGATGATTGGATCTTTGCAGCAACAGGAAGTCAAGAAAGCAGTTCTTGACAATAGTCTTGCAAGAAAGACACTAGGATTCGGTGTTCAAGGTTTACAGAGGGTTCTTGTGAAGAATCCAGTGTGTAGGGCGCACCCTGCTGGTTCCGTTCCATCCACAGCTGTGTCATCTTCAGCAGGAGCGGATCTTGGTTACTTCTTTGGGCATGAACACCAACTTTGGGAGATATTATTTCTCCGAATCAGGTATAATCCTTCCTATTTCCTTTTGGTTCAGATCTGGTTTGTTTATGGTTCAAGTAGGATCCTTGAATAATGTATTCTAAATTTAGGGAATATGATTCCCAGTTGGAAGAAGGTAGGAAATTTTTTTGAAATTCACTTCCGCACCTTTCTTGGCATCCATTAGATGGATCTTACCATTCTTTCAAGTGCAACCCGCAATGATCGAACCTCCCACTATCATGTGAATGGTCCCCCGAGCTTCCCACAAACGACACCAAATGATGTAGCACGATCCAATCACTCCTCCTGAGGCTGCCTCTGTGGCTGTTCGGCTGGCCTACTGCTGGGCTTGAGAGCATCCTTATCGTGCTCCCCTTGCCAACCTACTTTATTTTTACTATTACTACTATTATTTTGCACAAAATTTCTTAAATATCCACAACGGATGAGCTCCTCAATCTCGTCGCGGAGGTTTTTACAACTCTCGGTACTGTGATTGTGACCTTTATGGAAACTATAGTACAGATTCTTATTTCTTTCATTGGGATTTCCCCTCAAACGAGGTGGCCATTTCACATACAGGGCCTCCTTGATCGCCATCAAGATTTTGGCCTGCTTCGAATTCAGTGGAGTGTAATAAGTTCGGTCCGCTATAGGAGCTCGGAATGACTGACCTGGCTTTGCCCTCCAAGCTGCATCCTTTTCCTTTTGGTTGTCCCCTTGACTGGAAGGCTCTACTTCCCTCTTCCTCTTTTCGAACGTGCCCTCACCCTTCTGGTTGATCTGTTCCTCGGTCGCTATAAACCTGTCCTTATGTGTCACGCCTTTCTTGGCTGCTGCAAGGCGCACGACGAGGTCCAGGCGTGATATCTGCATACAAGCATCGTTGAACCACTTGATGTAGCTCCAGATGAACTCTCCCTCTTTTTGCACTATACTGAGGAGACTCTCTTCAGTTTGCGAACACCGCTTGCTGGTGACGAAGTGGGACGTGAAGGCTTGTGCAATCTGTGCCCAACTTCTTATCTTCCCAGGTGCCAAGTTCCGGTACCACGTACGGGCAACTCCTCTAAAAGTGGTGGAGAAGGCCACGCAAATGCATGACTCGCTGGCTCTTGCCAAGTGCTGAAGGGATAGGAAATCCATCACATGGACGCCCAAAATTGCGGAATAAAGGGGGTGGATTTCAAAATTTTTTCTCTCCCTTCAACTGGGAATCGAATTCTCTATTTAGAAAATCATATTTTCAAAGATCATTCTTGAACCATAAACTGAACTAGATCTGAACCAAAAGGAGGAGAGAGAGATAATACCTGATACAGAGAAATGTTATCTCTCAATGGAGTTGTTCACGCCCAAGGAAGGATCCAAAATCTGCTCCCACTGAAGATGGCACAGTGCAGGGTGGAGCAGAATCAGTAGTGTTCTTCCAAAAGAACTTGATCCTTCTCATTTAGATCTTGGACTCTCTGAGTGGATAGGGTGTGGGTCCAATCCTATCAGCTGATCTTATCTTAGAATTCACCCCTTAAAGACTAACCAAATTAGCCCAGCTCGAAATGGGCTTAAGGCCCATTTAAGGTTATGTATTCATTTATCCTTCCAAACTGCTGCCCAATTGTGCTTCTTTGAATGGCGTGGGACCCAAACATTGATCTACACATCAGCCACATGGGTTCAGCCCAACCTATGTTACAAGGCCTAGCCGAATATACTGTTATGGACAGTGCACCCCCTGAAAATCCATCAGATGGGCTCTATAGGCCCAACAATTACTCTATGTGGTCCCTGGGCCAAGCCACCTTGTAACACCCAGGGACTGTGGGCAGATGCAAGATTAGCCCATCAGGTATTATCCTCAATGGCCTTACACTTAACCTCTCAGCCCATAATGATCATACACTGCCCGACAAAAGAGGACCTCTCCCTCGACTACAAGGAACAGTGTTGCACTCTCTCAAGTATGGATCCCGGGAATTCAAACCTTTTGCAAATCATTTCGAAACCATAATTTATATATACTTTTATATCTCACATAAAATATATTTTACAAAACAAATTTCAACGATTGAAATCGGATGCCGGCAGTCTTGATTTCCATCAGTGAGAGTGCATCCCCGATCATTACCTTTGTCCGACAAAGGGCTGATCCTGTCACTATGATCACCCACTCAGATGAATTCTTAGATTGTCCCAACATACCTAGGTTTAGACCCCTACTAAGGATCTCATTGATTGGTACATCAAAGACAGCCCAATCCGACACCTAGTGCAGTATCATAATCAAGTCTAGGGGTTGGGTGTAACTTTCAATTCTTGCCCATCAATCTCCAAGGTCCAGGGCAATACTGGAAATCTAGTCCAGTTCAAAGATTCAATTAATCCCACACTGTATATGCCTAGGGTCTCACCTTGGTAGCTGAGACAAACCACCCCAACCGACTTGGTGGCACCACAGTGTCAACCTTGTCAGGATAGGTCTCCCCAGACTGACCCACTGGCTGTGCACATTCTAAACTAACACGAGTCTCATTAAGTGTCCAGTTTAAGGGTATTGCACAGAAACATACCAAGGGAAAATGAATCAAATATGCACTTTTATTCACTTACAATAAACTCATAAAGTACATCATTTTGATTGAAGCTAAGGGCATACAAAACTGTCTAACAGCTCCCACTTGCACTTAGGTCCAATCAGGTACTAGCCGGAGTCCCATACTTTCCACGTGTTTCTCAAACACTTTCTGTGTCAGTGGCTTACCACATTCTCCACTGAATTCCAAATTCAGGAATGAACACCTTCATTCATAAGGCAGCCTCACTTACGACAATGCGCTCGGTTTGGGTTGTGGACTATTAATTTGCTACTTAGGACCCCTGTTTGCTGACATTCAGGAAACAACACATGATCCTATCGTGAAAACATATCCGGATGTAGACTTTCTATCATCTGGATCCGACTGGAAATCGGCATCCGTATACCCTTGGATCTGTAGTGAGCTACCATCGAATACTAGACAAAACTCATTTGTCCTTCGAAGGTACTTAAGTATGTTTTTCACAGCAGTCCAATGCTCCTGCCCGGGGTTGGCCTGAAATCTGCTTACTACACTCACTGCCTGAGCAATGTCAGAGCGAGTGCACAGCATGGCATACATGATGCTCCCTACGGCAGAGGCATAGGGAACATCTTTCATGCCATCAATCTCATCAGAAGTCTTGGAGACATCTTCTTGGAGAGGTGACTCCATTCCTGAAAGGAACATTTCCTTTCTTGGAAATTTCCATGTTGTATCTTTTGACTATTTTGTCAATGTAGGCAGATTGGGACAATCCTATTATCCACTTCGATCTATCTCTATAGAGTTGAAGACCTAGTATATAGGACGCTTCTCCAAGATCTTTCATGGAGAATTGCTGTGAAAGCCTTACTTTCACCGTAGTCAACATTCCTACATCATTCCCAATGAGTAGAATGTCATCTACATACAAAACCAAGAAGGTAACCCTATCTCCTGTACTTCCTGTAAACATAGGGTTCATCCAGATTCTACTCGTAGTCAAATGATTTGACGACAGAGACAAAACGGATGTTCCAACTTTTAGAAGCTTGCTTAAGGCCATAAATGGATGTATTAAGTTTACATACCATGTTTTCCTGACCCGCAACTATGAAGCCTTGCGGCTGCTGCATATAGATATTTTTAGTAAGATCTCCATTCAGGAATGCAGTTTTGACATCGATTTGCAAAATCTCATAATCATGGTATGCTGCTACAGTTAGCAGGATCCTAATGGATTTAAGCATGGCCACAAGCGAAAAGGTTTCCTCATAATCGATGCCCTCTTTCTGAGTGTACCCTTTCGCCACCAAACGAGCTTTGAAGGTCTCAACCCTACCATCGGGGCCCTTCTTCCTCTTGTAAATCCATTTGCAACTGATTGCTTTTACCCCAGAGGGCGGATCTACTAGAGTCCTGACTTCATTGGTCTCCATTGAGTCCATCTCTGCTCTCATGTCCTCCACCCACTTCTGGGAATCTATGTCCAACATAGCTTCCGCATAAGTCACGGGATCCTCTTCACTAGTCAAGCTTTCCACCAGGTAACTATCTTGGTCATAACCATAACAGACTGGTGGCCTGGATACCCGAGTGGAACTTGTGGGACATCTCCCACTGCTCCTGAGCTCTCCTCATCAAGAACAATTTCCTGACGATGGGTGTCCAGGATGTAATCGGTCTCCAAGAACTGGGCATTTTGACTGCAAACACTTTCTGCTCACTTGGGTCATAGAAAAGGTAGCCTACAGAGCCTTTTGGGTAGCCTACAAATAGGCAATGGCTGGTCATGGATTCCAACTTGTCTGCACTCGTTCTTTTAACATGTGCTGGACAACCCCAAATCTTCAAGTATCTGACACTTGGTTTCTTTCCGGTCCAAAGTTCATATGGAGTGTTCGGAACCGATTTGGTTGGAACCCGATTCAGCATGTAAATTGTAGTCTCTAATGTGTAACTCCAAAAGGATGGGGGTAACTTTGAGTGTATGAGAAGTACCAGACCATATCCAATAAGGTCCTATTCCTCCTCTCTGAAACACCGTTAAGTTGTGGTGTAGCAGGAGGAGCTATTTGTGATTCTATCCCATTGTCCTTTAAGTAGTCCCTGAACTCGTCAGAGAGATACTCGCCACCTCGATCAGATCGAAGGGCTTTAATTTCTCTCCCAAACAGTTTCTCGACCTATTGTCTAAACTCTTTAAACTTTTCAAAGGATTCAGACTTGTGCCTCATTAGGTACACGTAACCATATCGTGAGAAATCATCTATGAAGGTGATGAAATACACGTGTTGATTCTGTGTCCTAACACTTAGGGGACTACATACATCAGTATGTATTAGGTCAAGTGTGCATGTACATCTTTCAGGCTTACCGTCAAATGGCCGTTTTGTCATCTTGCCTTATAGGCAAGGCTCACAGGTGGGAAGATCTTCTACAGTTAGAAAATCCAAAGGACCATCCTTTACCAACCTTGTGATTCGGTCAACATCGATGTGGCCAAGTCGGTAGTGCCACAGACACGTGGGATTAACTGTTTCACGAGCTCTCTTCTTGGGGATTTCTGCCAACGTAGTTTCAGTTATGTTAGTTTTTAGAGAAGGATGTAGAACATAGAGACCATTCTCCAGTACCCCGTATGCGATGAATCTATTATTTCTTTTAATAGTAACCATATTACTAAAGAAGACAGAATAACCATCTGCACACAGTTTTGAAACAGAAATAAAATTTCTTCTTATGTTTTGTACATAAAGACAATCTTTGAGTACAATTTTTCCTTCTCTATAAATTAACTCCACGGTTCCTATTACCGCGGCTGCAACAGTTGCAGTAGTCCCCAAGTAGAGAGTGACTTCTTCACTCAGCCTTCTGCTTACCTTGAACCCCTGCAGTGAGTTACACGCATGAGTTGAAGCTCTGGAGTCAATACACCAGGAAGCAGAAGCTACCAATAAATTGGTTTCTATAACACAAGTTTCGAAATTACCTTTCTTGGATTCCAGGTAGGCAGGACAATTCCTTTTCCAGTGGCCGGTATTCTTGCAAAAGTGACAGGCATCCGATGCATTGTCTTTCTTCTGCCTTTTGCTTTTAGTGGCTTTCTTTGGAGGCTTCTTTGCCTTCCTCTTTCTCTTGCCTGTTTTGCTAGCTTCAAAAAGCATAGCTACAGGCTCATCCTTTTTAATCAGTTCTTCAGCTCTTTGCAACATATTGCTGAGCTCTTGCAAGCTAACATTCAGTTTGGTCATGTTATAGTTCATGATGAACGGATTAAAGGAAGGAGGCAAAGAATTAAGGATTGCATCTATCTGGGTTATGAGGTCCAGCCCGGATCCAAGAGCCTCCAGTTCGTTGATGTAACCCATAATCTGAAGACAATGGTCATGAACTTGTTGGCCCTTGGACATTTGAGTGGTCATGAACTGTTTCAAGACCTTTTGCCGAGTAGAACGATTCTACTCTTCATACATCATCCTTAGGCTGTCCAATATGTCCTTGGCAAGTTCGATCTGATCGAACTACCTCTGTATTGGGTTGTCCAAAGAGGCGATGATGTAACACCAGGCTAGGGAGTTTTTCTCCTCCCATTCCTGATAGTCTATCCTTCGGGCCTCATAAGCCCTGTCTCTCGGACGCTCCGGGGCAGGATTCTTTGCCACTTTGTCCAGCTTTTCTAAAGCTAGGACCAGCATAAGGTTCCTGTACCAGTTGGCGTAGTTTGGGCCCTTAAGCTTATTGTCATCAAGAAGCTTTGCAAAAGATCCGTTTTCCATTTTCTGATAAAAGAGCAAACATCAGTCCACAACCATATTTGATTCATGTTCATTTCATAGATATGGCTTTTAATCAATGATCCATTTCCATTTATTCATCTCTGAGATTTCCCTCCTTTCTCAGTGATGGAGACTACGGGTTGTCTCTGGAAATGTGGGAAATCACATAGGATGCATGGAGCCAACTGTTTTAGCTGCATAACCCCACTATCTTTTTGTGAAGGATCATATCCACTCATCATATGAGTTTTCCCTTTGGCCTCTGTCAGACAAGGTTCAGAGCCATTCTCAGGTAAACCTTTCTGTCCAGTGAGTGCTTACCCATCATATTCGTGAATGCCAAGGTACCATGAGAGAGTTCCCATTTTCTGGTGAAGCCCCTCCCACATCGATCTATGACGCCCCTATCATCTTATAAAACACTCAGACAAGCCCAACAGCAAATGGATAGCCCATTTTCTGGTGTGTTTCCTCATTACTGAAGGACCCATCCTCATGCTAATGATGGAAGGCCTTTAGAGAGTTCCTCATATGAATCTCCCTATCACTTGCACTCATATTAGCTGGAGGGAACAAATAATTATGCCCTAGTTTGATTTAGGTCAAACCAAAGTGCCTCCCACTGTCTTTCATAAAGCCAGATTTCGGTGGGCCTTAAATCAGTTAGGGTTCTGCACATAACCTCTTGATGAGGTGTGGGGCCCACCACTGAGGGAGGTCATCCAATGACCAAAAGGGACACCATGGCAATGATGTGCATTCAGCCATGGTGTGCGTAAGAGCCACTGTCGAATGAGCATGGACCAAGTACTTATGGCCCATGTACGCAGCACATCACACATCCATACATCTCATGCAGGGATAAATTGATCCAATCAATTAATTATCTGTAAGGCCCATTGGAAGCCCGTTAAAATTCCATAATATTAACCATTAATATTATCTAGGTATATGGGCTGAATTAGGGTTACCCAGTTCGGCCCATATAGCTTTGTCCTTTAAAATGGGCTTTTGCAGTTTTAACTATTTAAAATTGGGCCTTTACAGGTTCGGTCGAATTAACCATTTAATTAAATATCAATCCTCAGGCCCATTTGTGGGAAAAATTAGGGCTGACTTTCAGCCTTGATTAAACCCTTGAATTGGTCCAAACAGTTTGAACCAATCTTGGTTCGAATGGGTCTAGGGTTTGATTTTTAATTAAATCCTTAATTCAAGAAAATAATCTAAAATTAAATAACTGATAAAAGAAAAACAAAAATCAGTTAATCCAGGCTGTTCGCACACTCCATCCTGCAAAACAGAGGTTAGATCACAGATTGCAGTTTCTTAAACTGCAAATCGCAGATAGGGAATCTCCCATCTGTGAAATCTTCTTCTCTATGCTGCATCTTCGATCCAAAATTAAAATAAATAGAAATCCTAATTGATGAACCTACAATTTATCTATATTTTATGAGGTTTTTGCATGAAATTTTATGCTGGTTTAATTAGATTTTGCCCTATTTTAGCTTGATTGCAAGAAAGATTTCAGGGGGAGCCAAATCAACAAAAAGAAGGCAAAAGCAAGAAAAGAAAGCCCAAAATTTATCAAGTTCAGCCCGGCCCAGCCATGAGAGCAAGAGAATTTCATTCGGCCCAAGAAGAGCAAGTGAAACTCTTTGGAAAATCCAAGGGAAGAAGCCTAGCAAGAAGGAAATTTCGGCCTAGCCCATTTTTAGCCCAAATAACAGCCTAGAGTGTAGCCCACATGAGCTCAAAAGCAAGCTAAGTTGTAGCCCAAATAGCAGCCCAAAGGGAGCTAGGGGCGGCAACTTCTAGGAGTTTCTTGAAGAGAAGGAGGGAGCACTCTAGAAGGTTCATGAGGGGTGTAATGCACCCCATTCTAGAGGCTTCAAAAAGGGGCAAGAGCCCCCTTGAAAAACTATATAAGGAGGCCTCTAGGAGGGGAGAAAGTTGTTCAATTGCTTGAGAGGAAGGCTCTCCCACTCGTAGAGGTTCGGCCACCTTGAGAGAAGAGAAGAGAAGAAGGCTAGGCGCAAGGAAGAAGAAGAAGAAGGGCTGAAGGAAGTTCAAGACAAGAAAGCTAGAAGAAGAAGGTGAGTTCGAATTGAGAGTTTGTGATTCAAAGATCTTCTGTAATAAATCATTTGTAGTTTCATTCTCTTTTGATTTGAATTCAGTTTCTTAGTTATATGTTCTTCCTTCTTTCTCCTTGTTTCCATTCTTCCTTGATGTATTTCAGCTTGTAAAATTTCAGTTCAGCAATCTAATTCTTTTTGATTCATTCAAATGGTCATGCATTGTACTTGAAGTTTCTTGAATAAGGGTGTGATTGTAGATTAATTCGGCCAACTAACCTTCAAAACTCAGATCTGAATTCTCAGATCTGAGATTGCAAGATCTGAATTGCTTGAAAGAGAATTCAGATCTGCAATTTTCAGATTGGGCGAATTAATCTACAGCTTGGAATTCCTAGAGTGCTTGAGAGAGACTCTAGGAATTCAGATCTACTATTCAAGAACTGAATTGAGTGCAAGGTTAGAGATAACTTGCACAATTCAGTTGGTGATCAATTCAGATTTGAATTGATGCCTTAGAAGTGTTTGAAGAAATGCATGCATGGGGATTAGATTCTTGCTAGAGATAGAAGAACCGTCACTCATGCATAGGATGAACATGCGCTTGAGAGAGGCTGTTCATGACCTTGGGGTTTCACCAAACCAAGGCTCAATCATGATTTATTCGAATGATCCAAATTGATAGATTGCTGAATTCTGAGATTGACATTTACTGCTTACTCTTCTAACCTGAATTGAAGGCAATTGGACCAATGATTTAGATAGATTTTAATTTAGGATTTCTTAGCTTTCATTAGAGTTTTGATTTATTTGTTGATCAGATAAGAAATGTTCAATTTAGTATTGGTAATTGTTTCCTAAATCCTGGTGGGAACGATACTTCACTCACTACTTTATTACTTGAACGGCTAGTGCACTTGCTAGTGTCACAATGAGCCACACATCAAGTTTTTGCCGCCGTTGCCAGGGATTTATAGAAGCAATATTAGGAAACATTGAGCATTCTTAATCTGATATCATTCAGCATTGCATTCATAGTTGGGTTAATTTGCTAACTTTTTCATTTCAGCTTGGACTGCAACTGCTGTACTACTGTAGTTATGTTTCTTCTTTCTTAAGTAGATTACTTTCTTTTTCTGGTTTCAGTTTCATTTTAATAAAGGCATATTTGATTTCTATTCAATCTTGGTGTTGTTCTCTTCAGAAAGAAAAAAAAAGAAAAAAATTCACTTAAACATGAGTGTTGCAGATCTGAGTTGCATTCGGCACTCAGATCAACAGATTTCAGATCTGCAGCACTCAGCCGAAAAGAATTACTTGTGTTTCAGAATTTTATTTCTTTTTCCATTACAAAAAGAAAAAAAATATATATATATAAAATGAAAAAAAAAAGGAGATCTTTTGAACAACCAGAGGAGCAATTGAGAATTCGGATCAGAACTCAGATCTAAGTTCAAATCTGAATTCTGCTACAGCAGATTTGCAACAGTTCAGATTTGAGTTCCTCTGAACTCAGACCTAAACTGATGCAATTTTGAGGGGAATTGGGTGTCATAACCACCCCAATTTACCCTAGGACACTTCTGCTACTCCTCGATGACAATTTGGTAGAAATAACTGAAGGTAAGGCAATTGAGATTTCAGATCCGAACTCAGACTTGAGTTCAGACCTGAACTCTGCTATAGCAGAACTGCAATACTCAGAAAAAAAAAAAAAAATCTGTTCTCAGCCCTTTATTATTCTTTTCTTTCATTACAAAAAGAAAAAATATATATATATTTAGATAGTGAAAAAAAAAAGAGAGAGAGAGAAAGAACCATATAACCGAAAGAATGGAAACCAAGGATTCGGATCAGAACTCAGATCTGAGTTCAGATCTGAGTTCTGCTGTAGCAGATCTGCAACAGTTCAGATCTGAGTTCTCTTGAACTCAGACCTGAACTGATGTAAATTTAAACGATAATTGGGGGTTATCGTCACCCCAATACACCCTACAAAAAAATCTGCTATCTCCCAAAAACAATTGGATAGTCATGGTTGAAGAAATTCGGATCTGCAATCACCTAGATCTGAACTGGGGTTGTGAACAGAGCAGGATACAGGGCATACTTTGCTGTATTAAATAACTTGTACTCCGATCTATCTGAGCTGATTTGGTTGAAGAAAAGTATATTTAATCTGAGAATTTTTTATGCCTCAAGAGATTTCATGCAAAGTGGCACTTCCACACCATTTTTCTATTAGAGTTCAGACCTATAGCAAGGCTACTATAGCAGACCTGCTACAGCAAGACTGAATCAGGGCAGGTTTTGAACAGGTTTGTATTACAATTAACATTACTAAATTGGCATTGTGAATTGTCCTGGGCTGATCTTTGAAATTTTTTTTTTCAAGTAAGATAGCTCTGATTTCATCTGTGCATGAATAGAAAGTCTAGCAGATCTGAATGGGTGTGTGCAGCCGTGTGTACTACATTCCAATAAGTGTATACTCCATCGAGGGCTACATTGATGGAGCCATGTTTCTTCTCTTGATACTTGATTGTTCCATCCTTAGTTTCAGTTTTAATGTAGCTTATGCAAATCAAATTTCTCTTCTTCTTTTAGTTTAAAAAAAAATAAATAAAATAAAATAATAAATAAATAAATAAATCTCAAAATGAGTTCAGATCTGAATTGCATTCATCAATCAGACCTGCACTCATCCAAAAAGATTTTGGTTGCATTGCTGTATTTTGTTTTAGTTTTCTTCCTTTAAAAAAAAAAAAAAGGGAGATTTTGTCAGTAGTATAGTTGCATTACTGCTTTGTGTTCTATTTCATTTCAAAAGAAAAGAAAAAGAAAATCAGATCTCAGCAGCCACACCATGGTGAATACAGGTCTGATTTCAGATCTTTTTACTACTGATTGATTTCGGTTTTGTGCAGATCTGTATACAGCATGTTTCATTGCTGATATCAGTAGGTTATCCTGCTGAATTGCTCAGTTTTAGTATGGCTACTCCATCTGGTGTTTGGTGATGCATAGCTCATCAAAACAGTGGGCTCAGATCTGATATTTAGTAGCCTTCCAATATGGAAATCAGACCTGAGCACAACTGTACTGTTACCAGCAGCTGCTATTATATTTATTGTTGTTCTCAGTGGCTTCTGAGATTTCAGAACTGATCTCAATTTTGTGTAGAACTGATGTCTGAATTGCTATCAATCCTTTGTACATTGACTTCAGTTTAGTGTATTGACCTTCAGTAGCACAGAAGAGCCTTTTAATATGAAACTCAGACCTGAACACAATCACTGCTGATCCGCACTTGGCTGTCCTCAGTAGCTGCTAAGATTTCATAACTGTATATTACTGTTCTCAGTAGCTACTGAGATTTCAGCTCTCAGCAGTTTAGATCTGTGTAATTAAATCCCGTCCCTGATTTCAGCAATATAAAGAAGAGGAATTTGTAAACTGTTGTTCTAATCAGAGCTTACTGAATTCAGACCTGTTTGTAAATTGCTACTGAATTCTGTATATTGAATAAGATGTTGATCTGCTTTTAGTTAGCTGCATTTATTTATTTTAGGATGTAGGTTTGTATATTCCAATACTTCACTTTACATTTTCAGTTGTAATAGGATTAGTTATTTATTTTCTTTTGTGAATATTGGCCTTTTTATTGCTTTGACCTTTACAGTTTATGACAAGCAGACCTGAACTGGAAGAGATCCTTTACGACCCGGAGATTGAACGGACTCTCCGTGTCCGTTTGAGAGCTGCTAGGCAAGTCAGACAAGAAGCACAAGAAATGGCTAAACAAAGAACTATGATGGATTATGCCAAGCCCACCCTCACCGGGACTGTCTCCAGCATTATCAGGCCAACTATTGCTGCCAATAACTTCGAAATTAAACCGGCCATAATCCAAATGATACAAAATACAGTTCAGTTTTGTGGTATGGCCCATGAGGATCCGAATGCCCATATTGCTAACTTCTTGGAAATTTGTGACACCTTCAAACACAATGGGGTAAGTGATGATGCCATCCGGCTGAGGTTATTCCCATTTTCTTTGAAGGATAAAGCCAAAGCTTGGTTGAACTCATTACTGGCAGGATCTATAGCCACATGGGACAAAATGGCCAGCCGTTTTCTCTCTAAATATTTTCCCCCTTTTAAAACTGCTAAAATGAGGAATGACATCACTACTTTTTTCCAGCAAGAGGGGGAATCTCTCTATGAGTCCTGGGAACGTTACAAGGAGCTACTAAGGAGGGTTCCTCACCATGGCCTTCCGATTTGGCTGCAGGTGCAAACATTTTATAATGGTCTGACCGATTCAAACAAGACCATCTTAGATGCAGCAGCTGGGGGCTCCATAAACAATAAGACTCCCGAGGTTGCCCATGCACTCATCGAGGATATGGCAGCCAATAACTACCAATGGCATTCAAAAAGGACACCAGTCAGAAAGCAGCATGGTCTTCATAATGTGGATACATACACAACTCTCTCTGCACAAATAGGAGCACTTAGCAAAAAATTTGATGAGATGCAGATGGCAGCTATGCATGTACAGTATGATAAGTGTGGAGGAGGCCATGATAGCACTGAATTCCAAGTTGGCAGTCAGTCTTTTCAGTCCACAGAACAAGTAGACTTTGTTGGCAACTTTACAAGACAGCCAGGAAATCAATACCATCATGCCCATAACCCCGGATGGAGAGGCCACCTGAATCAGCATGCACCTAAGCCTTTCCACCAAAACTTCTATCAGCCGGAACCGAAATCTAACTTGGAGGAGCTGATGACCAAGTTCATAGCTAGTGCGAAAAATAGATTTCAGAAAAATGAAACATCGATAAGGAACTTGGAAACTCAGGTTGGGCAGCTGGCACAGATGATTTCAGAAAGGGCTCCGGGTACCTTACCTAGTAACACCATGGTAAACCCAAGGGAACAAGAGGCTGTTGGGAGAATTCCCAATTCAGATACTTAGTCATAAACTGTCTTACTTGCTTTTTTATTTTTAAGTTTAGTTAGTTTTTCTTAGAATTTAATTGAATAAAGATACTAATCTCCTCTTCTAGTTTGCAAGTGATTTCTAGCAGAAGAAGCTTTCCACCGACAACATATTGCAGAATTTAAGAATGATCTTCAGGGAAGTCCTCTAAATACCTCCTATTACTTGATGATGCTCTTGCTAGTTTTATTATTACTGCCTAACACTACGAACATTGAGGACAATGTTCATCTTAAGTGTGGGGGAGTGAGCCCGAGGCTAGGGTATGGGGGCTGAAACCATGCACCTCATTCACCCCAACACACATATGCAGGCAATGACATAACCAAAAAAAGAAAAAAAAGACTGGAACCCCTCAAGTTCATTACTATTTATTTGATTTTTTTTAAGAAGGAATTCAATAAGTTGAGGGAGACTGATGTACTTGTTAAGTTTTTATTCTTGTGAATAACCCAGTTTGATACATGCATGAGAAAAGGAGAGCTGAATATGCCTTTCAGCATGACTAGCCCTAACTTCCTTCATGTGTATGGAAGCCCTTGATTTCATTGTTAATGGTCAAGAGAGCTAGTGCACATCTGAAGTGCTGATTCTTGAGGTTCAAAAGCCCAAATTGACTCCGCTATTTTGAGCTGAATAGTAAAACTAGCAGCTCAGAACATGAGTCCTACCTCAAGTAAGTGACCAGTGTGAGATGGAGCATAAGATGCACTCACACCAAAAAAAAAAAAAAAAAGAGAGAAAAGTGTGTGAGATGGAGCATAAAATGCACTCACACTGAAAAAAAGAAAAAGAAAAAAGGGTGAGATGGAGCATAAGATGCACTCACCCTTAGAAATAAGTAATTGTGGTGACAACCGAGGTTCAAAGGGGCACTCTAAAGTTGAACTCTCATTGAGATTTAGTTACAGATGTGAAACTTAGTGAAATTTGATCATTAACCTTGACAATTAAGGAGCTGATTTATATATGAATTAGGAGTGAAGGCTAGACTATGAGAAAATTCATATTCTCCTTTCCTTGGATCTGATACATATCTTAAATGGTAATTTACAAGAATAAGAGTTGAGCACTTACAAAAGTTCCCCGACTACTCAATGCATTTCTATCTTAAAAAGTTCACCAGGTAAATGGTGAGAACAAAAGGGGGGAATGTTAAGTTTATGGCTGATGTCTTTGCTTGAGGACAAGCAAAAGCTTAAGTGTGGGGGTATTTGATGAACCTACAATTTATCTATATTTTATGAGGTTTTTGCATGAAATTTTATGTTGGTTTAATTAGATTTTGCCCTATTTTAGCTTGATTGCAAGAAAGATTTCAGGGGGAGCCAAATCAACAAAAAGAAGCCTAGCAAGTGAAATTCTTTGGAAACTCTTTGGAAAATCCAAGGGAAGAAGCCTAGCAAGAAGGAAATTTCGGCCCAGCCCATTTTTAGCCCAAATAACAGCCTAGAGTGTAGCCCACATGAGCTCAAAAGCAAGCTAAGTTGTAGCCCAAATAGCAGCCCAAAGGGAGCTAGGGGCGGCAACTTCTAGGAGTTTCTTGAAGAGAAGGAGGGAGCACTCTAGAAGGTTCATGAGGGGTGTAATACACCCCATTCTAGAGGCTTCAAGAAGGGGCAAGAGCCCCCTTGAAAAACTTTATAAGGAGGCCACTAGGAGGGGAGAAAGTTGTTCAATTGCTTGAGAGGAAGGCTCTCCCACTCTTAGAGGTTCGGCCACCTTCAGAGAAGAGAAGAGAAGAAGGCTAGGCGCAAGGAAGAAGAAGAAGAAGGGCTGAAGGAAGTTCAAGACAAGCAAGCTAGAAGAAGAAGGTGAGTTCGAATTGAGAGTTTGTGATTCAAAGATCTTCTGTAATAAATCATTTGTAGTTTCGTTCTCTTTTGATTTGAATTCAGTTTCTTAGTTATATGTTCTTTCTTCTTTCTCCTTGTTTCCATTCTTCCTTGATGTATTTCAGCTTGTAAAATTTCAGTTCAGCAATCTAATTCTTTTTTATTCATTCAAATGGTCATGCATTGTACTTGAAGTTTCTTGAATAAGGGTGTGATTGTAGATTAATTCGGCCAACTAACCTTCAAAACTCAGATCTGAATTCTCAGATATGAGATTGCAAGATCTGAATTGCTTGAAAGAGAATTCAGATCTGCAATTTTCAGATTGGGCGAATTAATCTACAGCTTGGAATTCCTAGAGTGCTTGAGAGAGACTCTAGGAATTCAGATCTACTATTCAAGAACTGAATTGAGTGCAAGGTTAGAGATAACTTGCACAATTCAGTTGGTGATCAATTCAGATTTGAATTGATGCCTTAGAAGTGTTTGAAGAAATGCATGCATGGGGATTAGATTCTTGCTAGAGATAGAAGAACCGTCACTCATGCATAGGATGAACATGCGCTTGAGAGAGGTTGTTCATGACCTTGGGATTTCACCATACCAAGGCTCAATCATGATTTATTCGAATGATCCAAATTGATAGATTGCTGAATTCTGGGATTGACATTTACTGCTTACTCTTCTAACCTGAATTGAAGGCAATTGGACCAATGATTTAGATAGATTTTAATTTAGGATTTCTTAGCTTTCATTAGAGTTTTGATTTATTTGTTGATCAGATAAGAAGTGTTCAATTTAGTATTGGTAATTGTTTCCTAAATCCTCGTGGGAACGATACTTCACTCACTACTTTATTACTTGAATGGCTAGTGCACTTGCTAGTGTCACAATGTGCCACACATCACTATTTCTATTAATTATTACATCAGATCGAATACCTATACATTGAGTCTAAAAATAAAAAAAAAATTATTTATAGAAAAATTGTAATAAATAAATTCAATAAACTTCAAATCTTGTAGTTCTCCCTGCGCAAACCAAGATTTCGATCTCCTCTCGTACGAACAGCCCATAAATCACGAAAATTATAAAGAACTATTCTAAATAATAATCAGATTTATTTAAAATTAAATTCAGATTATTTGCCCATCTGTTTTGGGAACAAATTTCCCAAAACCCATATCTGCGCAAATTGGGTAGAACGCCTTCTCCCTATTTGCGTAGGTTCAAATCTGAAACAGAATGGTTCAAGATTTGAACCATGGCTCTGATACTACTGAAGGGATATGAAATCCATCACATGGACGCCCAAGATTGCGGAATAAAGGGGGCGAATTTCAAAATTTTTTCTCTCCCTTCAATTGGGAATCGAATTCCCTATTTAGAAAATCATATTTTCAAGGATCATTCTTGAACCATAAACTGAACCAGATCTGAACCAAAAGGAGGAGAGAGAGATAATACATAATACAGAGAAATAGTATCTCTCAATGGAGGTGTTCACGCCCAAGGTAGGATCCAAAATCTGCTCCCACTGAAGATGGCGCTGTGTAGGGTGGAGCAGAATCAGCAGTGTTCTTCCAAAAGAACTTGATCCTTCCAAAGAATCTCCTGGACGGCTAGTGAATACAACTCCTACCAATCTTTTCTCCAAAAGATTGGAATCAAGATCCAATATTGATTTCTCCCAAAGAATGGAGATCGAACTGCTGTAGGCGGCGGCTGCAGGAAGGAGGCGGCTAGAGAGTATTTGCAGGGTGCAGAATTCTCTCTTCTATGATCTCAGCTCTGAAGACAAGACTAGTGGTTGTCTGTTGTGATGTATCTAAAGGCTGCCGCCCCCTCTTCCTTTTATAGACTTAAAGGGATCAGCTCCTAATCCCATTAGGAGTTGCTAACACAAATCATATCTGGATTACAAGTCCCTTTAAGATAAGGGATAATCCTTATCTTATCTGCAGATGAGATCAGCCAGCTCCTTTTCTAATTAGGAAGTTTCCAAATCTAAATCTCATTTAGATCTTGGACTCTCTGAGTGGATAGGGTGTGGGCCCTATCCTATCAGCTGATCTTTTCTTAGAATTCGCCCTTAAAGACTAACCAAATTAGCCCAATTCGAAATGGGCTTAAGGCCCATTTAAGGTAATGTATTCATCTAGCCTTCCAAACTGGTGCCCAGTTGGGCTTCCTTGTATGGCGTGGGACCCAAATATTGATCTACACATCAGCCACATGGGTTCAGCCCAGCCTATGTTACAAGGCCTGGCCGAATACACTGTTATGGACAGTGCACCCCTTGAAAACCCATCAGATGGGCTCTATGGGCCCAACACTTACTCTAAGTGGTCCATGGGCCAAGCACCCTTGTAACACCCAGGGACTGTGGGCAGATGCAAAATTAGCTCATCAGGTATTATTCTCAATGGCCTTACACTTAACCTCTCAGCCCATAATGATCATACACTGCCCGACAAGAGAGGACCTCTCCCTCGACTGCAAGGAACAGTGTTGCACTCTTTGCTTATACCGATCCCGAGAATTAAAACCTTTTGAAAATCATTTCAAAACCATAATATATATACTTTTATATTTCATATAAAATATATTTTGCAAAACATATCTCAACGATTGAAATCGGCTTCCGGTAGTCTTGGTTTCCATCGGTGAGACTGCATCCCCGATCTTTACCTTTGTCTGACAAAGGGGCTGATCCTGTCACTATGATCACCCACTCAGATGAATTCTCAAACTGTCCCAACATACTGAGGTTTTGACCCCCACTAAGGATCTCACTGATTGGTACATCAAAGACAGCCCAATCCAACACCTAGTGCAGTATCATAATCGAGTCTAGGGGTTTGGTGTAATTTCCAGTCTTGCCCATCAATCTCCAAGGTCCAGGGCAATACTGGAAATCTGATCCAGTTCAAAGATTCAATTAATCCCACACTGTATGTGCCTAGGGTCTCACCCTGGTAGCAGAGACAATACACCCCAACCGACTTGGTGGCACCACAGTGTCAGCCTTGTCAGGATAAGTCTCCCTAGACCGACCCACTAGTTGTGAACATTCTAAACTAACACGAGTCTCATTAAGTGTCCAGTTTAAGGGTATTACTGATGAGACCAAAATGAACCCTAAATTTATCCCCTAATATTCACTCTTTTACATTTATTTATCACTTAAATGGACTCATTACTCTTGTATTTCGATTCAGGGCAATAAAAAAGGCAATTGGAAGAAAACAGGGCAAATCGGTTGATTTTGCAAAATTTCGGTGACAGTCAGTAATTTGGGCCTAACTCTCAATTCTGGTCATCGAATTAGACAATTCAAGAAGAATTAGAAATATGAAAGGAACGCCCACAACTTTTATGTTTTGAATTTTGATAGATTCAGCATGCATCGTGTACAAAAATGAGCCCAAAGTCGGAGAAAGTTCGCAGCCAGGCCCATTTCACAACTTAAGCCCAATTCGCAGAAGTACCTTGAAGCAGCCCAACTCGAATTCAAGAGTTAAGAGTCCGAATTTCAAATGTAATCTCCAAGGAGAGAGTTTTATCAGATCTAAAGTCTTGAATGTAATCCTAGAGAGATAAGAAGATTGAGATTAGAGCATTAGATAAGAGATAGGATAGGATTAGTTCAAGATAAGATCAAAACTCCCTAAGGATAAGATGATCTCCTAGAAGGAGTTGGAAAACAGCCCTCTCTTTTGGCTATATAAAGAGGGGGGCGAACCAGCTCCAGCAATCACTCATTCCAAGATCCAAGAGATCATCAAGAAGACCAATAAGCAAGAAGGCAGTTCGGCTATGGAGAAGAAGAGCATGGAGATTGCGCAGATCATGAGTAGCTAAGCTTCTTTTTCTGGTTCAAGGGGGGAGGTTCGATTGTGTCATTGTGAGGTTCTATAGTTACTTTATTTTCTTTCTTTTTAATTCAAGTATTCATTGGTACTTGTGCACATTTTTATTGGATGTTAATGTTAATTAGTCTGACAAGCTAAATTAATGTTGATTTTCCTACTGCTATCTATGATTTCGGTGATCCGTAATTGTCATGAATAATGGTACAAGTAGCAATTATGTTGTTATCTTTTTTGGGTCAATTGTTCGTGACAGCCTTTGACCAATGTTTTAACATGGTTCAACCTAAAAGAATCGATGGAACAAAATTCAGTAATTGTAGCTATCTCAATTATTGTTATTTTGGTTTAACTGTTTTCACAAATCTTAATGCTATCACTGTTTAACATGGAACGCTATCGTACCTAGTTGAGTGGTGATAAGTGTTGATCGAATGCTGGGTTTGGTCAACTGAATTAGGAAAACACAAGGTTTATTATGGCTATCTTAATAAATCTAAGGTTAAATGCTTGAATTGCAAGAATGCTAAATTGTACCTAGGATCGATGGCCAATCGATTCAACCCAAACCCTTGAACCAGAATTCGGTAAGACTGATTTTCTCTTGTTTGTTTAGTTTGTTATTCTTTTAATTTTAGTTATTTAATATTTCCACACAATTACTTTATCCATTCGGCTAAGAGATTACTGATTTGCTCCCTGTGGGATTCGACCGAGAAACACTTTTATTGCAAATATTTTATTGTGGGACTAGTACTAATTTTGAGGGCTTCGACAAACCCGTCAAAATTTTGGTGTCGTTGCCGGGGAGCAAATTTAATTTCTTAGCTATTACCTTCCTCTTGTTAACCTCTTTCATTTTATGACTCGTGCTTCTCAACGAGGTGAACTCGAGTACAACCCTGAAATTGAGAGGACCACCCGTCGTTTAAGAAAGGAGGCGAAGCAAAGGAAGGATCGTTTACCAAAGAAGGTGAATTCAGATTGTGATCTTCCCATCTTCGAAGAAGTAGAAAGAATGGCTGACAGAGAGAGGACATTAAGGGAGTTTGCTGCACCAATTATGAACCAACAACCTTTATGCATCACGTACCCCACTCTTGAGGTAGCCTTTGAACTCAAATCTGGTTTGATTCAATTATTACTTCTGTTTCATGGTTTCCCAGGTGAGGACCCTCACAAACATCTAAAGGAATTTCATGTCGTCTGTTCAAGCATGAAGTCTCAAGGTATGACCGGGGACCAGGTAAAACTCATAGCCTTTCCATTTACTTTAAGAGATAAAGCAAAGGATTGGTTGTATATTCTTCCTCCCGGATCAATACTTACATGGGACGAGATGAATAGGATATTTTTAGATAAATATTTTCCTGCATCCCAGGCTGCAAATATAAGAAAAGAAATATGTGGAGTTCGGCAATTTGGTGGTGAGACACTATACGAATATTGGGAAAGATTTAAACAACTTGTTGCTAGCTGTCCACATCACCAAATACCTGAACAACTATTAATCCAATACTTCTATGAAGGGCTGCAGCCCATGGATAGAAGTATGGTCGATGTAGCCAATGGAGGAGCCTTGGTGAACAAG
The DNA here is from genome assembly GCF_056320005.1 of Nelumbo lutea. Lineage (NCBI taxonomy): Eukaryota > Viridiplantae > Streptophyta > Magnoliopsida > Proteales > Nelumbonaceae > Nelumbo > Nelumbo lutea. The sequence continues at coordinate 71,876,764 of NC_142687.1, read as the reverse complement.
ACACCCAAAGCGGCCAGGGAGTTAGTCTCCAACATGGCCGAAAATTCACAACAGTTTGGTGCAAGGACAGATGGTACCATTAGACGGGTTAATGAGGTAAGCCATGTAATTTTAGAAAATCATATTTCTGACCTAACTACTTTGGTAAGACAACTCGCTGCAGGACAAGTATAAACTGCCAGGGTGTGTGGTATCTGTTCGATTCCTGGCCATCCTACGGACATGTGTCCATCATTGCAAGATGGTTCGATGCAGCAAGTCAATGCCGTAGGAGGATTACCGGGCTAGCCCCAACGAAAGTATGATCCCTACTCCAATTATTACAATCCGGGGTGGAGAGATCACCCAAACCTATGCTACGGGAACCAAGGAGGACAGCAGCAATACCAGCACCATTTTTTCAGTCAACAGCTCCAGTTTTCAACACCCATCACAGCGCAAGGCCAACCCTCGAATTCAGGTACATCATTAGAAGATATAGTTAAGGCTCTAGCTACTAATACTCAGCAATTTCAACAGAAAACAAGAGCCAGCATTCAGAATTTGGGGAACCAAATCAGCCAACTTGCCACTGCCGTTAGCAAGTTGGAGGTGTAGAGCTCCGGGAAACTACCATCACAAACGGTAGTCAACCCCAAGGAGAATGTAAATGCAGTGGTGCTGAGAAGCGGGAAGGAACTGCAGCTAGAACCTACCTCACCAAGGAAGGTGGATAAAAGACAAGAAGAAGACAAGGTGCAGGACTCAAGAGTTAGAGAGAACGTTTCAGCCATGATCAAGAGGACCATACCAGAAAAACATGCTGATCCAGGTATGTTCACCCTACCCTATGTGATTGGCAATAAGCAAATCGAGTATGCCATGCTGGACTTAGGTGCATCTATCAACGTCATGCCATACTCGATTTACTATGCTTTGAGATTAGGTCCTTTAAGGGAAATTAAAGCTGTTATCCAATTAGCTGATCGTTCTAACGCCTTCCCAGAAGGGATTGTTGAGAATGTAATGGTGCAGGTTAACGATTTAATTTTCCCAGCTGATTTTTACATTTTGAAGATGGAGGAGGACACGATCGAAAGTTCAGCCCCACTTCTATTAGGCAGGCCATTTATGAAAATGGCCAAGACCAAAATAGATGTGGATGAGGGTACCCTCTCCGTCGAAATCGGCGGGGAGACTATTAAATTTAATATTTTTGAAGGTATGAAGTACCCAAATGAAGACCATTCGGTTGATACTATTGATCCAACTATGCAGGAATTTTTTGAAAAAGATATGAATGAGGAGCTAGATTCGAGTGCACAATTGGATATGAAGGCCCCTATTCCAGATTTGAACAAGCTCATGATGGTTGGAAGGGGAGCACACCGAAAGCTGAAACCACGAGAGCTAAAGTAGCAAAGGAGGACGTCGAGCATAATGACGTTAAACAATTGCGCTTGTGGGAGGCAACCCATTGTGTTTAGTTAATTTTGTTATTTTGTTTGGATTTGATTTTTGTGTTTAGTAGGAACCCAACAAGACAAACAGGGAAGTACCCCCAAATCCTTCTACTTTATGCATAATCACATACACTAGGAACAATGTATAACTTAAGTGTGGGGGGATTAGGAAAATCTGATGGAAATTTGGGATACTTTACCTTCTTCAAATTTCTGCTCCTGGAAACTTATCCTTGAACGATTTCAACTTATCAGGAATCATGTGCTTAGGCTGAATAGATAAGATAGGATGCAAGCATGAATAACTGAATCTTTCTTGGCTGCATATGGTACCTCATGATTTTAATCGATCAATAGGCAAGATGCATAAGGGTTTGATTGATTTTCACATAATTATTTGTCAAACATGGGTTGATTATTCTAGAACTTGTTGTGTTAGGCATATAGAGACCACGATCAATGAATTCATGGATCAGGCGGTGAAACCCTGTGATTCTTGTGAAAAAAAAAAAGAGGGAGTTTGAAACTAAAATCGTGATTAATGTGAGATGGAGCATAAAATGCACTCACATCTAGAAACAAAAAACAAGTGTGAGATGGAGCATAAAATGCACTCACATCTAGAAATGAAAACAAGTGTGAGATGGAGCATAAAATGCACTCACATCTTGAAAAGAAGGCAAGGGTGAGATGGAGCATAAGATGCACTCACCCTAGAACCCCAACCCCATTCTCACAATCAGATCCTAGGAATTCACACTAAGTGATGAAGATGTGATACATAGCAAGTTTATGGCAATAAGCACACCTTGTTTTGATTCAAAGGAAAGTATTTACATCTGGCCGAATTGGTTTGTTAAAAGCAATGAGCACCCGTGCAGTCTAAGGAGTTTCAGCCCTGGAAGGCTTGTCTCCTTGACTATCGATTTAACTTGGGACCATGAGGAATGGTGATTTGCGATCACTCTTGGACAAGAAAAAGGGGAGAAAGAGATGAAAAGGGAAAGGTTACCAAGTCTGAACTAAAGCATGAAATGAACCAGGCCTCATGTAGAGAAAAAGAAAGATTGAAAATGAATAGTTAGTCTCTCTTGTGTTACTTGAGTTTTTGCCTTGCCCGAGGACGGGCAAAGTTTAAGTGTGGGGGGATTTGATGAGACCAAAACGAACTCTAATTTTATCCCCTAATATTCACTCCTTTACATTTATTTATCACTTAAATGGACTCATTACTCTTGTATTTCGATTCAGGGCAATAAAAAAGGCAATTGGAAGAAAACAGGGCAAATCGGGTGATTTTGCACAGTTTCGGCGACAGTCAGTAATCTGGGCCTAACTCTCAATTCCGGACACCGAATTAGACAATTCAGGAAGTATTAGAAAGATGAAAGGAAGGCCCACAACTTTTATGTTTTGGATTTTGACATATTCGGCCCGCATTGAGTATGAAAACGAGCCCAAAGTCAGAGCAAGTTTGTAGCCAGGCCCATTTCACAACTTAAGCCCAACTCGCAGAAGTACCTTGAAGCAGCCCAACTCGAATTCAAGAGTTAAGAGTCCGAATTTCGAATGTAATCTCCAATGAGAGAGTTTTATCAGATCTAAAGTCTTGAATGTAATCCTAGAGAGATAAGAAGATTGAGATTAGAGCATTAGATAAGAGATAGGATAGGATTAGTTCAAGATAAGATCAAAACTCCACAAGGATAAGATGATTTCCTAGAAGGAGTTGGAAAACAGCCCTCTCCTTTGGCTATATAAAGAGGGGGGTGAACCAGATCCAGCAATCACTCATTCCAAGATCCAAGAGATCATCAAGAAGACCAAGAAGCAAGAAGGCAATTCGGCTATGGAGAAGAAGAGCATGGAGATTGCGCAGATCATGAGTAGCTAAGCTTCTTTTCCTGGTTCAAGGGGGGAGGTTCGATTGTGTTATTGTGAGGTTCTATAGTTACTTTATTTTCTTTATTTTTAATTCAAGTATTTATTGGTTCTTGTGCACATTTTTATTGGATGTTAATGTTAATTAATCTGACAAGCTGAATTAAGTTTGATTTTCCTACTGCTATCCATGATTTTGGTGATCCGTAATTGTCACGAATAATGGTACAAGTAGCAATTAGGTTGATATCTTTTTTGGGTCAATTGTTCGTGACAGCCTTTGACCAATGTTTTAACATGGTTCAACCTAAAAGAATCGATGGAACAAAATTCAGTAATTGCAGCTATCTCAATTATTGTTACTTTGGTTTAACTGTTTTCACAAATCTTAATGCTATCACTGTTTAACATGGAACGCTATCGTACCCAGTTGAGTGGTGATAAGTGTTGATCGAATGCTGGGTTTGGTCAACTGAATTAGGAAAACACAAGGTTTACTATGGCTATCCTAATAAATTTAAGGTTAAATGCTTGAATTGCAAGAATGCTAAATTGTACCTAGGATCGATGGCCAATCGATTCAACCCAAACCCTTGAACCAGAATTCGGTAAGACTGATTTTCTCTTGTTTGTTTAGTTTGTTATTCTTTTAATTTTAGTTATTTAATACTCCCACACAATTACTTTATTCATTCGGCTAAGAGATTACTGATTTGCTCCCTGTGGGATTCGGCCTAGAACCACTTTTACTGCAAATATTTTATTGTGGGACTAGTACTAATTTTGAGGGCTTCGAAAAACCCGTCAATTACACAGAAACATACCAAGGGAACATGAATCAAATATGCACTTTTATTCATTTACAATAAACTCATAAAGTACATCATTTTGATTGAAGCTAAGGGCATACAAAACTGTCTAACAGGTGCATCTACGATTGGAAGGCATCTACGTGATCAGTTGGGTCGAATGACCCATCCTACTTGTCAAGAGGGGGAAGCTTGAAGTCTTTAAGCATTGGGCTACTAATAGCTTGGGAGACAGGGGGATTGAACTGAAAGGATGGGAGCCTTGGCTTCACCCAAGCTTATTTCTTCTTTGCCTCCAAGCTCAGATAGGTCGTGGGTGGCAGACCGATGAGCTCGGCAGCGGTGTCTCTGTTTCTTGGTGGGCTCGGAATTTGTACTATTCACCTCTGTGCTGTCCGGGATGGTGTGTGCAGGAAGTAGCTCAAGCCATTGGTGATGACTGTGGATAGAAGGATCCTACTTAGAGCCTGTGGCTAGAATCTCGAACTAGTTCTCCAAGAATGGGGTATCAGGCTTGGATGGCTGAGAGGATATGGACTTGGCGAGCTGGGGTCCTTCCGACCTGACCGCCTGTGCCGAGGTCGGAGTGACCAGTCTTTCCTGTCTGCTGCAGGAGGAGGCCTGACTTCTTGGAGGGTTCTGGGGGGCCTTTCCTGGGCGAGAAAGTTGCTCCTCTTAACGATGGGACCTAGCCCGCTGTGAGGCTGGGTGCCGAGGAGGGAGGTGCGATTGCTGAAGCTGAGGCTATGGTAGCTGGGGAAATTGCTGTTGGTACTGGTATTGGGAGACCCAGTGTAGCATGTGCTATTGATAGATCTGAAACTGCTGAAACTGTTGCATTTGAGCATGCATGACCCGCATGCATTGCACCAAATCTTCAGTCGGCTCAGGCTAGCCATTGGGGGCACAACCAAGGGTTCAGTGAAGGTTGTTCCAACTGTGGTAGGGAGTGGAGCAACAATGGGTGCCCCTACAAGAGTCACGTTCAAACTAGGGATCCCGTCCGCTAAGAGGGGGACGGTAATCTATCCGATACAGATAGTAGGGAGCTGGGGCTGTTCTGTGGAGTTATTCATCTCTATGTTTCATCCGATATTGCTTAAGGATGCCATGAGTGTCGAGTTTTTGGAGAGTAAAGAGATGTGAAAGTTTCAGGAAAGGATTTTTGAAGCGTTTCCCACAGACAGTGCCAAATGATGTAGCGCGATCCAGTCACTCCTAACTGGCACTCACGTGGCTCCTTGAAGGTACCTGAGGTGAAGAAGAAGAAGAATAGAACACTTCAGGAGTACCCTTAATATAATTGGTCTTGGGATGACTTGTCTGCTTGGGAGCTCAGGCGAGCTAGTTCCCCTAGCTCGCGAGCTAAAGTTGCCTAGAAGTATCCCTTCAAAGGTAGCTCGGGGAACCCGGAGCTCGCATTGTGGCGAGCTCCTCCTTTTGTGAGCTACAATGTAGCGAGCTGCTTTATGGGCCCGTCACTTAGTAGCACTAGGCAACAATGCTGAGCTATCGCTCGTGCTGAGTTAGTGTCCATGTGTCACCATTTCATAGGTAGGGTTAAATCGTACTCCATCACACACTATTACTTGCCCACGATCTGTACACTTGCAGAAATCGTACAACATTTATGTCCCATTAGGTACACATACCCATTACCGAGAGTATCCATTGGTAAAAGCTATAAAATATGAATGTGAATTGTGTCCTATCATTCAAGGGATCACATACATCTATATGTATAAGGCCAAGTGCACCTATACTTCTTTTAGGCTTACCTATAAATGTATTCTTGGTCATCTTTCCTTAAAGGCAAGGTTCATAAGTTGGTAGATATTCTATTGTAACAAAATCTAGAGGATCGTCCTTCACCAATCTTGGTCATCTTTCCTCCTCACTAGTCAAGGTTTCCACCAGGTAACTATCTTGGTCATAACCATAACGGATTGGTGGCCTGGATACCCGAGTGGATCTTCTAGGTTGGTTACTACTTGGAACTTGTGGGACATCTCCCATTTCTCCTGAGCTCTCCTCATCAAGAACAATTTCCTAACGATGGGTGTCTAGGATGTAATCGGTCTTCAAGAATTGGGCATTTTCGACTGCAGAAAACTTTCTGCTCACTTGGGTCATAGAATAGGTAACCTACAGAGCCTTTTGGGTAGCCTACAAATAGGCAACGGCTGGTCTTGGATTCCAACTTGTCTACACTCGTTCTTTTAACGTGTGCTGGACAACCCCAAATCTTCAAGTGTTTGACACTTGGTTTCTTTCCGGTCCAAAGTTCATATGGAGAGTTCATAAACGATTTGGTTGGAAACTGATTCAGCATGTAAATCACAGTCTCTAATGCGTAACCCCAAAAGGATGTGGGTAACTCTGAGTGTATGAGAAGTGACCAGACCATATCCAATAAGGTCCTATTCCTCTTCTCTGAAACATCGTTAAGTTGTGGTGTAGCAAGAGGAGCTAATTGTGATACTTGAAAGAATGGTAGGATCCATCTAATGGACGCCAAAAAGGTTACGGAATGGGTGGGCGAATTTCAAAAATTTCCTACCTTCTCTCAACTGGGAATCATATTCCCTAAATTTAGAATACAGTATTCAAGGATCCTACTTGAACCATAATCAAACCAGATCTGTACCAAAAGATAAATGGGAGGAATATACCTGATCCGGAGAAGCAGTATCTCCCAAAATTGGTGTTCACGACCAAAGAATGTTCCAAGATCCGTTCCTGCTGAAGATGACACAGCTGTGAATGGAACAGAACCAGTAGGGTGCGTCCTTCACACTGGATCCTTCACAAGAATCCTCTGGAAGTACTAAACACTGAATCCTTTTCAGTCTTTCTTGCAAGACTGATGTCAAGAACAGATTTCTTGACTTTCTTCTCTGCAAAGATCTAATCTTCCAAAGGCAGATGGCGGCGGCAGGAGGAGATTTCCAAAACAAAAAGGCTGAACTGTTTTTCTGTTTTTTTTTGGAGAGTATGAATCAGATCAGATCTGAATTCGCAGGAGGTATCCTATACCTCTTCAAGGCGGTTCGAAATCTCCTCCTTTCTTCTTGATTAAGAAACCTCCTTTTTAGGAGTTATCCCAATCCAAATCAGTATTTGGATAGGGGATAATCTTAATCATTTTCTGCAGATAGAGTTAGCTTACTCCTGATCTTATCAGGAGATTACCAGATTCAAATCTAATTTGAATTTGGTCTCTAAGAGTGGATAAGGCTAAAAGGCCCAATCCTTTTACTAACTTTAATCTCAAATTCGCCCCATGGATGGGTGATCATATCAGTCCACCTCGAAAATGGGCTTTTGGCCCATTAAGTGTTCAGTGTCTAATTACTTTCCAATCTGCTGCCCAGTTGGGCTTCTTTGTATGGCGTGGGACCCAAGCATTGATCTACACACCAGCCACATGGGTTTGGCCCAGCCTTTAATACAAGGCCCAGCCAGATTCACTGAAAAACTCAATGAACCCCTTAAGTCCATCATATGGACCCTATGGGCCCAACACTTACATTAAGTGGTCCCTGGGCCAAGCCATCTTATAAAAACCCAGGGACTGTGGGCAGGTGCAAGATTAGCCCATCAGGTATTATCCTCAATGGTCTTACACTTAACCTCTCAGCCCTTAATGATCAAGCACTGCCCGACAAGAGAGGACCTCTCCCTCGGCTGCAAGGAACAGTGCCGCACTCTCCTCTCACATGGATCCCGGGAATTAAAACCATTTGCAAACAATTCGAAACCGTACATATATATATAAATATATTAATTTTGCAAAACAAAATTCCAACGATTGAAATCAACTGCCGGCAGTTTGGTTTCCATCAGAGAGAGTGCATTCCCGATCATTACCCTTTGTCCGACAAAGTGGCTTATTCTGTCACTATGATCACCCACTCAGATGAATTCTCAAACTGCCCCAACATACCCAGGTTTTGATCCCCGCTAAGGATCTCACTGAATGGCATATCAAAGGCAGCCTGATCCAACACCTAGTGAAATGTCATAATCGAGTCTAGGGGTCAGGTGTAACTTTTCAGTTTTGCCCATCTATCTCCAAGGTCCAGGGCAATACTGGAAATCTGGTCCGGTTCACGGATTCAAGTAATCCCATACTGCATGTGCCTCGGGTCTTACCCTGATGGCTGAGACAGGCCATCCCAACACTTGGTGGCACACCAGTATCAGCCTTGGCAGGATAAATCTCCCCAGACTTATCCAACAGCTGTGAACATTTAAAACAAACATGAGTCTCTATAAATGTCCAGTTTTAGGGTTTTACACAGAATTAAACCAAACAACATGAATCAAACATGCACTTTATTTATTTCCACTAAATAACAAAAGTACATCAAATCAGATTGAAGCTAAGGGCATACAAAACTGTCTAACAGCTCCCACTTGCACTTAGGTCCAATCTGGTACAAGCCGGAGTCCCATACTTTCCACGTGTTTCTCAAACACCTTCTGTGTCTGTGGCTTAGTCAATGGGTTTGCCACATTATCCGCTGATGCTACCTTCTGAATCAGGACGTCCCCTCTACCAACGATCTCCCGCAGTACATGGTACTTTCTCTCGATGTGCTTCGACTTCGAGTGAGCCCGAGGCTCTTTAGCCTGGGCGATCGCTCCATTGTTGTAACACAACAACGGGATGGGAGATGTGCTGGATGGAATCACTCCCAATTCGTGTATGAACTTCTTCATCCACACGGCTTCCTTGGCAGCTTCACTTGCGGCAATGTACTCGGCCTCGGTTGTGGAGTCTGCAGTGGACCCCTGTTTGCTGCTTTTCCAGCAAACAGCACACGATCCTATCGTGAAAACATACCCAGATGTAGACTTTCTATCATCTGGATCCGACTGGAAATCGGCATCGGTATACCCTAGAACTTGCAGTGAGCTACCATCGAATACCAGACAAAACTCTTTTGTCCTTTGAAGGTATTTGAGTATGTTCTTCACAGCAGTCCAATGCTCCTGCCCTGGGTTTGCCTGGAATCTGCTTACTACACTCACCGCCTGAGCAATGTCAGGGCGAGTGCACAGCATGGCATACATGATGCTCCCTACGGCTGAGGCATAGGGAACGTCTCTCATGCTCTCAATCTCCTCAGAAGTCTTGGGAGACATCTTCTTGGAGAGAGTGACTCCGTGCCTGAAAGGAACGTTTCCTTTCTTGGAGTTCTCCATGCTGTACCTTTTGACAATTTTGTCAATATAAGCAGCCTGGGATAATCCAATTATCCGCTTCGATCTATCTCTATAGAGTCGAAGACCCAGTATGTATGAAGCTTCTCCAAGATCTTTCATGGAGAACTGCTGTGATAGCCATACCTTGACCGAAGTCAACATTCCTACATCATTCCCAATGAGTAGGATATCGTCCACGTACAACACCAAAAAGGTGATCTTATCCCCACTGGACTTCCTGTAAACACAGGGCTCATCCGGATTCTGCTCAAAGTCAAACGTTTTGACTGCAAAATCAAAACGGATGTTCCAACTCCTAGAAACCTGCTTAAGTCCATATATGGATCTATTAAGTTTACATACCATGTGTTCCTGACCAGCAGCAATGAAGCCTTGCGGCTGCTACATGTAGATATCTTCACTAAGATCTCCATTCAGGAACGCGGTTTTGACATCCATTTGCCAAATCTCATAGTCATGGTACGCTGCTACAGCTAGCAGGATCCTAATGGATTTAAGCATGGCCACGGGCGAAAAGGTTTCCTCATAGTCGATGCCTTCTTTCTGAGTATACCCTTTCACCACCAAGCGAGCTTTAAAGGACTCAATCCTGCCATCGGGGCCCTTCTTCCTCTTGTAGATCCATTTGCAACCAATTGCTTTTACCCCGGGGGGCGGATCCACTAGAGTCCAGACTCCATTGGTCTCCATTGAGTCCATTTCAGCTCTCATGGCCTCCACCCACTTCTGGGAGTCTATGTCTAACATAGCTTCCGCGTAAGTCACGGGATCCTCTTCACTAGTCAAGGTTTCCACCAGGTAACTATCCTGGTCATAACCATATCAGACTGGTGGTCTGGATACCCGGGTGGTTCTTCTAGGTTGGTCATTACCTGGAATTTGTGGGACATCTCCCACTGCTCTTGAGCTCTCCTCATCAAGAACTATTTCCTGACGATGGGTGTCCAGGATGTAATTGGATTCTAAGAACTGGGCGTTTCGACTGCAGAACACTTTCTGCTCACTCGGGTCATAGAATAGATAACCCACCGAATCCTTTGGGTAGCCTATAAATAGGCAATGACTGGTTTTAGATTCCAACTTGTCCGCACTTGTTCTTTTAACATGTGCAGGACAACCCCAAATCTTCAAGTGTCTTACACTTGGCTTCCTTCCGGTCCAAAGTTCATATGGAGTTTTAGGAACTGATTTGGTTGGAACCCGATTCAGCACGTAGATAGCAGTCTCTAATGCATATCCCCAAAAGGATGTGGGTAATTGTGAGCGTACGAGAAGTGACCGGACCATGTCCAACAAGGTCCTATTCCTCCTCTCTGAAACACCGTTGAGTTGAGGTGTAGCAGGAGGAGCTAATTGTGACACTATCCCATTGGCCTTTAAGTAGTCCCTGAATTCGTCAGAGAGATACTCGCCACCTCGATCTGATCGAAGGGCCTTAATTTCTCTCCCTAACTGTTTCTCGACTTCCTGTCTGAACTCTTTGAACTTTTCAAATGATTCAGACTTATGTCTCATTAGGTACACGTAACCATATCGTGAAAAATCATCTGTAAAGGTGATGAAGTAAACGTGTTGATTCCGTGTCCTAACACTCAGGGGACCACATACATCAGTATGTATCAGGTCAAGTGTGCCTTCAGATCTTTCAGGCTTACCGTCAAATGGCCGCTTAGACATCTTACCTTGAAGGCAAGGTTCACAAGTGGGAAGATTTTCTACGGTTAGAAAATCCAAAGGACCAGCCTTGTGATTCGGTCAATACCGATATGGCCAAGTCGGTAATGCCAGAGGCACGTGGGACTTACTGTATCACGATTCCTTTTCTTGGGATTTTCGACCGACGTAGTTTCGGTTAAGTTAGTTTCCAGAGAAGGATGTAGAACATAGAGACCGTTCTCTTGTTCCCCGCATGCGATGAATTTATTATTCCGTTTAACAGTAATCACATTACTAAAATAAACAATATATCCATCAGCACACAGTTTTGAAACAGAAATCAAATTTCTTCTCAAGTTCTGTACATAAAGACAATCTTTAAGTACAAGTATTCCTTCTTTAAAAACTAATTCTACAGTTCCTATTGCCGCTGCTGCAACACTTGCAGTTGTTCCCAAGAATAATGTCACTTCATCTTCACTCAACCTTCTGCTAACTTTGAACCCCTGCAGTGAGTTACACGCAAGAGTTGAAGCCCCGGAGTCAACACACCAGGACACAGAAGTAACTAACAAGTTAGTTTCTATGACAGAAGTTTCGATGTTACCTTTCTTAGATTCCAGGTAGGCAGGACAATTCCTCTTCCAGTGGCCGGTCTGCTTGTAGAAGTGACAGACATCAGATGCCTTGTTCTTCTTCTGCTTCTTAGGATTGGTAGCCTTCTTCTGAGGCTTCTTTGCCTTTCTCTTTTTCTTGCCCGATTTGTTAGCTTCAGCAAGCATAACCACAGGCTCATCCTTCTTGAGTAGATCCTCGGCTCTCTGCAACATATTGCTGAGTTCCTGGACGCTGACATTCAGCTTATTCATATTGTAGTTCATTGTGAACGCATTGAAGGAAGAGGGCAAAGAATTGAGGATGGGATCCACTTGCATGCCAAGATCTAGCCCAGATCCAAGAGCTTCAAGTTCGTTAATGTAACCCATCATCCGAAGACAATGGTCATGAACTTTCTGCCCTTTGGTCATCTGCGCGGTCATGAACAATTTCAGGACCTTCTGTCGAGTAGAACGGTTCTGCTCTTCATACATTGTTCTTGGACTGTCCAATATGTCCTTGGCTAGTTCGATCTAATCGAACTGCCTCTGTATTGAGTTGTCTAATGAGGCAATGACAAAGCAGCGGGCTAGGGAGTTCTTATCCTCCCACTCTTGGTAGTCCCTCCTACGGGCCTCAGAAGCCCTATCACCCGGACGTTCCGGTGCAGGATTTTTCACCACCTTGTCTAACTTTTCGGAAGTTAGGACCAGCATAAGATTTCTATACCAGTCGGCATAGTTTGGGCCCTTTAGCTTGTTATCGTCTAGAAGCTTTGCAAATTGACCGTTTGCCTTTTTCTGATAAAATAGCAAAATCATTAGTCCACAACCTTAGTTTCATTCATGTTACCTACATAGATATGGCTTTTAATCTATGTTCCATTCCCATTTGTTCATCTCTGAGATTTCCCTCCTTTCTCAGTGACGGAGACGGCAAAATGTCTCTGGAAATGTGGGAAATCACATGGGGTGCGTGAAGCCAACTGTTTCAGCTGCATAACCTCACCACCTTTCTGTGACGGATCATATCCACTCATCAAATGAGTTTCCCTTTGGCCTCTGTCAGACAAGGTTCAGAGCCGTTTTCAGGTAAACCTTTCTGTCCAGTGAGTGCTTACCCATCATATTCAGGTTACGCCAAGGTACCGTGAGAGAGTTCCCATTTTCTGGTGAAGCCCCTCCCACATCGGTCTATGACGCCCCTATCATCTTATGAAACACTCTAATAGATCCAACAGCAAATGGATAGCCCAATTTTATGGTGCGTTTCCTCATTACTGAAGGACCCATCATTGTGCTAATGACGGAAGGCCTTTAGAGAGTCCATCATATGGGTCTCCCTATCACATGCATTCATATTTGCTGGAGGGAACAAAAACGCCCTAGTTTTAATTTAGGTCAAACCAGAGTGGCTCCCACTGACTTTCATAAAGTCAGATTTCTGGTGGGCCTTAATCGGCTAGGGGTTCCGTACGCATCCCTTTTCAGGGTTGTGGGGGCCCACCAAATAAAGAGGGGTCATCCAATGACCTTGAAGGACACCATGGCAATGATGTGCATTCAGCCATGGTGTGCGCAAGAGCCATTAACGAGTCTTCATGGGCCAAGTACTTATGGCCCATGGTCGCAGCACATCAAACATCCAAACATCACATGTAAAGGAGGAATTGATCCAATCAATTAACTGCTGTAAAGCCCATTGAATAGCCCATTTAAAAACTAAGTCATTAACAATTAATGACTACTAGGTGTATGGGCTGAATCGCAGATAGCAGTTTGGCCCATACAGCTTATCTCACAGTAATGGGCCTTTTGCAGTTTTAACCCTTTAAAACTGGGCTTTACAGGTGGGCTGAATTAATCCTTGTAATTGAACATCAGATCTGGAACAGCAAGTGTGAGAAATACAGACTGAAAACAGTCCCTATCGAACCCCTGATTCGGTCCAAACAGTTTTGGTCCAATCTAGTCCGAGAGGATCCAAAACTGATTTTCAATTCAAGAATTAATTCATGAAAGATCTGAAATTAATAATTTTGATTTCAAACAATCACAAATCAAACTATGGACTGTTCGCATCACCTGCAAAACAGAGGTTAATCACAAGGGTTGCAGTTTCACAAACTGCAAATCGCAGAAAATGATTTCTTCAACTGCAAATCTCCAGTGCCGCCTTGCCGAATACACTGTTATGGATAGTGCACCCCCTAAGACCCATCAAATGGGCTCTATGGACCCAACACTTACCCTAAGTGGTCCCTAGGCCAAGCCACCTTGTAACACCTAGGGACTGTGGGCAGAAGCAAGATTAGGCCATTAGGTATTATCCTCAATGGTCTTACACTTAACCTCTCAACCCATAATAATCATACACTGCACGACAAGAGAGGACCTCTCCCTCGGTTGCAAGGAACAGTGTTGCACTCTCTGCTTATATGGATCCCGGGAATTAAAACCTTTTTGCAAATCATTTCAAAACCACAATTTATATACTTTTATATCTCATATAAAATATATTTTGCAAAACAAATCTCAACGATTGAAATCGGCTGCTGGTAGTCTTGGTTTCCATCAGTGAGAGTGCATCCCCGATCATTACCTTTGTCCAACAAAGGGGCTGATCCTGTCATTATGATCACCCACTCAGATGAATTCTCAGACTGTCCCAACATACCCATGTTTTGACCCCCACTAAGGATCTCAATGATTGGTACATCAAAGATAGCCCAATCCGACACCTAGTGCAGTATCATAATCGAGTCTAGGGGTCGAGTGTAACTTTACAGTTTTTGCCCATCAATCTCCAATATCCAGGGAAATACTAGAAATCTGGTCCAGTTCAAAGATTCAATTAATCCTACACTGTATGTGCCTAGGGTCTCACCCTGATAGCTGAGACAAGCCACCCCAACCGACTTGGTGGCACCACAGTGTCAGCCTTGTCAGGATAGGTCTCCCCAAACCGACCCACTGGCTGTGAACATTCTAAACTAACACGAGTCTCATTAAGTGTCCAGTTTAAGGGTATTACATAGAAACATACCAAGGGAACATGAATCAAATATGCACTTTCATTCATTTACAATAAACTCATAAAGTACATCATTTTGATTGAAGCTATGGGCATACAAAACTGTCTAACAACTACCTCTTTCGAATCACACCTCCATCTGCATCAATCGCTCAAACCCATTCAAAGTCATCATTATTGAGGATGAATGATCTACAGTTAAATCTTGTCAAGAATTTCTTATCGTAGCGACTGATTCAAACGCAGTAGTACTCTTCATTGAAATATTTGTCACTGCTTCGTCTCATAAGTTGGAGAAGAGACTAGCTGAAAATCCCCTAATACGTCAATCTAACGGAATCGGTGACTCCTAGGTTATAATTTTCTTTCTACTCTTAGTTCTCAGAGGTTTTCTCTACTACGTTCTCATCAGTCCGAAGGTAGATGGGAAACTCCTTTGTTCTACCCAACTTTGTCATTTGCACATAAGTTATCCCCAGATCTCTACGTGCTAATGGTAGAAGCCAGTTACAGCTCCAGTTCGTAGCATTAAACCTCTAGTCAGGACATCCTTCATGTAATCCACACCAACCTCTCTCAGTTAATTTTGGTAGTGAGGGTTCAAGGCTAGGAATCAGACTGGTGGAATAGACTCCATCAGATTCATTCATGTAGGTCTATTTCCCAACCGAACCTGACCTAGAATTTATTACTGCGTTAAGTGATGAGTATGTATATATATATATTCGTCTGTTCATCTTCCATCTACCTTCAATATTGTTTTCTTTTGGATTTAGCACTAATAAGAGCTTGGATTTTAATTCGGTAGATGTTTCAAACTAATAATATTATGAATGTGATTTTGTTTCTTCGTTACATTTCTCCTCTCCCTATTTTGAATTTGTTAATGTTAAGATGAGTTTCTTTCGGAGCATGTTTATTGAATCCTTTTGCTGATATCTTTTCTATGGTGTGATGCTATTTTTGATTTCTTCAAAACCCTTGTTGATGTTTTTAGTGGTATATTTTTTATTAGTTTACCGTTCATTGTAGTAATAGAATCCCTTCTCTTTACTTGTTTTTAGTTTTATTTGTTTTCTTTTTTAAGATTTTCTTACTCATGTTTAAACTAGTCTTTAGCTTAGGAAAATAATAATAATAATAATATAATGATATTTTCAAATTGTTAAAAAAGGAAAAATAATTGTGTGCTCACCACTTGGAGTAATTTGTTTGCTGATTTTTTCTTGTCGTTTAATGACATCCTCTGATTAATTAGTATCATTTATTTAAGTAGCTTTCCTTGTTATTTTTGTTTCATATTAAATGCCAATGAGCCCCATGTGGGCCCTACCTATTGGATCCATGAGAAGTGTGCTCTCTCCCATTTAAGTCTCACTCAGATTGGTGTAACCGATGCCTTGGGCTTTGGAGTCACTATTAAAACAAAGTGGTATTGAAAATCACTCTAAAAGGTCCCGTCACCTCTATTTTCTAATCTAATGGGTGGTGACTCCATTTCTAGCCCAAGTGGTGAAGGGATAGGAAATCCATCATATGGACGCCCAAAGATTGCGGAATAAGGGGGTGAATTTCAAAAATTTTTCTCTCCCTTCAAACGGGAATCGAATTCCCCATTTAGAAAATCATATTTTCATGGATCATTCTTGAACCATAAACTGAACCAGATCTGATCCAAAAGGAGTAGGGAGAGATAATACCTGATACAGAAAAGTAGTATCTCTCAATGGAGGTGTTCACGCCCAAGGAAGGATCCAAAATCTGCTCCCACTGAAGATGGCACAGTGCAGGGTGGAGCAGAATCAACAGTGTTCTTCCAAAAGAACTTGATCCTTCTCAAGAATCACCTGGACGGCTTGTGAATACAACTCCCACCAATCTTTTCTCCAAAAGATTGGAATCAAGATCCAATCTTGATTTCTCCCAAGAACTGGAGATCAAACTGCTATAGGCGGTGGCTGTAGGAAGGAGGTGGCAAGAGAGTATTTGCAGGGTGCAGATTCTCTCTTCTTTGATTTCAGCTCTGAAGATAAGACTATGTATTGCTTGCTTGTGATGTCTAAAGGCTGCCGCCCCCTCTTCCTTTTATAGACTTAAAGGGATCAGCTCCTAATCCCATTAGGAGTTGCTAACCCAAATCATATCTAGATTAGAAGTCCCTTTAAGATAAGTGATAACCCTTATCTTATCTGTAGATTAGATCAGCCATCTCCTAATCTAATTAGGAAGTTTCCAGATACAAATCTTATTTAGATCTTGGACTCTTTAAGTGGATAGGGTGTGGGCCCAATCCTATCAGCTGATCCATCTTAGAATTCACCCCTTAAGTGACTAATCAAATTAGCCCAGTTTGAAATGGGCGTAAGGCCCATTTAAGGTTATGTATTCATTTAGCCTTCCAAACTGCTGCCCAGTTGGGCTACCTTGTATGGCGTGGGACCCAAACATTGATCTACACATCAGCCACATTGGTTCAGCCCAGCCTTTGTTACAAGGCCTGGCCGAATACACCGTTATGGATAGTGCACCCTCTGAAACCCATCAGATGGGCTCTATGGGCCCAACACTTATCCTAAGTGGTCCCTAGGCAAAGTCACCTTGTAACACCTAGGGACTGTGGGCAGATGCAAGATTAGCCCATTAGGTATTATCCTCAATGGTCTTACACTTAACCTCTCAACCCATATTGATCATACACTGCCCAACCCGAGAGGACCTCTCCCTTGGCTGCAAGAAACAGTGTTGCACTCTCTCTAGTATGGATCTCGGGAATTAAAACCTCTTGCAAATCATTTCAAAACCATAATATATATACTTTTATATCTCATATAAAATATATTTTGCAAAACAAATCTCAATGATTGAAATCGGTTGCTGGCAGTATTGGTTTCCATCAGTGAGAGTGCATCCCCGATCATTACCTTTGTCCGACAAAGGGGCTGATCCTGTCACTATGATCACCAACTCAGATGAATTCTCAGACTGTCCCAACATACCCAGGTTTTGACCCCCGCTAAGGATCTCACTGATTGGTACATCAAAGACAACCTAATCTGACACCTAGTGCAGTATCATAATCGAGTCTAGGGGTTGGGTGTAATTTTTCTGTTTTGCCCATAAACCTCCAAGGTCCAGGGCAATACTGGAAATCTGGTCCAGTTCAAAGATTCAATTAATCCTACACTGTATGTTCCTAGGGTCTCTCCCCAGTAGCTGAGACAAGCCACCCCAACCGACTTGGTGGCACCACAGTGTCAGCCTTGTCAGGATAGGTCTCCCCAAACCGACCCACTGGCTATGAACATTCTAAACTAACACAAGTCTCATTAACTGTCCAATTTAAGGGTATTACACAGAAACATACTAAGGGAACATGAATCAAATATGAACTTTTATTCATTTACAATAAACTCATAAAGTACATCATTTTGATTGAAGCTAAGGGCATACAGAACAGTCTAACAGCTCCCACTTGCACTTAGGTCCAATCAGGTACTAGCCAGAGTCCCATGCTTTCCACGTGTTTCTCAAACACTTTCTGTGACAGTGACTTAGTCCAAGGGTCTGCCACATTCTCCGCTGCTGCTACCTCTCAACATCAACCTCCTGTTGTCACACAACAATGGAATGGGTGATGTGCTAAATTCCAAATTCAAGAATGAACACCATCATTCATAAGGCAGCATCTCTTACGGCAATGCATTCGGCCTGGGTCATGGACTTATTAATTTGCTACTTAAGACCCTTGTTTGTTGACATTCAGGAAACAACACACGATCTTATCGTGAAAACATATCCAGATGTAGACTTTCTATCATCTGGATCCGATTGGAAATCGCCATCTGTATACCCTTGGATCTATAGTGAGTTACCATCGAATACTAGACAAAACTCTTTTGTCCTTCGAAGGTACTTAAGTATGTTTTTCACAACAGTCCAATGCTCCTGCCCTGGGCTGGCCTGAAATCTGCTTATTACACTCACTGCCTAAGCAATGTCAGGACGAGTGCACAGCATGGCATATATGATGCTCCCTATGGTAGAGGCATAGGGAATGTCTTTCATGCCATCAATCTCCTCAGAAGTCTTGGGAGACATCTTCTTGGAGAGAGTGACTCCGTGCCTGAAAGGAACATTTCCTTTCTTGGAGTTTTCCATGCTGTATCTTTTGACTATTTCGTCAATGTAGATAGATTGGGATAATCGTATTATCCGCTTCGATCTATCTCTATAGAGTCGAAGACCTAGTATATAGAAGGCTTCTCCTAGATCTTTCATGGAGAATTGTTGTGAAAGACATACTTTAATCGTAGTCAACATTCCTACAACATTCCCAATGAGTAGAATCTCCACTGTACTTCCTGTAAACACAAGGTTCATCCGGATTCTGCTCGAAGCCAAACGATATTATAGCAGAGTCAAAATGGATGTTCCAGCTTCTAGAAGCTTGCTTAAGTCCATAAATGGATCTATTGAGTTTACATACCATGTTTTCTTGACCCACAGCTATGAAGCCTTGCGGCTGCTGCATATAGATATCTTCAGTAAGATCTCCATTCAGGAATGCAGTTTTGACATCCATTTGCCAAATCTCATAATCATGGAATGCTGCTATAGCTAGCAGGATCCTAATGGATTTAAGCATGGCCACAGGCGAAAAGGTTTCCTCATAATTGATGCCCTCTTTCTGAGTGTACCCTTTCACCACCAGACGAGCTTTGAACGTCTCAACCCTACCATCGGGGCCCTTCTTCCTCTTGTAAATCCATTTGCAACCGATTGCTTTTACCCCGGAGGGCAGATCTACTAGAGTCCAGACTCCATTGGTCTCCATTGAGTCCATCTCTGCTCTCATGTCCTCCACCCACTTCTGGGAATCTATGTCCAACATAGCTTCCGCTTAAGTCACGGGATCCTACTCACTAGTCAAGGTTTCCACCAAGTAACTATCTTGGTCATAACCATAATGGGTTGGTGGCCTGGATACCTGAGTGGATCTTCTAGGTTGGTCACTACCTAGAACTTGTGGGACATCTCCCACTGCTTCTGAGCTCTCCTCATCAAGAACAATTTCCTGATGATGGGTGTCCAGGATGTAATCAGTCTCCAAGAATTGGGCATTTCGACTGCAGAACACTTTCTTGTAGTTCTCCCTACGCAAACCAAGAATTTGATCTCCTCTTGTATGAACAGCCCATAGATCAAGAAAATTATTAAGAACTATTCTAAATAATAATCAGATTTATTTAAACTTAATTTCAGATTATTTGCCCATCAATTTTGGGAACAAATTTCTCAAAACCCATATCTGAACAAATTAGGTAGAACGCCTTCTCCCTATTTGCGCAGGTTCAGATCTGAAACAGAATGGTTCAAGATTTGAACCATGGCTCTAATACCACTGAAGGGATAGGAAATCCATCATATGCATGCCCAAAGACTGCAGAATAAGGGGGCAAATTTTAAAAATTTTTCTCTCCCTTCAACTAGGAATCGAATTCCCCATTTAGAAAATGATATTTTCAAGGATCATTCTTGAACCATAAACTGAACCAGATCTGAACCAAAAAGGAGTAGGGAGAGATAATACCTGATACAGAGAAATAATATCTCTCAATGGAGGTCTTCGTGCCCAAGGTAGGATCCAAAATCCGCTCACCTAGACGGCTTGTGAATACAACTCCCACCAATATTTTCTCCAAAAGATTGGAATCAAGATCCAATCTTGATTTCTCCCAAGCAATGGAGATCGAACTGTTGTAGACGGCGGCTGCAGGAAGGAAGTGGCTAGAGAGTATTTTGTAGGGTGCAGAATTCTCCCTTTTGTGATCTCAGCTTTGCAGACAAGACTGTTGCTGGTGGTTGTCTGTGGTGTATCTAAAGGTTGCCTCCCCCTCTTCCTTTTATAGACTTAAAGGGATCAGCTCCTAATCCCATTAGGAGTTCCTAACCCAAATCATATATGGATTAGAAGTCCCTTTAAGATAAGTGATAACCCTTATCTTATTAGCAAATTAGATCTGCCATCTCCTAATCTAATTAGGAAATTTTCAGGTCTACATCTCATTTATATCTTGGACTCTCTGAGTGGATAGGGTGTGGGCCCAATCCTATCAGCTGATCTTATCTCAGAATTTGCCACTTAATGACTAATCAAATTTGCCCAGTTCAAAATGGGCTTAAGGGCCATTTAGGGTTATGTATTCATTTATCCTTCCAAACTGCTACCCAGTTGGGCTTCCTGGCCGAATACAATGTTATAGACAATGCACCCCTAAAACCCATCAAATGGGCTCTATGGGCCCAACACTTACCCTAAGTGGTCCCTGGGCCAAGTCACCTTGTAACACCAAGGGACTATGGGCAAATGCAAGATTATCCCATCAGGTATTATCCTCAATGGTCTTACACTTAACCTCTCAACCCATAATGATCATAAACTGCCCGACAAGAGAGGACCTCTACCTCGGCTGCAAGGAACAGTGTTGCACTCTCTCTAATATGGATCCTGGGAATTAAAACCTAATTGCAAACATTTCGAAACCATATTATATATACTTTTATATCTCATATAAAATATATTTTGCAAAACAAATCTCAACGATTAAAATCGGCTACCGGCAATCTTGGTTTCCATTAGTGAGAGTGCAACCCGAACATTACCTTTGTCCAAAAAAGGGGCTTATCCTGTCACTATGATCACCCACTCAGATGAATACTCAGACTGTCCCAACATACCCAGGTTTTGACCCCCGCTAAGGATCTCACTGATTGGTACATCAAAGACAACCCAATCCGACACCTAGTGCAGTATCATAATCGAGTCTAGGGGTCGGGTGTAACTTTCTAGTTTTGCCCATCAATCTCCAAGGTCTAGGGCAATACTGGAAATCTGGTCCAGTTCAAAGATTCAATTAATCCTACACTATAAGTGCTTAGGGTCTCACCCCAGTAGCTGAGACAAGCCACCCTAACCGACTTGGTGGCACCACAGTGTCAGCCTTGTCAGGATCGGTCTCCCCAGACTGACCCACTAGCTGTGAACATTCTAAACTAACATGAGTCTCATTACGTGTCCAGTTTAAGTGTATTGCGCAGAAACATACCAAGGGAACATGAATCAAATGTGCACTTTTATTCATTTACAATAAACTTATAAAGTACATCATTTGATTGAAGCTAAGGGCATACAAAACTGTCTAACAGTAGTATCTCCCAATAGAGGTGTTCACGCCCAAAGTAGGATCCAAAATCTGCTCCCACTGAAGATGGCGCAGTGCAGGGTGGAGCAGAATTGGCAGTGTTCTTCCAAAAGAACTTGATCCTTCTCAAGAATCACATGGACGGCTTTTGAATACAACTCCCACCAATCTTTTCTCCAAAAGATTGGAATCAAGATCTAATCTTGATTTCTCCCAAGAACTAGAGAACGAACTACTATAGGTGGCGGCTGTAGGAAGGAGGCGGCAAGAGAGTATTTACAGGGTGCAGATTCTCTCTTCTGTGATTTCAGCTCTGAAGACAAAACTATGTATTGCTTGCTTGTGATGTCTAAAGGCTGCCGCCCCCTCTTCCTTTTATAGACTTAAAGGGATCAGCTCCTAATCCCATTAGGAGTTGCTAACCCAAATCATATCTGGATTAGAAGTCCCTTTAAGATAAGGGATAACTCTTATCTTATCTCCAGATTAGATCAGCCATCACATAATCTAATTAGGAAGTTTCCAGATCCAAATATTATTTAGATTTTAGACTCTCTAAGTGGATAGGGTGTGGGCCCAATCCTGTCAACTAATCCATCTCAGAATTTGCCCCAAAAGTGACTAATCAAATTAGCCCAGTTCGAAATGGGTTTAAGGCCCATTTAAGGTTATGTATTCATTTAGCCTTCCAAACTGCTGCCCAGTTGGGCTTCCTTTTATGGCATCGGACCCAAACATTGATCTACACATCAGCCACATGGGTTCAGCCCAACCTTTGTTACAAGGCCTGGCCGAATACACTGTTATGGACAGTGCACCCCCTGAAACCCATCAGATGGGCTCTATGGGCCCAACACTTACCCTAAGTGGTCCTTGGGCCAAGCCACCTTGTAACACCCAGGGACTGTGGGCAGATGCAAGATTAGCCCATCAGGTATTATCCTCAATGTTCTTACACTTAACCTCTCTGCCCATAATGATCATACATTGCCCGACAAGAGAGGACCTCTCCCCTGGGCACAAGGAATAGTGTTGCACTCTCTCTAGTATGGATCCCAGGAATTAAAACCTTTTGCAAATCATTTCGAAACCATAATATATATACTTTTATATCTCATATAAAATATACTTTGCAAAACAAATCTCAACGATTGAAATCGGCTGCTGGCAGTCTTGGTTTCCATCAGTGAGAGTGCATCCCCATTCATTACCTTTGTCCGACAATGGGGTTGATCCTGTCAGTATGATCACCCACTCAAATGAATTCTTAGACTGTCCCAACATACCCAAGTTTTAACCCCCGCTAAGGATCTCACTGATTGGTACATCAAATACAGCCTAATCTGACACCTAGTGCAGTATCATAATCGAGTCTAGGGGTAGGGTGTAACTTTCCAGTTTTGCCCATCAATCTCCATGGTCCAAGGCAATACTAGAAATCTGGTCCAGATCAAAGATTCAATTAATCCTACACTGTATGTGCCTAGGGTCTCATCTCGGTAGCTGAGACAAGCCACCCCAACCGACTTGGTGGCACCACAGTTTCAGCCTTGTCAGGATAGGTCTCCCTAGACTGACCCACTGGCTGTGAATATTCCAAACTAACACGAGTCTCATTAAGTGTCCAGTTTAAGGGTATTACACAGAAACATACCAAGGGAACATGAATCAAATGTGCACATTTATTCATTTACAATAAACTCATAAAGTACATCATTTTGATTGAAGCTAAGGGCATACATGTCTAACAAGTGGCATGTGAGCCATTTTCCAATGCTCACAATTATCTTATCAAATTGTCTCTAGGTTGATTTGCCTAGTTAGGTGGTGATGTGACAACAAACATGAGAGTTCTCCTCCTTTCATTCTTGTTATTCCTTCCTTTTAGCCTTAGAAAATCTTTCACCAAGATGTTCTAGTGCTGGTTAGCAATTTTGTCCAAATTCTCAGATGTGAGCACCAATTTAAGGTTTCAAACCTAGTTCGCATAGTTGGGTCCTTTGAGTTTGTTATCACCTAGAATTTTAATGAATTGTTAGTTTCCAATTTTTGATAATCTATACGAGTAATTAATTCATGACCTAATTATTGTTTCATGATATATACCCTAGAATGGACTTTTATGTACATTCTATTATCATTTATTTATCTTTGAGATTTTCATCTATCGAAGGGATACAAACATTATTTATGTCATTGAAAATATGGAAAATCACATAGGTGCATGGGGACAACTAATTCAGCTACATAACCCTATCACTTTCTTAGAAAGATTATGAATCCACCCATGTCTCTTGAGTTTCCTCTTTGGCGTCGATTAGACAAGGTTCATTGTCATTTTAGCTTAAATCTTTCTAACTGGTAAGTGTTGACCTATCATATTGGCAATGCCAAGGTACTATAAGAGAGTCTTCCATTTTAGGATAGGCCCATTCCACTAGTCTATGATGCCCCTATCATCTCATGAAACAATTTAATTGATTGTTTCAATGAAATAGATAGCCTAATTTTATAGTGCATCTTTTCCCACCAATTCAGCTTGTTTTCACGCTAATGACTGAAGACCTTTAAATATAATACTCTTTGATATTCCCTATCATCTAGCATATATACCATTGAAGAGGGAACAATTATAGCAGTCCCTAGGTCAGTTTAGGTCTTACCATAATGGCTCACATTGACTTTCATAAAGTCAAAATCAAATGGACCCAAATGGGTTAGAGTTCCTGCGGACTTCCCTCTTTGGAGAGAAATAAAAAAAGGGCCCATCAAGTGAGTGATCATTTAATCATCCATGGTCATCGTGGAAATGATGTGCATTCATCCATGAACATAGAGGGCCAAATAACGTTTTTACATGGGCCAAGAACTTATAGCCCATGTACGAATCACATTCACATGGAACATCACACAAAATTGATCAAAATCAACTTAAAGACTTCTAAAATCCATATCCATTTAGATTAACACATTATGTGCCCATTATTGAACCCATTTATTTAATAAAATTCGACTTGGTATATGAACCCAACTGCAAAAGGCAATCCATGTTGAAATGGGCTTAACTTGTTTTAATCAAAACCCTAATAGGCTTCAAAAGTGTGGGACAAATTTGTCCATATAATGACCCATCAAGCCCCTGCCTAGGTATGAGAATGATCACTTAATCAGTGATCTAAGGGGCTGTAGACAATCCCCAAAGAACCCTAGGTTCAGCCCTTGTATAGTGGACAAAATATAGGTCAAAATGACCTAGAGTTTGGTGTCCAAAACATGCATCAATTTAAAGTATATAATCTAAATATTTTTAACTATGATCATTAATCAACATAGAAGATAAAATCAACAATAAAAAAATAAAATAAAGCAACTAGGGTTGAGAATGTGATGGTCCAAATCTGATCCAAACAAACTGCAATGATCTCCATTCTTCACATTGAACTTGCAATCCACCATCTTCAATGGTCTCCAACTTGTTCTCCAGTAAAAACCATCATAGAAAACCCTAATTTCTAGTTATTACATTAGGAAAAGCAATAATGCATTCTATCTATAAAAATAAATAATAAAATTTATTATTTACAAACCATATAATAATATAAAATTGCATGTTGTGCATTAGTCTTGCCACCATTAGGAATTCAATCTGCATCATACTTTAAAACCATGAATTCAAGAATTCAATTTCCTGATGATTTTGAAATATATAAATTCAAGATTGAGCTTGCACTAACGAGACCAAATTTAAAACTCAAATTAATTTCCAATTATACCTAATATGCAGTCCATAGATACAACTCCCAAAGTAGTACTTCATGCCTAATGTCTGACTCAAACCAGGCTCCCGCTGAAGATGTCTTAATAGTGAAGTGAAGTTGATTCAACAACGCAGTTTCTTCACTATGGACATCCAATCTTCTAGGGATTGATGCAGTAGTGTGAGCCTTCTTAGAACTAATCTTTTTCTTCAAAAACATAGTTAGCAACTGAATGAAAAATGTCCCTACTAGGGCTAGAATGAACATGGGTTTTAGGGGAGCAACATAGGTGAGAAAGAGAGCTTATGATACAATGGTTTGCCTATCCCTCTCTTCCCTTATATAGAGCACCCTCCTAGTCCTACTAGGAGTTGACTTTGATTCAGATTTTGATTAGGATTAGGATTTTGAAATGAGTGAGAGATCCATCACATGGACACCCAAAACTTGCGGAATAGGGTGGGCGAATTTTAAAATTTTTTTCTCCCTTCAGCTGGGAATCATATTCCCTATTTTAGAAAAATCATATTTTTCAATGATCAATCTTGAACCATAAACCAAACCAGATTTGAAATGAAATAGTAGGAGAGCGATATACTTGATACAGAGAAATAATATCTCTCAATGGAGGTGTTCACGCCCAAAGAAGATCACCAAAGACTGCTCCCACTAAAGATGACACAGTGGATGGAGGAGCAGAATCAGCAGGGTTCGTCCCATGAACCAAACTCTTCAGGATGAACCCAATGGAAGTAGTGAGCACAACTTCCTATCAGCCTTTCTCCAAAGACCGATATCAAGAACACTTCTTGATCTTCTCACACCAAGGAGATTGAACTAGTAGTGAGGTTGCAACTGGAGAACAACGCAAGAGCAGAAGATGGCACAGATATCTTCTCTCTTGGTTATCTGAGATTTGATCTCTGGATGCTTGGATGATCTAGATGGTTTGCCCCCTCCTGTAAGAGATTAGCTCCTGATCCTACTAGGAGTTTCCTAATTCAGATCATTATTTGAATTTGGACTCTCTTTAAGTGATAAGGATAAGACCCTTATCTTATATGTAGATTAGATCAACCTTCTCCTGATCTTATCAAGAGGTTTATCGATTTGAATTCACATCTGGTCTCTCTGAGTAGATAGGGTAGGACTCTATTCTTTCTGCTGATTTAATCCCAGATCCGCCCCCTCTATTTAACTAATTAAGTTAGGCCTGTTTGAAATGGGCTTTAAGCCCAATAAGTCTATGTGCTCAAACTGCTTCCAAACTGCTGCCCAGTTGGACTTCTTTGTATGGCGAGGGACCCAACCATTGATCTACACATTAGCCACATAGGTTCAGCCTAGCCTTTGTTACAAGGCCTGGCCAAATACACTGTTGTGGACAGTGCACCCCTGAAACCCATCACATGGGCTTCTATTGGGCCCAACACTTACATTAAGTGGTCCCTGGGCCAACCCACCTTATAAAAACCTAGGGACTATGGGCAGATGCAAGATTATCCCATCAAGTAATACCCTCAGTGGCCTTACACTTAACCTCTCAGCCCATAATGATGAAACACTACTCGACAAGAGAGGACCTCTCCCTCGGCTGCAAGGAACAGTGTTGCACTCTCTGCTAATATGGATCACAGGAATTAAAAGCTTTTGCAAACATTTTAGAAACCATAATATATATATATATATATATACTTTTATATATCATATAAAATATATTTTGTAAAACAATTCTCAATGATTGAAATTGGTTGCCGATAGTCTTGGTTTCCATTAGAGAGAGTGCATCCCTGATCATTACCTTTGTCCAACAAAGGGACTGATCAGGTCACTATGATCACCCACTCAGATGAATTCTCAGATTGTCCTAACATACCCAGGTTTTGACCCCTGCTAAGGATCTCACTGATTGGCATATCAAAGACATCCCAATCCAACACCTAGTGCAGTATCATAATCGAGTCTAAGGGTCATGTGTAACTTTCCAGTTTTGCCCATCAATCTCCAAGGTCCAGGGAAATACTGGAAATCTGGTCCGGTTCAAAGATTTAATTAAGCCTACACAACATGTGCCTTGGGTCTCACCCTGTCGGCTGAGACAGGCCACCCCAACCGACTTGGTGGCAAAATCAGTGTCGGCCTTATCAGGATAGGTCTCCCCAGACCGACCCACCGGCTGCGAACATTCTAAACTAACACGAGTCTCATTAAGTGTCTAGCTTAAGTGTATAACATGGAAACAAACCACAAGAACATGAATCAAATATGCACTTTATTCATTTACAATAAATGTCAAAAATACATCATTCTAATTGAAGCATAGGGCATACAAAGACTGTCTAATAGCTCCTACTTGCACTTAGTGAAGGGATGAGAGATCCATCGTATTGACGCCCAAATCTTGCAGAATAAAGGGGCGAATTTCAAAAATTTTTCTCTCCCTTTCAACTGGGAATCGCATTCCCTATTTAGAAAATCATATTTTCAATGATCAATCTTGAACCATAAACTGAACCAGATCTGAACCAAAAGGAGTAGGAGAGGATTATACCTGATATGGAGAAATAATATCTCCCAGTGAAGGTGTTCACACCCAAGGAAGGATCCAAAGACTGCTCCCACTAAAGATGGTGCAGTGTAGAATGGTGCAGAATCAATAGTGTTCTTCTCCAAAAACTCTGTCCTTCGCAAGAAACAGCAGGATGGCACATGAGCATAGTTTCCTATCAATTCTTTCTCAAAGAATTGATGTCAAGATCAAATCTTGACTTCTTCCATAACTGAAGATCGAACTGAATGTCTGGCGGCTGCAGGAAGGAGGCGGCAAGAAAGATCTTTGAAGGGATTGCAGAAATATTTCTTCTGTAATTTCAGCTCTGAAGATGATTGATTATGTGATTCTGAGTATGTTGGGACAGTCTGAGAATTCATCTAAGTGGGTAATCATAGTGATAGGATCAGCCCCTTTGTCGGACAAAGGTAATGATCGGGGATGCACTCTCACTGATGGAAACCAAGACTGTTGGCAGCCGATTTCAATCGTTGAGATTTGTTTTACAAAATATATTTTATACGAGATATAAAAGTATGTATATAATGGTTTCTAAAAAGGTTTGCAAAAGGTTTTAATTCCCAGGATCCATACAAGTAGAGAGTGCAACACTGTTCCTTGCAGCCAAGGGAGAGGTCCTCTCTTGTCGGGTAGTGTATGATCATTATGGGCTGAGAGGTCAAGTGTAAGACCATTGAGGACAATGCCTGATGGGATAATCTTGCATCTGCCCACAGTCCCTGGGTGTTACAAGGTGGCTTGGCCCAGGGACCACTTAGGGTAAGTGTTGGGCCCATAGAGCCCATTTGATGGGTTTCAGGGGGTGCACTGTCCATAACAGTGTATTCGACCAGGCTTTGTAACAAAGGCTAGGCCGAACCCATGTGGCTGATGTGTAGATCATTTCTTGGGTCCCACGCCATACAAGGAAGCCTAGCAGTTAGGTAGGTTAAGAGAGCACATAAGCTTAATGGGCCTAAAGCCCATTTCGAACTGGGCTATTTAATTAGTTAATTATAGGGCAAATTCTGAGATGGATTAGCAGATAGGATAGGGTCTTGACACTATCCACTCAGATAGTCCAGATCTGAATGTGATTCAGATCTAGAAACCTCCTAATGAGATTAGGAGAAAGCTGATCTAATCTTTAGATAAGATAAGGGTTTATCCTTATCACCTAAAGAGAAGGCTGATCCAAATATGATTTGATAAGTAGCTCCTAATTGGATTAGGAGCTGATCTTTTAGGTTAACAAAAGAAGGAGGTGGCGGAAGCATTTAGATGGCACACAATCAGATCCTCTTCACTGCTAGAATCATAGAGAAGAAAGAATTAAGCAACCCTGTAGAATTCTTTCTTGCCGCCTCCCTGTTCTTGCCACCCTTGTTTGCCAGTTCGATCTCCAGTTGTGGGAGAAGTCAAGATTCGATCTTGACATTAGTTCTTTGAGAAAGAATTGATAAGAAGCTGTGCTCACGTACCATCCTATTGATTCTTGCGAAGGGCAGAGTTCTTGGAAAATAACACTATTGATTCTGCTACATCCTGCACTGCGACATCTTCAGTTGCAGCAGTCTTTGGGTCCTTTCTTGTGCGTGAACACCTTCGTTGGGAGATACTTTTTCTCTGTATTAGGTATAATCCTCTCCTACTCTTTTTGGTTCAGATCGGGTTCAGTTTATGGTTCAAGAATGATCATGAAAATATGATTTCCTAAATTGGGAATGTGATTCCCAATTGAAGGGAGAGAAAAATTTTTGAAATTCGCCCCCCTTATTCCACATTCTTTTTGTTAGACAGTTTTGTATGCCCTTAGCTTCAATTAAGATGATGTACTTTATGAGTTCATTGTAAATAAATAAAAATGCATATTTGATTCATGTTCCCTTGGTATGTTTCTGTGTAATACCCTTAAATTGGACACTTAATGAGACTCGTGTTAGTTTAGAATGTTCACAGCCTGTGGGTCGGTCTGGGGAGACCTATCCTGACAAGGCTGACACTGTGGTGCCAACACGTCGGTTGGGGTGGCCTGTCTCAGCTGCCAGGGTGAGACCCTAGGCACATACAGTGTAGGATTAATTGAATCTATGAACTGGACCAAATTTCCAGTATTGCCCTAGACCTTTGAGATTGATGGGCAAAACTGGAAAATTACACCCCACCCCTATACTCGATTATGATACTACACTTGGTGTCGGATTAGGCTGTCTTTGATATATCAATCAGTGAGATCTTTAGCGGGGGTCAACACCTGGGTTGTTAGACAGTCTTGCATGCCCTTAGCTTCAATCGGATTTGATGTACTTTTGTTATTTAGTGGAAATAAATTAAAGTGCATGTTTGATTCATGTTGTTTGGTACAATTCTGTGTAAGACCCTAAAACTAAACAGTTATAGAAACTTGTGTTAGTTTTAAATGTTCACAGCCATTGGATAAGTCTGGGGAGATTTATCCTACCAAGGCTGATACTGATGTGCCACCAAGTGATGGGATGGTTTGTTTCAGCCATCAGGGTAAGACCCAAGGCACATGCAGTATGGGATTGCTTGAACCCTTGAACCGGACCAGATTTGCAGTACTGCCCTAGACCTTGGAGACAGATGGGCAAAACTAGAAAGTTACACCTGACCCCTAGACTCGATTATGACACATCACTAGGTGTCGGATCGGGCTATCTTTGATGTGCCAATCAGAGAGATCCTTAGAGGGGGTCAAAACCTGGACATGTTGGGGCAGTCTGAGAATTCATCTGAGTGAGTGGTCATAGTGAAAGGATCATCCCCTTTGTCGGACAATGGTAATGATCGGGAATGTATTCTCTCTGATGGAAACCAAGTTGCCGGCAGTTGATTTCAATCGTTGCAATTTTGTTTTGCAAAATTAATATATATAAATGTATATGTATGGTTTCAAAAGATTTGCAAAAGGTTTTAATTCCCAGGATCCATGCGAGTAGAGAGTGCGGCACTGTTCCTTGCAGCCGAGGGAGAGGTCTTCTCTTGTCAGGTAGTGCTTGGTCATTAAGGGATGAGAGGTTAAGTGTAAGACCATTTAGGATAATACCTGATGGGCTATTCTTGCACCTGCCCACAGTCCCTGGGTTTTTATAAGATGGCTTGGCCCAGGGACCACTTAATGTAAGTGTTGGGCCCATAGGGTCCATGCGATGGGCTCAAGGGGGTCCCTGATTCTTTCAGTGAATTCGGCTAGGCCTTGTAATAAAGGCTGGGATGAACCCATGTGGCTCGTATGTAGATCAATGCTTGGGTCCCATGCCATACAAAGAAGCCCAACTGGGCAGTAGATTGGAAACTGATTAAACACTGACCACTTAATGGGCCAAAAGCCCATTTTGAACTAGGCTGATATGATCACTTGTTCATGGGCTGAATCTGAGATTAGTGTTAGTAAAAGGATTGGGTCTTTAACCTTATCCACTCTAAGAGACCAAATTCAAATTAGATTTGAATCTGGTAACCTCCTAATAAGATCAGGAGTTAACTAACTTAATCTACAAATAGGATTAAGATTAACCCCTATCCAAATACTGATTTGGATTGGGATAACTCCCGAAATATTGGGAGATTTCTTGATCAAGAAGAAAGAGGAGAAAACCCTAATAGAAATATCAGATTTCGAACTAGGGGTTTTGAGTAAGCAAGAATCACATACTGCGAATTGAGATTTGATCTCTCACAGACTCCAGAGAAAAGAGACAGTTCTGCCCTCTTCGTCCCTGGACTTCTCCTCCTTCAGCCGCCGCCACTCCCTGTTGGAAGATTGGATCTTTGCAGCAACAGGAAGTCATGAAATCAGTTCTTGACAACAGTCTTGCAAGAAAGACAAAAAGGATTCGGTGTTCAAGGTTTCCAGAGGGTTCTTGTGAAGAATCCAGTGTATAGGATGCACCTTGCTGGTTCCGTTCCATCCACAGTTGTGTCATCTTCAGCAAAAGCGGATCTTGGTTTCTTCCTTGGGCGTGAACACTGACTTTGTAAGATATTATTTCTTTGGATCAGGTATAATCCTTCATGTTTCCTTTTGGTTCAGATCTGGTTTGTTTATGGTTCAAGTAGGATCCTTGAATAATGTATTCTAAATTTAGGGAATATGATACCCAGTTGGAAGAATGTAGAAATTTGTTTTTGAAATTCACCCCCATTCCGCACCCTTCTTGGCATCCATTAGATGGATCCTACCATTCTTTCTGTGGTATAAGAGCCATAGGTTTGAATCTTGAACCAAAAGAAAATCAGATCTGACCCTGCGCAGATGGACAGAAGATCTTCTGCCAACATCTGCGCAGATTGCTTTCTTTTTTTCAAGAAATGGTTTCTTGTTAAGGGCGTCCGATCTGAAATTAATTTTCTTAAATCCAAAAATTTATTTAGAATGGTTCTTTATTTATTTTTAATTTAATGGATTGTTCGAACCTGGAGATCGCAATGCAGTTTTGGCACAGATGGTCTGTGCACCCTTTTTTCATTTATTTTATTCAATTCGATCTGTAAATAATTTTTTTTTTTTCTAGACTGAATGTATAGGATTTGATCAAGAATGTAATTAATTAATAAAATAGGATTTTTGTTTTTTATTTATTTTTCTTGATTAAAGAAGAAGGAAGAAGATGGCGGCGCTGGAGATTTGCAGATGGAGAAATCGCATACTACGATTTACAATTTATGAAACTGTAACTTTTATGATTAACCTCTTTTTTGTAGGTGGTATGAACAGTCCATATTTGATTTGTGATTGTCTAAAATCAAATTATTAATTTCAGATCTCTCTTGAATTAATTATGGAATTGAAAATCAGTTTTGGACCATTTCGGACTAGATTGGACCAAAACTGTTTGGACCGAATATGAGATTCAAAGGGGGCTATTTTTCAGTCCATATGTCTCACACTGGTTATTCCAAACAGTGAGATCCTTAGCAGGGGTCAACACTTGGGTATGTTGGGATAGCCTAAGAATTCATCTATGTGGGTGATCATAGTGACAGGATCATCCCCTTTGTCGGAGAAAGGTAATGATTGGGGATGCACTCTATCTGATGGAAACCAAGACTACCGGCAGCCGATTTCATTCGTTGAGATTTTCTTTGCAAAATATATTTTAAATGAGATATAAAAGCATATATATTATGGTTTCAAAATGATTTGCAAAAGGTTTTAATTCCCAGGATCCATATAAGCAGAGAGTGCAACACTATTGCTTGCAGCCGAGGGAGAGGTCCTCTCTTGTCGGGCAGTGTGTGATCAATATGGGCTGAGAGATTAAGTGTAAGACCATTGAGGATAATACCTGATGGTCAGCCCATAGCCCCTGGGAGTTACAAGGTGGCTTAACCCAGGGACCACTTAGGGTAAGTGTTGGGCCCATAGAGCCCATGAGATGGGTTTCAGGGCGCATTGTCCATAACAGTGTATTCGGCCAGGCCTTGTAACAAAGGCTGGGCTGGACCCATGTGGCTGATGTGTAGATCAATGTTTGGGTCCCACATCATACAAGGAAGGCAACTGAGCAGCAGTTTGGAAGGCTAAGTGAGTACATAAACTTAAATGGGCCTTAAGCCCATTTCGAACTGGGTTGATTTGATCAGTGAATTAAAAGGGGCGAATTCTGAGATGGATCAGCTAATAGGATTGGGCCTAGACCCTATCCGTTTAGAGAGTCCAAGATCTAAATAAGATTTAGATCTGGAAACCTCCTAATTAGATTAGGAGATGGTTGATCTGATATGCAGATAAGATAAGGGTTATCCCTTATCACTTAAAGGAACTTCTAATCCAAATATGATTTGGATCAGCAACTCCTA
Source organism: Nelumbo lutea (assembly GCF_056320005.1). Classification (NCBI taxonomy): domain Eukaryota; kingdom Viridiplantae; phylum Streptophyta; class Magnoliopsida; order Proteales; family Nelumbonaceae; genus Nelumbo; species Nelumbo lutea. The sequence goes on along the minus strand of NC_142687.1, from coordinate 71,842,780 downwards.
ATGGGATTAGGAGCTGATCCCTTTAAGATTATAAAAGAAGGAGGGGGCGGCAGCCTTTAGATATGCAACCCAAAACTCTTGTCTTCAGAGCTGAAATCACAAGAAGAGAGAATTCTATACCCTGCGAATACTCTCTGTCCGCTTACTTCCTACAACCGTCACCTCTAGTAGTTTGATCTCCTACTCTCTACAGGAGTAAACAAGATTTGATCTTGATACCAGTCTTTTGAGGAAAAGATTGATTGGAGTTGTATTCACAAGCCATCATGTTGATTCTTGCAAAGGGTCAAGTTCTTTTGGAAGAACATTGTTGATTCTGCTCCATCCTGCACTGCGCCATCTTCAGTGGGAGCAGATTTTGGATCATTCCTTGGGCATGAACATCTCCATTGGGAGTTACTGTTTCTCTGTATCAGGTACATCCTCCCTCTTACTCCTTTTGGTTCAGATCTGGTTTGGTTAATGGTTCAAGATTGATCCTTGAAAAATATGTTTTTCTAAAATAGGGAATTCAATTCCCTGCTAAGATGGGGGAAATTTTTGAAATTCGCCTAGTCCATTCTGCAAGATTTGGGCATCCATGTGATGGATATCCTATCCCTTCACTATGGGCATCCATACGATGGATCTCTCATCCCTTCAATGGTATCAAAGCTAGGTTCAAATCTTGAACCAATTTGTTTCAGATCTGAACTTGCACAAATGGGTAGAAAGTGTTCTACCCGATTTGTGCAAATATGGGTTTTGGGAAATTTGTTTCCAAAATTAATGGGCGAATAATCTGAAATTAATTCTATATAAATCTGATTATTATTTAGAATTGTTCTTCATGATTTTCTTGTAAGATAAACTTCAAGAGGAAGTAGGAGACCACCCCTTCCCCTTAAGCTATATACTGGAGGGGAAGGACCAGCTTTAGGATCACTGAATCACTCAATTTCTGGTTTGGATTAAGAAGCAAGGAGCAATCTGTCAAGAAGGGTTCAAGAAAGGTTCAACAATTCAAGAAACTTCAAGAAGAAGGTGGCGGCAAGAAGAGGATATCTCAGCACCATGGGTGAATTCAAGAGTTCTTTCTTTCCCTTTGTTTGCTTTATTTCTTTATTCATGAACTGATTTGTTTCTTGCTAGGGCTATGGAAAGCCTAACCATGTTAATGAATATATTTTTATCTTCTTGATTTATCCAAGATTGTGATTTCCTTATAGTCTATGAATTATTGTTCTTAATGCAATTAAGAGCTTGGCCACCTCTTAATTGATGTGAGTTATGTGAATGAATTGAGAGAGGAATTGACATAATTGACAGAATAATGCATAGTGTGAATTGAATGGTATATAGAGATATATATACATGATTCATCTGAATTTAATGGTTTTTTAGGACTTAATGCACTTCCATATTGAGAGCTCTACTCGAGAGATTGAAGGGTTACCTGATGGGTGTAGGTTTAGTATATCTCGAGAGAGAATATTAAATAAATTTGAGAAAATCTCAGCTTATGGGAATGATAATTAGTCTTGGATAATCAGACCCATCAATATTCATTACATTGGTTAGGTGGACCAAAAGTCCTAATGATTTCATCATTTGCATATTTGATTAGTGATCACCCTTGTTTTTATTTTCCTTGTTCCAGTTTTATTTTCAGTAGTTCTTGCTCAATCCTAACTTTTGATTGTCCAAATAATTAGAGAAAACTGTGATTCTAATACTTATTTTGTTAAATCCCCGTGGAAACGATATTTTATACTACTTGATAACTAGTGCACTTGCTAGGGTTATATATTTAACTAGGTAGTAAATCAGGGAAAACCTCTCTTTTTTTTTTTTTTGAGTGAGTGCATTTTAAGCTCCATCTCATTTTTGGATCACTCAGCCAGTAGGTGCATTTTATGCTCCATCCTACTATTGAATTTGCTAGATAGTAGGTGCATTTTATGCTCCATCCTACTATTGAATTGCTTGGTTGGTAGGTGCATTTTATGCTCCATCCTACCATTGAATTACTTGATTGGTATGTGCATTTTATGCTCCATCCTACCAATTGTAGCAATGGTAAAACAACTACCCCATTTACTTAAACCTGAATTTAGGACTATCTTAACTGGAAATGACTTTAGATAAGTCACGTACCCCTTGAGCACACCTCATTACTAGGTTCACAAAAGTTTTCCTAGAACATTGTTTCAATTGATTTCAAAAGAGTTGAGGTTTTGATTTTTTTTTGTATGAATCATAAAAAAATGACCTAAATCAAAAAAATTCTAACCTAAATCCAAAATCCTCAATCCTAAATCCCCTCCCACACTTAAAACTTACATTGTCCCCTGTTCCTCTAACTCTCATGGTTTCAGCTTTTGGTGTACTCCCCTTCCATCCATCATGGGTGGGTTTAAATATGGAATAGGGGCCTACAAAACAGAGGGTAATAGTCTCTTATTAGAAATCGGCAACATAATATAATGAGCATTACCTTGTCCTTCTTGACTGTCCTCCAAATAGTTCAAAACCTTCTTAACTTCCTCATTCAAGTTACCTTTCAAAACTCTTTCAGAGTAAGGGAGAGGAAGTTTAGTAGCATCTAAACTCAGTTTTGGTGTAATCCCTATGATCTCCTTTTGCAAATCAGCCACATCAGCTTCCTTATCATCCTTCTAGGTCTCACCAATTGTCTTCCCGCTTCCTAAAGCTATGGCACTTACTTGCTCTTTTGCATTCTTCTCCGTATTGCAGGGCAGTCGTTCCTCTTTTCTTTCCGACAACATATGCACAATCTGCCCCACTTGAACTTCTAAGTTCTTAATCGATGCTTCATGGCTTTGGAACCTTGCTTTAGTGGCATTAATGAACTTAGAGATCATTTCCTTCAGATTGTTCTTTTTTTCTTGTGGGGGCAACTGTGGTTGGAAACCCATGGGTGCCTTTTGCTGATTGTTACTCCATGAAAAGTTTCGGTGATTCCTCCACCCTGGGTTGTATGTATTGGAGTATGGGTTGAAGTTTGACCTGCCAGCATGAGAGATAAAATTAGCATTCTCATGGGAAATAAAATGACTATTTAATTGACAATCAGAATTAGTATGTCCTATTTGACCACATAAATCGCATGAGATGCTAGATGGTGTATTCATGGCTGCAATACTAAAATTATCTAGTCTCTTATTTAGGTTGGCAATTTGTGCAGATAGGGATGCAAAGGAATCAATGTGGTGTACTCCCCTCTGATTAGTTTGATCATTGCTCCTCTGGTAGCTGTCTGACACCATCTCCTCTATTAGGTCATAGGCTTCCTCTGGTGTTCTTCTCATGATAGTGCCACCTTTGGCTGCATCAATAATAGATTGATTAGGAGGGTAATGCCATTATAAAAGGTCTGATTTTGATACCAAACTAGTATTCCATGGTGAGGATACTCCCTAAGCATCTCTTTAAATAAAGAAGGGTTGTTTCTATTTCAGGATCGAATCTTGCTAGTCCTTCTCTTCTAGTGTGTGTCATGCACTAATAAATCTGAACCAACAAGAATTTGAACAAATAAAATAACAATAAAAATAAATAAGGAACAAAACAGAAAAAAAAAAATCCAAATTAACCAAGGTTAACAAGTTCCAATATTATCTTAGGATTAAATCCCTAGCAACGGCGCCAAAAACTTGATAGCTATAAATATATAACCCTAGCAAGTGCACTAGTTATCAAGTAGTATAAAAATATCATTCCCATGAGGATATAACAAAATAAGTATTAAAACCACAGTCATCCCTAATTATTTGGACAATCAAAATTCAGATATGAGCAAAAACTACTGAAAATAAAAACTAGAAAAAGAAAATTAGAAGCAAAGGGTGATCACTAACTGAATATGCAATGGATGAAATTGTTAGACAGTTTTGTATGCCCTTAGCTTCAATCAAAATGATGTACTTTATGAATTTATTGTAAATGAATAAAAGTGCATATTTGATTCATGTTCCCTTGGTATGTTTCTGTGTAATACCCTTAAACTGGACACTTAATGAGACTCGTATTAGTTTAGAATGTTCACAGCCAATGGGTCGGTTTGCGGAGACCTATCCTAACAAGGCTGACACTGTGGTGCCACCAAGTCGGTTGGGGTGGCTTGTCTCAGCTACCAGGGTGAGACCCTAGGCACATACAGTGTGGGATTAATTGAATCTTTCAACTGGACCAAATTTCCAGTATTGTCCTGGACCTTGGAGATTGATGGGCAAAACTGGAAAGTTACACCCGACCCCTAGACTCGATTATGATACTGCACTAGGTGTCGGATTAGGCTGTCTTTGATGTACCAATCAGTGAGATCCTTAGCGGGGGTCAAAACCTGGGTATGTTGGGATAGTCTGAGAATTCATCTGAGTGGGTGATCATAGTGACAGGATCAGCCCCTTTGTCGGACAGAGGTAATGATCGGGGATGCACTCTCACTGATGGAAACCAAGACTGCCGGCAGCCGATTTCAATCATTGAGATTTGTTTTGCAAAATATATTTTATATGAGATATAAAAGTATATATATTATGATTTTGAAATGTTTGCAAAAAAGGTTTTAATTCCTAGGATCCATAGATGAGAGAGTGCAACACTGTTCCTTGTAGCCGAGGGAGAGGTCCTCTCTTGTCGGATAGTGTATGATCATTATGGGCTGAGAGTTTAAGTGTAAGGCCATTGAGGATAATACCTGATGGGTTAATCTTGCATCTGCCCACAGTCCCTGGGTGTTACAAGGTGGCTTGGCCCAGGGACCACTTAGGGTAAGTGTTGGGCCCATAGAGCCCATCTGATAGATTTCAGGGGGTGCACTATCCATAACAGTGTATTCGGCCAAGCCTTGTAACAAAGGCTGGGCTGAATCCATGTGGTTGATGTGTAAATCAATGTTTGGGTCCCATGCCATACAAGGAAGCCCAATTGGGTAACAGTTTGGAAGGCTTAATGAATACATAACCCTAAATGGGCCATAAGCCCACTTCGAACTGAGCTAATTTGATTAGTCTTTAATGGGGCGAATTTTGAGATAAGATCAGTTGATAGGATTGGGCCCACACCCTATCCACTCAGAGAGTCCAAGATCTAAATGAGATTTAGATTTGGAAACTTCCTAATTAGATTAGGAACTGGCTGATCTAATCTACAGATAATATAAGGATTATCCCTTATCTTAAAGGGACTTCTAATCCATATATGATTTGGGCTAGCAACTCCTAATGGGATTAGGAGCTATTCCTTTAAGTCTATAAAAGGTAGAGGGGGCGGCAGCCTTTAGACACAACATCCAACAGACTCAAGTCTTGTCTTCAGAGCTAAGATCACAGAGGAGAGAATTCTACACCCTGCAAATTCTCTCTAGCCGCCTCCCTCCTGTAGTCGCCGCCTATAGCAGTTCGATCTCCATTGCTTGGGAGAAATCAATATTGGATCTTGGGAAGAATCAAGTTTTTAGGAAGGATACTGCTGATTTTGCTCCACCTTGCACTTCGCCATCTTCAGTGGGAACAGATTTTGGTTTCTACCTTGGGCGTGAACACCTCCATTGAGAGATACTATTTCTCTGTATCAGGTATTATCTCTCTCTCTCCTCCTTTTGGTTCAGATCTGGTTCAGTTTATGGTTCAAGAATGATCCTTGAAAATATGATTTTCTAAATATGGAATTCAATTCCCAGTTGAAGGGAAAGAAAAATTTTTTGAAATTCGCCCCCTTCATTCCGTAATCTTGGGCATCCATGTGATGGATTTCCTATCCCCTCAGTGGTATTAGAGCCAGGTTCAAATCTTGAACCATTCTGTTTCAGATCTGAACCTGCGCAAGGAGAACTACAAGATTTGCAGTTTATTGAATTTATTTATTACATTTGGTCTGTAAATAATTTTTTTTTTATTTTTAGACTCAATGTATAGGCATTCGATCTGAATGCACATCATTGCCATGGTGTCCCTTTTGGTCATTGGATGACCTCCCTCAGTGGTGGACCCCACACCTCATCGAGAGGTTACATGCGGAACCCTAGCCGATTTAAGGCCCACCGAAATCTGCCTTTATGAAAGTCAGTGGGAGCCACTTTGGTTTGACCTAAATCAAACTAGGATATAATTATTTGTTCCCTCCAGCTAATATGAGTGCATGTGGTAGGGAGATTCATATGATGAACTCTCAAAAGGCCTTTCATCATTAGCATGAGGATGGGTCCTTCAGTAATGAGGAGATGCACCAGAAAATGGACTATCCATTTGCTGTTGGGCTTGTCTGAGTGTTTCATAAGATGATAGGGGTGTCGTAGACCGATGTGGGAGGGGCTTCACCAGAAAATGGGAACTCTCTCACGGTACCTTGGCGTTCACGAATATGATGGGTAAGCACTCACTGGACAGAAAGGTTTACCTAAAAACGGCTCTGAACCTTGTCTGACAGAGGCCAAAGGGAAAACTCATATGATGAGTGGATATGATCCTTCACAAAAAGGTGGTGGGGTTATGCAGCTGAAACAGTTGGCTCCATGCACCCTTTGTGATTTCTCACATTTCCAGAGACAACCCGTAGTCTCCGTCACTGAGAAAGGAGGGAAACCTCAGAGATGAATAAATGGAAATGGATCGTAGATTAAAATCCATATCTATGAAATGAACATGAATCAAATTAGGTTGTGGACTGATGTTTGCTCTTTTATCAAAAAATGGCAAACGGATCTTTTGCAAAGCTTCTTGATGATAACTATCTTAAGGGCCCAAACTACGCCGACTGTTACAGGAACCTTATGCTGGTCCTAGCTTTAGAAAAGTTGGACAAAGTGGCAAAGAATCCTGCCCCGGAGCGTCCGGGTGATAGGGCTTCTGAGGCCTGAAGGAGAGACTATCAGGAATGGGAGGAGAAAAACTCCCTAGCCCGGTGTTACATCACCACCTCCTTGGACAACCCAATACAGAGGCAGTTCGATCAGATCAAACTTGGCAAGGACTGATGTGTGGCTCATTGTGACACTAGCAAGTGCACTAGCCGTTCAAGTAATAAAGTAGTGAGTGAAGTATCGTTCCCACGAGGATTTAGGAAACAATTACCAATACTAAATTGAACATTTCTTATCTGATCAACAAATAAATCAAAACTCTAATGAAAGCTAAGAAATCCTAAATTAAAATCTATCTAAATCATTGGTCCAATTGCCTTCAATTCAGGTTAGAAGAGTAAGCAGTAAATGTCAATCTCAGAATTCAGCAATCTATCAATTTGGATCATTCGAATGAATCATGATTGAGCCTTGGTTTGGTGAAACCCCAAGGTCATGAACAGCCTCTCTCAAGTGCATGTTCATCCTATGCATGAGTGACGGTTCTTCTATCTCTAGCAAGAATCTAATCCCCATGCATGCATTTCTTCAAACACTTCTAAGGCATCAATTCAAATCTGAATTGATCACCAACTGAATTGTGCAAGTTATCTCTAACCTTGCACTCAATTCAGTTCTTGAATAGTAGATCTGAATTCCTAGAGTCTCTCTCAAGCACTCTAGGAATTCCAAGCTGTAGATTAATTCGCCCAATCTGAAAATTGCAGATCTGAATTCTCTTTCAAGCAATTCAGATCTTGCAATCTCAGATCTGAGAATTCAGATCTGAGTTTTGAAGGTTAGTTGGCCGAATTAATCTACAATCACACCCTTATTCAAGAAACTTCAAATACAATGCATGACCATTTGAATGAATCAAAAAGAATTAGATTGCTGAACTGAAATTTTACAAGCTGAAATACATCAAGGAAGAATGGAAACAAGGAGAAAGAAGAAAGAACATATAACTAAGAAACTGAATTCAAATCAAAAGAGAATGAAACTACAAATGATTTATTACAGAAGATCTTTGAATCACAAACTCTCAATTCGAACTCACCTTCTTCTTCTAGCTTGCTTGTCTTGAACTTCCTTCAGCCCTTCTTCTTCTTCTTCCTTGCGCCTAGCCTTCTTCTCTTCTCTTCTCTCAAGGTGGCCGAACCTCTAAGAGTGGGAGAGCCTTTCTCTCAAGCAATTGAACCACTTTCTCCCCTCCTAGAGGCCTCCTTATATAGTTTTTCAAGGGGGCTCTTGCCCCTTCTTGAAGCCTCTAGAATGGGGTGTATTACACCCCTCATGAACCTTCTAGAGTGCTCCCTCCTTCTCTTCAAGAAACTCCTAGAAGTTGCCGCCCCTAGCTCCCTTTGGGCTGCTATTTGGGCTACAACTTAGCTTGCTTTTGAGCTCATGTGGGCTACACTCTAGGCTGTTATTTGGGCTAAAAATGGGCCTTCCTTGCTGGGCCGAATTCTCTTCATAGCTAGGCTTTATTTTCTTGGGTTTTCTCAAGGAATTCACTTGCTCTTTTTGGGCCGAAGTGCTCTCTCTTGCTTCCACGACCGGGCTGGACTGAAATTGGTCTTTTTGAACCTTCTTTTCTTGCCTTTTTCCTTCCTTCTCTTGGATTGATTATCCCTGAACCTATTCTTAGCATTAAGCTAAATTAAGGCAAAAATTAATAAAACCGGCATAAAAATCCATGCTAAAGTCCTCAAAAATTATAGATAAATTGTAAGTTCATCAAATACCCCCACACTTAAGCTTTTGCTTGTCCTCAAGCAAAGACATCAGCCATAAACTTAACATTCCCCCCTTCTATTCTCACCATTTACCTGGTGAACTTTTTAAGATAGAAATGCATTGAGTAGTCGGGGAACTTTTGTAAGTGCTCAACTCTTATTCTTGTAAATTACCATTTAAGATATGTATCAGATCCGAGGAAAGGAGAATATGAATTTCATCATAGTCTAGCCTTCACTCCTAATTCATATATAAATCAGCTCCTTAATTGTCAAGGTTAATAATCAAATTTCACTAAGTTTCACATCTGTAACTAAATCTCAATGAGAGTTCAACTTTAGAGTGCCCCTTTGAACCTCGGTTGTCACCACAATTACTTATTTCTAAGGGTGAGTGCATCTTATGCTCCATCTCACCCTTTTCTTTTTTTTTTTTTTTTTTTTTTTTTTTTTTTTTTTTTTCGGTGTGAGTGCATTTTATGCTCCATCTCACACACTTGTCTCTCTCTTTTCTTTTCTTCTTTTTTTTTTTTTTTTTTTTTTTGGTGTGAGTGCATCTTATGCTCCATCTCACACTGGTCACTTACTTGAGGTAGGACTCATGTTCTGAGCTGCTAGTTTTACTATTCAACTCAAAATAGCGGAGTCAATTTGGGCTTTTGTCCTTCTTTGCAATTATTGAACCTCAAGAATTAGCACTTCAGATGTGCACTAGCTCTCTTGACCATTAACCATAAAATCAAGGGCTTCCATACACATGAAGATAGTTAGGGCTAGTCATGCTGAAAAGCATATTTAGCTCCCCTTTTCTCATGCATATATCAAATTGGGTCATTCACAAGAATAAAAACTTAACAAGTACATCAGTCTCCCTCAACTCATTGAATTCCTTCTTAAAAATCATTAAATAAATAGTAATGAACTTGAGGGGTTCCAGTCTTTTTTTTTTTTTTTTTTTTGGTGATGTCATTGCCTGCATATGTGTGTTGGGGTGCATGAGGTGCATGGTTTCAACCCCCATACCCTAGCCTCGGGCTCACTCCCCCACACTTGAGATGAACATTGTCCTCAATGTTCCTAGTGTTAGGGAGTGACAATAAAACCAACAAGAGAAATTCCAAGTAAAGAGAAGGGTGTATAGAGGACTTCCTGAAGATTAATTTCCAGATATGCAAGAGTTCTTTTGGTGGGAGCCTCTTCTGCTAGAATTTACTTGCAAGAGAGATCAAGAGCTTTGTTCTAACTAAAAATAATTTAAACCAAATAATAAAAAGACTACTATACAAAATTCCAAACAATTTAAATAATTTAACCAGTCTGTAATACACAACAGAAACTTACAAGGCCAAGAAGTTTGAATTCTATCTAACAAAATAAATAAATAAATAAATTTAAAAAAAAACAAGATCAAAAGCCAATATAAATATCTCTTGGAATCTGATATGCAAGTGATAAACAAGTGATTTACAAGATTGAAACTAGCCTAGAAGTCTAAGAGTTCTTGAAATCAGCACACTACCAAAGCTATTTGATTTTTTTTTTTTTTTTTTTTTTTGGTTAGAACTTGACTTTTGAGAACAGTCACTTACAAAAACTCCAAACCTAATATCAATAAGTAGGTCTAAAATCTGTTGCAGTTAGGTCTGAAATAAGTTTGATCCCAAGAGCTTAAGACTTCTCTTTCAAGTCCCAACTTAAATGTCTTGTATGCCTCAGACCTGAAATCAGATCTGCAATTTTATAATGAAAGCAGCCTTGATTCAGATCTGAATACCATTACATCAAAAATATGAAGCTCTTTTTGGACCTCACAAACATTAGTCCTAATCCAATACAACCAATTCAGATTGGGTGCAAGTGATTTAAAAGATAACAAAACATCAAGTTCAAAGAAATTTCAGATCATGTACTCATACTGCCTCTGATTCTCATGCACTTCATAACTGATTTTACCATTCATGGCTTAAATTTTCATCAATGAGGCAAGTCTGATGCATCAAATTGTGAATTGGGTGCTGTCACTACCCGAATTCACATCAAAATAGAGTGGGTTCAGGTCTGAGTTCAGATGAACTCAAATCTGAACCTAGCAGAATGCAGTCCTGCAACTGGCTGAACTCAGATCTAAACTTCAAATCTGAGTTTCAGATTTGAAAACTCACATGCTATTTTTTTCATTGTTTTCTTTTTATTTTCTTTATCTTTTTTTTTTCCTTTTTTTTTTTTATAAATCTAAAACAAAATACAGCAATGCAACCAAAATCTTTTTGGATGAGTGCAGGTCTGATTGATGAATGCAATTCAGATCTGAACTCATTTTAAATTTTTTTTTTTTCGGTTGAGTGCTGCAATTCTGCTATAGCAGATCTGAGTGCCGAATGCAACTCAGATCTGCAACACTCATGATTTTGTGATTTTTTTCTTTTAGAGGGTAATAACTTCAAGATAGAAAGCAAAACAGGTCTCCTTTTATTAAAATCAAACTGAAACAAGGAAAATAAAGTAATCTACTAAAGAGAAAAGAAGCATAACTACAGTAATACAGCAGTTGCATTCAAAGCAAAAATGAAAGATTAAGGAAATTAAACCAACTATGAATGCAATGCTGAAGAACTACATCTGAAGAACTACATCTACCAGCTACACTAAATCAGCAATCAAATATGAAGTAGATCATCAATGGGAAAGAGAGCTAACTAGATCAGCAGTGGAGTTTCATGCTAATTGTTGTACTGTAGCAGCCCTGCTACAGCTCTGAATGCTAGTGGAATGCACTGCTGCTTTTATTGAATATGTGAGGCATCACAATTATTCAATCCAAACACACATCCTCAGCAAATTTAGATTGGGTACAAGTGGGTAAAGCCAAGAATTCAGTCCACCCAGAATTCATAGTATGCTCTGTATCAGTTCAGTCCTCACATCATATCAACTACATTTCAGATTTGAATTTCTCTCATTCTTTGCTATCCATTCACCCTTGAGGCAGGTTGGATGTATCCTAGGGTGGATTGGGGTAGTGATGGCACCCAATTCACCTCAAACTTGCATCGGTTCAGATCTGAGTTCAGAGGAATTCAGGTCTGAACTGAGTAGATCTGTAACAGCAGAATTCAGATCTGAACTCAAGTCTGAGTTTGGATCTGAATTCTCAATTGCCTTACCTTCAGTTGTTGCTACCAAATTGTTTTTGGGGAATAGCAGAAGTGCCCTAGGGTGAATTGGGGTGGTGATGACACCCAATTCCCCTCAAAATTTCATCAGTTCAGGTCTGAGTTCAGAGGAACTCAGATCTGAACTGTTGCAGATCTGCAATAGCAGAATTCAGATCTAAGTTCTGATCCGAATTCTCAATTGCTCCTCTGGTTGTTCAAAAGATCTCCCCCTTTTTTCTTACATTTGTTTTTTTTTTTTCTTTTTGTAATGAAAGAAAAGAATAATAAAATCTGAAACACAAGCAACTCTTTTCGGCTGAGGGCTGCAGATCTGAAATCTGCTGATCTGAGTGCCGAATGCAACTCAGATCTGCAACACTCATCTTTATGTGAATTTTTTTCCTTTTTTTTTTTTTCATTTTGAAGGGAACAACACCAAGATTGAATAGAAATCAAATATGCCTTTATTAAAATGAAACTGAAACCAAAAAAAAGAAAGTAATCTACTTAAGAAAGAAGAAACATAACTACAGTAGTACAGCAGTTGCAGTCCAAGCTGAAATGAAAAAGTTAGCAAATTAACCCAACTATGAATGCAATGCTGAATGAGATCAGATTAAGAATGCTCAATGTTTCCTAATATTGCTTCTATAAATCCCCGGCAACGGCGCCAAAAACTTGATGTGTGGCTCATTGTGACACTAGCAAGTGCACTAGCCGTTCAAGTAATAAAGTAGTGAGTGAAGTATCGTTCCCACGAGGATTTAGGAAACAATTACCAATACTAAATTGAACATTTCTTATCTGATCAACAAATAAATCAAAACTCTAATGAAAGCTAAGAAATCCTAAATTAAAATCTATCTAAATCATTGGTCCAATTGCCTTCAATTCAGGTTAGAAGAGTAAGCAGTAAATGTCAATCTCAGAATTCAGCAATCTATCAATTTGGATCATTCGAATGAATCATGATTGAGCCTTGGTTTGGTGAAACCCCAAGGTCATGAACAGCCTCTCTCAAGTGCATGTTCATCCTATGCATGAGTGACGGTTCTTCTATCTCTAGCAAGAATCTAATCCCCATGCATGCATTTCTTCAAACACTTCTAAGGCATCAATTCAAATCTGAATTGATCACCAACTGAATTGTGCAAGTTATCTCTAACCTTGCACTCAATTCAGTTCTTGAATAGTAGATCTGAATTCCTAGAGTCTCTCTCAAGCACTCTAGGAATTCCAAGCTGTAGATTAATTCGCCCAATCTGAAAATTGCAGATCTGAATTCTCTTTCAAGCAATTCAGATCTTGCAATCTCAGATCTGAGAATTCAGATCTGAGTTTTGAAGGTTAGTTGGCCGAATTAATCTACAATCACACCCTTATTCAAGAAACTTCAAATACAATGCATGACCATTTGAATGAATCAAAAAGAATTAGATTGCTGAACTGAAATTTTACAAGCTGAAATACATCAAGGAAGAATGGAAACAAGGAGAAAGAAGAAAGAACATATAACTAAGAAACTGAATTCAAATCAAAAGAGAATGAAACTACAAATGATTTATTACAGAAGATCTTTGAATCACAAACTCTCAATTCGAACTCACCTTCTTCTTCTAGCTTGCTTGTCTTGAACTTCCTTCAGCCCTTCTTCTTCTTCTTCCTTGCGCCTAGCCTTCTTCTCTTCTCTTCTCTCAAGGTGGCCGAACCTCTAAGAGTGGGAGAGCCTTTCTCTCAAGCAATTGAACCACTTTCTCCCCTCCTAGAGGCCTCCTTATATAGTTTTTCAAGGGGGCTCTTGCCCCTTCTTGAAGCCTCTAGAATGGGGTGTATTACACCCCTCATGAACCTTCTAGAGTGCTCCCTCCTTCTCTTCAAGAAACTCCTAGAAGTTGCCGCCCCTAGCTCCCTTTGGGCTGCTATTTGGGCTACAACTTAGCTTGCTTTTGAGCTCATGTGGGCTACACTCTAGGCTGTTATTTGGGCTAAAAATGGGCCTTCCTTGCTGGGCCGAATTCTCTTCATAGCTAGGCTTTATTTTCTTGGGTTTTCTCAAGGAATTCACTTGCTCTTTTTGGGCCGAAGTGCTCTCTCTTGCTTCCACAACCGGGCTGGACTGAAATTGGTCTTTTTGAACCTTCTTTTCTTGCCTTTTTCCTTCCTTCTCTTGGATTGATTATCCCTGAACCTATTCTTAGCATTAAGCTAAATTAAGGCAAAAATTAATAAAACCGGCATAAAAATCCATGCTAAAGTCCTCAAAAATTATAGATAAATTGTAAGTTCATCAAGGACATATTGGACAGCCTGAGGATGATGTATGAAGAGTAGAATTGTTCTACTCGACAAAAGGTCTTGAAGCAGTTCATGACCACTCAAATGTTTAAGGGCCAACAAGTTTACGACCATTGTCTTCGAATGATGGGTTACATCAACGAACTGGAGGCTCTTGGATCCGGGCTGGACCTCGCAACCCAGATAGATGTTATCCTTAATTCTTTGCCTGCTTCCTTTAATCCGTTCATCATGAACTATAACATGAACAAGCTAAATGTCAACTTGCAAGAGCTCAGCAATATGTTGTAAAGAGTTGAAGAACTTATTAAAAAGGATGAGCCTGTAGCTATTCTTGTTGAAGCTAGCAAAACGGGCAAGAGAAAGAGGAAGGCAAAGAAGCCTCAGAAGAAAGCCACCAAGGGCAAAAGGCAGAAGAAAGACAAAGCATCGGATGCCTGTCACTTCTGCAAGAAGACCGGCCATTGGAAACGGAATTGTCCTGCTTACCTGGAATCCAAGAAAGGTAATTTCGAAACTTGTGTTATAGAAACCAATTTATTGGTAGCTTTTGTGTCCTGGTGAATTGACTCTGGGGCTTCAACTCATGCGTGTAACTCATTGCAGGGGTTCAAGGTAAGCAGAAGGCTGAGTGAAGGAGAAGTCACTCTCTACTTGGGGACTACTGCAACTATTGCAGCCGCGACAATAGGAACCGTGGAGTTAATTTTTAGAGAAGGAAAGATTGTACTCAAAGATTGTCTTTATGTACAAAACTTAAGAAGAAATTTGATTTCTATTTCAAAATTGTGTGCAGATGGTTATTCTGTCATCTTTAGTAATACGATTGCTATTAAAAGAAATAATAGATTCATCACATACTGGGAACTGGAGAATGGTCTCTATGTTCTACATCCTTCTCTAGAAACTAACATAACCGAAACTACATTGGCTGAAATGCCGAAGAAGAGAGCCCGTGATACAGTTAATCCCACGTGTCTATGGCATTACCGGCTTGGCCACATCGGTGCTGACCGAATCACAAGGTTGGTGAAGGATGGTCCTTTGGATTTTCAAACTATAGAAGATCTTCCCAACTGTGAGCCTTGCCTACAAGGCAAGATGACAAAACGGCCATTTAATGGTAAGCCTGAAAGATGTACAGGCACATTTGACCTAATACATACTGATGTATGTGGTCCCCTGAGTGTTAGGACACGGAATCAACACGTGTATTTCATCACCTTCACAGATGATTTCTCACGATATGGTTACGTGTACCTAATGAGACACAAGTCTGAATCCTTTGAAAAGTTCAAAGAGTTTAGACAAAAGGTCGAGAAACAGTTGGGGAGAGAAAGTAAAGCCCTTCGATCAGATCGAGGTGGCAAATATCTCTCTGATGAGTTCAGGGACAACTTAAAGGACAATGGAATAGTATCACAATTAACTCCTCCTGCTACACCACAACTTAACGGTGTTTCAGAGAGGAGGAATAGAACCCTATTGGATATGGTCCGATCACTTCTCATACACTCAGAGTTACCCACATCCTTTTGGGGTTACGCATTAGAGACTGCGATTTACATGCTGAATCGGGTTCCAGCCAAATTGGTTCCGAACACCATATGAACTTTGGACCAGAAAGAAACCAAGTGTCAGACACATGAAGATTTGGGATTGTCCAGCACACGTTAAAAGAATGAGTAAAGACAAGTTGGAATCCAAGACCAGCCATTGCTTGTTTGTGAGCTACACAAAAGGCTCTGTAGGTTACCTTTTTCTATGACCCAAGTGAGCAGAAAGTGTTCTGTAGCCGAAATGCCCAGTTCTTGGAGACCGATTATATCCTGGACACCCATCGTCAGGAAATTGTTCTTGATGAGGAGAGCTCAGGAGCAGCGGGAGATGTCCCACAAGTTCCAGGTAGTGACCAACCTAGAAGATCCACACGGGTATCCAGACCACCAGTCCATTATGGTTATGACCAGGATAGTTACCTGGTGGAAACCTTGACTAGTGAGGAGGATCCCGGGACTTACGCGGAAGCTGTGTTGGACATAGATTCCCAGAAGTGGGTGGAGGCCATGAGAGTAGAGATGGACTCAATGGAGACCAATGGAGTTTGGACTCTAGTAGATCCGCCCTCCGAGGTAAAAGCAATCAGTTGCAAATGGATTTACGAGAGGAAGAAGGACCTCAATGGTAAGGTTGAGTCCTTCAAAGCTCATCTGGTGGCGAAAGGGTACACTCAGAAAGAGGGCATCGATTATGAGGAAACCTTTTCGCCTGTGGCCAAAACTGCATTCTTGAATGGAGATCTTACTGAAGATATCTATATGCAGCAGCCGCAAGGCTTCATAGCTGTGGGTCAGGAAAACATGGTATGTAAACCTAATAGATCCATTTATGGACTTAAGCAAGATTCTAGAATTTGGAACATCCATTTTGACTCTACCGTCAAATCGTTTGACTTCGAGCAGAATCCGGATGAACCCTGTGTTTACAAGAAGTACAGTGGAGATAAGGTTACCTTCTTGGTACTGTATGTAGATGACATTCTACTCATTGGGAATGATGTAGGAATGTTGACTACCGTGAAAGTATGGCTTTCACAGCAATTCTCCATGAAAGATCTTGGAGAGGCACCCCATATACTGGGTCTTCGACTCTATAGAGATAGATCGAAGCGGATAATAGGATTATCCCAGTCTACCTACATTGACAAAACAGTCAAAAGATACAGCATGGATAACTCCAAGAAAGGAAATGTTCCTTTTAGGCATGGAGTCACTCTCTCCAAGAAGATGTCTCCCAAGACTTCTGAGGAGATTGATGGCGTGAAGGGTGTTCCCTATGCCTCTGCCGTAGGGAGCATCATGTATGCCATGCTGTGCACTCACCCTGACATTGCTCAGGCAGTGAGTGTAGTAAGCAGATTTCAGGCTAACCCAGGGCAGGAGCATTGGACTGCTGTGAAAAACATACTTAAGTACCTTCGAAGGACAAAAGAGTTTTGTCTACTATTCGATGGTCGCTCCCTACAGATCCAAGGGTATACAGATGCCGATTTCCAGTCGGATCCAGATGATAGAAGTCTACATCTGCATATGTTTTCACGATAGCATCGTGTGTTGTTTGCTAGAAAAGCAGCAAACCGGGGTCCACTGTAGACTCCATGACCGAGGCCAAGTACATTGCCGCAAGTGAGGCTGCCAAGCCACTATCATAGAGGGAGAATGTTGGTAGAGGGGACGTCCTAATTCAGAAGGTAGCGTCAGCAGAAAATGTAGTAGACCCATTGACAAAGCCACTATCACAGAAAGTGTTTGAGAAACACGTGGAAACCATGGGACTCTGGCTAGTACCTGATTGGACCTAAGTGCAAGTGGGAGCTGTTAGACAGTTTTGTATGCCCTTAGCTTCAATCAAAATGATGTACTTAATGAATTTATTGTAAATGAATAAAAGTGCATATTTGATTCATGTTCCCTTGGTATGTTTCTGTGTAATACCCTTAAACTGGACACTTATTGAGACTCGTGTTAGTTTAGAATATTCACAGCCAATGGGTCGGTCTGGGGAGACCTATCCTAACAAGGCTGACACTGTGGTGCCACCAAGTCGGTTGGGGTGGCTTGTCTCAGCTACCAGGGTGAGACCCTAGGCACATACAGTGTGGGATTAATTGAATCTTTGAACTGGACCTGATTTCCAGTATTGCCCTGGACCTTGGAGATTGATGGGCAAAACTGGAAAGTTACACCCGACCCCTAGACTCGATTATGATACTGCACTAGGTGTCGGATTAGGCTGTCTTTGATGAATCAATTAGTGAGATCCTTAGCGGAAGTCAAAACCTGGGTATGTTTGGTCAGTCTGAGAATTCATCTGAGTGGGTGATCATAGTGATAGGATCAGCCCCTTTGTCGGACAGAGGTATTGATCGGGGATGCACTCTAACTGATGGAAACCGAGATTGCCGGCAGTTGATTTCAATCGTTGAGATTTGTTTTGCAAAATATATTTTATATGAGATATAAAAGTATATATATTATGATTTCAAAATATTTGCAAAAAGGTTTTAATTCCCGGGATCCATAGATGAGAGAGTGCAATACTATTCCTTGCAGCCGAGGGAGAGGTCCTCTCTTGTCGGGCAGTGTATGATCATTATGGGCTGAGAGGTTAAGTGTAAGGCCATTGAGGATAATACCTGATGGGCTAATCTTGCATCTGCCCACAATCCCTGGGTGTTACTAGGTCGCTTGGCCCAGAGACCACTTAGGGTAAGTATTGGGCCCATAGAGGCCATCTGATGGGTTTCAAGGGGTGCACTGTCCATAACAGTGTATTCGGCCAGGCCTTGTAACAAAGGCTGGGCTGAACCCATGTGGCTGATTTGTAGATCAATGTTTGGGTCCCACGCCATACAAGGAAGCCCAACTGGGCAGCAGTTTGGAAGGCTTAATGAATACATAACCCTAAATGGGCCTTAAGGGGGCGAATTCTGAGGTAAGATCAGCTGATTGGATTGGGCCCACGCCCTATCCACTCAAAGAGTCCAAGATTTAAATTTGGAAACTTCCTAATTAGATTAGGAACTGACTGATTTAATCTACAGATAAGATAAGGATTATCCCTTATCTTAAAGGGACTTTAATCCAAATATGATTTGGGTTAGCAACTCCTAATGGGAGTAGGAGCTAATCTCTTTAAGTCTATAAAAGGAAGAGGGGGCGGCAGCCTTTAGACACAACATCCAACAAACTCAAGTCTTGTCTTCAGAGCTGAGATCACAGAGGAGAGAATTCTAAACCCTGCAAATTCTCTCTAGCCGCCTCCTTCCTGCAGTCGCCACCTATAACTATTCGATCTCCATTGCTTGGGTGAAATCAAGATTGGATCTTGATTCCAATCTTTTGCAGAAAAGTTTGGTAGGAGTTGTATTCACTAGCTGTCCAGGTGATTCTTCGGAAGAATCAAGTTCTTAGGAAGGACACTGCTGATTCTGCTCCACCTTGCACTTTGCCATCTTCAGTGGGAGCAGATTTTGGTTTCTACCTTGGGCGTGAACACCTCCATTGAGAGATACTATTTCTCTGTATCAGGTTTTATCTCTCTCTCCTCCTTTTTGGTTATGATCTGGTTCAGTTTATGGTTCAAGAATGATCCTTGAAGATATAATTTTGTAAATAGGGAATTTGATTTCCAGTTGAAGGGAAAGAAAATTTTTTTGAAATTCGCCCCCTTCATTCCGCAATCTTGGGCATCCATGTGATGGATTTCCTATCCCCTCAGAAATCGCTAGGACTTTTAGGTCCACCTAACCAATGTAATGAATATTAATTGATTCGATTAACCAAGATTATTTGTCATTCCCATAAGCTGAGGTCTTTCCAATTTTATTTAATATTCTCTCTCGATATATACTAAACCTACACCCATCAGGTAACCCTTCAATCTCTCGAGTAGAGCACTCAAGATGGGAGTGCATTAAGTCCAAGAAAACCATTAAATTCAGATGAATCATGTATATATGTCTCTATATACCATTCAATTCACACTATGAATTATTTAGTCAATTATGTGGGTTCCTCTCTCGATTCATTCACATAACTCAAATCAATTAAGAGGTGGCCAAGCTCTTAATTGCATTAAGTACAATAATTCATAGACTATATGGAAATCACAATCTTAGATAAATCACAGAGATAAAAATATATTCATTAACATGGTTTAGGCTTTCCACAGTCCTAGCAAGAAACAAATCAGTTCATGATAAAAGAATTAAAGCAAACAAAGGGAAAGAAAGAACTCTTGAATTTGCCCATGGTGCTGAGATATCCTCTTCTTGCTGCCACCTTCTTCTTGAAGTTTCTTGAATTCTTGACCCTTTCTTGACTGATTGCTCCTTGCTTCTTGATTCAATCCCCAAGATTGAGTGATTGTGTGATGCTAAAGTTGGTCCTTCCCCTCCTTTATATAGCTTAACGGGAGGGGGTGGTCTCCTACTTCCTCTTGAAATTTATCTTACAAGAATAGAAAGTCCTTTTCTAATTCTACTCTTATCTCTTTATCTAATGAACTCAATCATTTTATCTTTCTAAGATTACATCAAGAATTTACATCCAGAATGACTCTTCTTAGTTTCTTATTCTTGGATTCGTATTAGACCTCTTCTGCGAATTGGGCTGCTGCCAGGCTTTTCTACAAGTTGGGCTTCAGCTACGGATTGGGCCTTCCTATGAATTTTCCATGATTTTGGGCCCGGATTTGACTTTGATGCATGTTGAATTTGTGAAAGCCCAAAACACAAAAGTTGTGGCTTTTTCTCATATCTTTCCATTGACTCTTGAATCGGCCCAATTGAAGTTTGGATACGCGAGTTAGGCCTAGATTACAGAATGGTGCCGAAACTGTGAAAAGTCATATGATTTGTCTTTCTTTGCTCCTGATGCTTTCTTTCATGCCCTAAACAGAAATATGAGTCCAATTATGTGCTAATTCAGTATAAAAAATAGAATAATTGGGGAAAAAATATGATAAATTCTACTCTCATCATCCAGTTTAAGGGTATTACACAGAAACATACCAAGGGAACATGAATCAAATATGCACTTTTTTTCATTTACAATAAACTCATAAAATACAACATTTTGATTGAAGCTAAGGGCATACAAAACTGTCTAACAGCTCCCACTTGCACTTAGATCCAATTAGGTACAAGCCGGAGTCCCATGCTTTCCACGTATTTCTCAAACACTTTTTGTGATAGTGGCTTCGTCAACGGGTCTGCTACATTTTCCGCTGACGCTACCTTCTGAATCAAGGCGTCCCTCCCCTCTACCAACAATCTCTCATAGTATGTAGTACTTCCTCTCGATGTGCTTTGAATTTGAGTGGGCTTGTGACCTCTTAGCCTGAACAATGGCTCCATTGTTGTCACACAACAACGAGATAGGTGATGTGCTGGATGGAACTACTCCCAACTCGTGAACGAACTTCTTCATCCACCCGACTCTTTATCAGCCTCACTTGTGGCAATGTCTTCGGCCTTGATCGTGGAGTCTACAATGGACCCCTGTTTGTTGCTTTTCTAGCAAACAACACACGATCCTATCATGGAAACATAACCAGATGTAGACTTTCTATCATCTAAATCTGACTGGAAATCGGCATCTGTAGACCCTTGGATCTGTAGTGAGCTACCATCGAATACTAGACAAAACTCTTTTGTCCTTCGAATGTACTTAAGTATGTTTTTCACTGTAGTCCAGTGCTCCTGCCCTGGGTTGGCCTAAAATCTGCTTACCACACTCACTGCCTGAGCAATGTCAGAATGAGTGCACAACAAGGCATACATGATGTTGTCCCTACAGCAGAGGCATAGGAAATGTCTTTCATGCCATCAATCTCCTTAGAAGTCTTGGGAGACATCTTCTTGGAGAGAGTGACTCCATGCCTGAAATGAACATTTCCTTTCTTGGAGTTTTCCATACTGTATCTTTTGACTATTTTGTCAATGTAACCAAATTGGGATAATCCTATTATCTGCTTTGATCTATCTTTATAGAGTCGAAGACCCAATATATAGGAGACGTCTCTAAGATCTTTCATGGAGAATTGCTGTGAAAGCCATACTTTCACCATAGTTAGCATTCCTACATCATTCCCAATGAGTAAGATGTCATCTACATACAGAACCAAGAAGGTAAACTTATCTCCACTATACTTTCTGTAAACACAGGGTTCATTCAGATTCTGCTTGAAGTCAAACGATTTGTCAGCATAGTCAAAATGGATGTTCCAACTTCTAGAAACTTGCTTAAGTCCATAAATGGATCTATTAAGTTTACATACCATGTTTTCCTGACCTGTAATAATGAAGCCTTGTGGCTACTGCATATAGATATCTTCAGTAAAATCTCCATTCAGGAATGCAGTTTTAGTATCCATCTGCCAAATCTCATAATCACGGTATTCTGCTACTACTAACAGGATCCTAATTGATTTAAGCATGGCCACAGGCGAAAAGGTGTCCTTATAATCGATGCCCTCTTTCTAAGTGTACCCTTTCGCCACCAGACGAACTTTGAAGGTCTCAACCTTACCATCGAGGCGCTTCTTCCTCGTGTAAATCCATTTGCAACCAATCACTTTTACCCCAGAGGGCGGATCTACTAGAGTCCAGACTCTATTGGTCTCCATTAAATCTATGTCCAACATAGATTCCGCGTAAGTAATGGTATCCTCCTCACAAGTCAAGGTTTCCACTAGGTAACTGTCCTCGTCATAACCATAATGGACTGGTGGTCTAGATACCCGAGTGGATCTTCTAGGTTAGTCACTACCTGGAACTTGTGGGACATCTCCCACTGCTCCTGAGCTCTCCTCATCAAGAACAACTTCCTGATGATGGGTGTCCAAGATGTCATTGGTTTCCAAGAATTGTGCATTTCGACTGCAGAACACCTTCTACTCACTTGGGTCATAGAATAGGTAACCCACGGAGCCTTTTGGGTAGCCTACAAATTGTCAACGGCTGGTCTTGGATTCCAACTTGTCTGCACTCGTTCTTTTAACGTGTGCTAAACAACCCCAAATCTTCAAATGTCTGACACTTGGTTTTTTTCGGGCCCAAAGTTCATATGGAGTGTTCGGAACCGATTTGGCTGGAACCTGATTCAGCACGTAAATCATAGTCTCTAATGCATAACCCTAAAAGGATGTAGTAACTCTGAGTGTATGAGAAGTGACTGGACCAAATTCAAAAAGGTCCTATTCCTCCTCTCTGAAACACCGTTAAGTTGTGGTGTAGTAGGTGGAGCTAACTTGTTAGACAATTTTGTATGCCCTTAGCTTCAATCAAGATGATGTACTTTGTGAGTTTATTGTAAATGAATAAAAGTGCATATTTGGTTCATGTTCCCTTGGTATGTTTCTGTGTAATACCCTTAAACTGGACACTTAATGAGACTCGTGTTAGTTTAGAATGTTCACAGCCAGTGGGTCGGTCTGGGGAGACCTATCCTGACAAGGCTGACACTGTGGTGCCACCAAGTCGGTTGGGGTGGCTTGTCTCAGCTGCCAGGGTGAGACCTTAGGCACATACAGTGTAGGACTAATTGAATCTATGAACTGAACCAGATTTCTAGTATTGCCCTAGACCTTTAAAATTGATGGGCAAAACTAGAAAGTTACACCCCACCCCTAGACTCGATTATGATACTGCACTTGGTGTCGGATTAGGCTGTCTTTGATATACCAATCAGTGAGATCTTTAGCGGGGGTCAACACCTGGGTTGTTAGACAGTCTTGCATGCCCTTAGCTTCAATCGGATTTGATGTACTTTTGTTATTTAGTGGAAATAAATTAAAGTGCATGTTTGATTCATGTTGTTTGGTACAATTCTGTGTAAGACCCTAAAATTGGACAGTTATAGAAACTTGTGTTAGTTTTAAATGTTCACAGCCATTGGATAAGTCTGGGGAGATTTATCCTACCAAGGCTGATACTGATGTGCCACCAAGTGATGGGATGGTTTGTTTCAGCCATCTGGGTAAGACCCAAGGCACATGCAATATGGGATTGCTTGAACCCATGAACCGGACCAGATTTCCAGTATTGCCCTAGACCTTGGAGACAGATGGGCAAAACTAGAAAGTTACACCTGACCCCTAGACTCGATTATGACACTTCACTAGGTGTCGGATCGGGCTATCTTTGATGTGCCAATCAGAGAGATCCTTAGAGGGGGTCAAAACCTGGACATGTTGGGGCAGTCTGAGAATTCATTTGAGTGAGTGGTCATAGTGAAAGGATCAGCCCCTTTGTCGGACAATGGTAATGATCGGGAATGCATTCTCTCCGATGGAAACCAAATTGCCGGCAGTTGATTTCAATTGTTGCAATTTTGTTTTGCAAAATTAATATATATACATGTATATGTACGGTTTTAAAAGATTTGCAAAAGGTTTTAATTCCCGGGATCCATGCGAGTAGAGAGTGCGGCACTGTTCCTTGCAGCCGAGGGAGAGGTCTTCTCTTGTCAGGTAGTGCTTGATCATTAAGGGATGAGAGGTTAAGTGTAAGACCATTTAGGATAATACCTGATGGGCTATTCTTGCACCTGCCCACAGTCCCTGGGTTTTTATAAGATGGCTTGGCCCAGGGACCACTTAATGTAAGTGTTGGGCCCATAGGGTCCATGCGATGGGCTCAAGGGGGTCCCTGATTCTTTCAATGAATTCGGCTAGGCCTTGTAAGAAAGGCTGGGATGAACCCATGTGGCTCATATGTAGATCAATGATTGGGTCCCATGCCATACAAAGAAGCCCAACTGGGCAGTAGATTGGAAACTGATTAAACACTGACCACTTAATGGGCCAAAAGCCCATTTTGAACTGGGCTGATATGATCACCTGTTCATGGGGCGAATCTGAGATTAGTGTTAGTAAAAGGATTGGGTCTTTAACCTTATCCACTCTAAGAGACCAAATTCAAATTAGATTTGAATCTGGTAACCTCCTAATAAGATCAGGAGTTAACTAACTTAATCTACAGATAGGATTAAGGTTAACCCCTATCCAAATACTGATTTGGATTGGGATAACTCCCGAAATATTGGGAGATTTCTTAATCAAGAAGAAAGAGGAGAAAACCCTAATAGAAATATCAGATTTCGAACTAGGGGTTTTGAGTAAGCAAGAATCACATACTATGAATTGAGATTTGATCTCTCATAGACTCCAGAGAAAAGAGACAGTTCTGCCCTCTTCGTCCCTGGACTTCTCCTCCTTCAGCCGCTGCCACTCCCTGTTGGAAGATTGGATCTTTGCAGCAACAGGAAGTCATGAAATCAGTTCTTGACAACAGTCTTGCAAGAAAGACAAAAAGGATTCGGTGTTCAAGGTTTTCAGAGGGTTCTTGTGAAGAATCTAGTGTATAGGACGCACCCTGCTGGTTCCGTTCCATCCACAGTTGTGTCATATTCAGCAAAAGCGGATCTTGGTTTCTTCCTTGGGCGTGAACACTGACTTTGTAAGATATTATTTCTCCGGATCAGGTATAATCCTTCCTGTTTCCTTTTGGTTCAGATCTGGTTTGTTTATGGTTCAAGTAGGATCCTTGAATAATGTATTCTAAATTTAGGGAATATGATTCCCAGTTGGAAGAATGTAGAAATTTTTTTTTGAAATTCACCCCCATTCCGCACCCTTCTTGGCATCCATTAGATGGATCCTACCATTCTTTCAGTGGTATAAGAGCCATAGGTTTGAATCCTGAACCAAAAGAAAATCAGATCTGACCCTGCGCAGATGGACAGAAGATCTTCTGCCAACATCTACGCAGATTGCTTTCTTTTTTTCAAGAAATGGTTTCTTGTTAAGGGCGTTCGATCTGAAATTAATTTTATTAAATCCAAAAATTTATTTAGAATGGTTCTTTATTTATTTTTAATTTAATGGATTGTTCGAACCTGGAGATCACAATGCAGTTTTGGCACAGATGGTCTGCGCACCCTTTTTTCATTTATTTTATTCAATTCGATCTGTAAATAATGTTTTTTTCTAGACTGAATGTATAGGATTTGATCAAGAATGTAATTAATTAATAGAAATAGGATTTTTGTTTTTTATTTATTTTTCTTGATTAAAGAAGAAGGAAGAAGATGGCGGCGCTGGAGATTTGCAGATGGAGAAATCGCATACTACGATTTACAATTTATGAAACTGTAACTTTTATGATTAACCTCTTTTTTGTAGGTGGTACGAACAGTCCATATTTGATTTGTGATTGTCTAAAATCAAATTATTAATTTCAGATCTCTCTTGAATTAATTCTGGAATTGAAAATCAGTTATGGACCATTTCGGACTAGATTGGACCAAAACTGTTTGGACCAAATCTGAGATTCAAAGGGGGCTGTTTTTCAGTCCATATTTCTCACACTGGTTATTCCAAATCTGATGTTCAATTACAGGGATTAATTCGGCCCAACTGTAAAGCCCAGTTTTAAAGGGTTAAAACTGCAAAAGCCCATTATTGTGAGAAAAGCTGTATGGGCCAAACTGCTAACTGCAATTCAGCCCATACACCTAGTAAATATTAATTGTTAATGCTTTATGTTTTAAATGGGCTATTTGATGGGCTTTACAGTAGTTAATTGATTGGATCAATTCCTCCTTTACATATCATGTTTGGATGTTTGATGTGCTGCGACCATGGGCCATAAGCACTTGGCCCATGTTAACTCGTTATTGGCTCTTGCGCACACCATGGCTGAATGCACATCATTGCCATGGTGTCCCTTAAGGACATTGGATGACCCCTCTCTACTTGGTGAGCCCCACAACCCTGAAAAGGGATGCATATGGAACCCCTAGCCAATTGAGGCCCACCAGAAATCTGGCTTTATGAAAGTCTAAGGGAGCCACTTTGGTTTGACCTAAATTAGAACTAGGGCGTAATTTTGTTCCCTACAAGCAAATATGATTGCGTGTGATAGGGAGATCCATTTGATGGACTCTCTAAAGGCTTTCCGTCATTAGCACAATGATGGATCCATCAGTAATGAGGAAACGCACCATAAAATTGGGCTATCCATTTGTTGTTGGA
Organism: Nelumbo lutea; assembly: GCF_056320005.1. NCBI lineage: Eukaryota > Viridiplantae > Streptophyta > Magnoliopsida > Proteales > Nelumbonaceae > Nelumbo > Nelumbo lutea. Next base: position 71,816,147 of record NC_142687.1, on the reverse strand, counting down.
TCTGTTAGAGTGTTTCATTAGATGATAGGGGCGTCATAGACCGATGTGGGAGGGGCTTCACCAGAAAATGGGAACTCTCTCACGGTACCTTGGCGTAACCTGAATATGATGGGTGTGCACTCATTGGACAGAAAGGTTTACCAGAAAACAGCTCTGAACCTTGTCTGACAGAGGCCAAAGGGAAACTCATCTGATGAATGGATATGATCCGTCACAAAAAGGTTGTGGGGTTATGCAGCTGAAACAATTGGCTTCACGCACCCTATGTGATTTCCCACATTTCCAGAGACATTCTATTGTCTCCGTCACTGAGAAGGGAGGGAAAATCTCAGAGATGAATAAATTGGAATGGAACATAGATTAAAAGCCATATCTATGTAGGTAACTGATATGTGGCTCATTGTGACACTATCAAGTGCACTAGCCGTTCAAGTAATAAAGTAGTGAGTGAAGTATCGTTCCCACGAGGATTTAGGAAACAATTACCAATACTAAATTGAACACTTCTTATCTGATCAACAAATAAATCAAAACTCTAATGAAAGCTAAGAAATCCTAAATTAAAATCTATCTAAATCATTGGCCCAATTGCCTTCAAATCAGGATAGAAGAGTAAGCAGTAAATGTCAATCTCAGAATTCAGCAATCTATCAATTTGGATCATTCGAATAAATCATGATTGAGCCTTGGTTTGGTGAAACCCCAAGGTCATGAACAGCCTCCCTCAAGCGCGTGTTCATCCTATGCATGAGTGACGGTTCTTCTATCTCTAGCAAAAATCTAATCCCCATGCATGCATTTCTTCAAACACTTCTAAGGCATCAATTCAAATCTGAATCGATCACCAACTGAATTGTGCAAATTATCTCTAACCTTGCACTCAATTCAGTTCTTGAATAGTAGATCTGAATTCCTAGAGTCTCTTTCAAGCACTCTAGGAATTCCAAGCTGTAGATTAATTCAGCCAATCTGAAAATTGCAGATCTGAATTCTCTTTCAATCAATTCAGATCTTGCAATCTCAGATCTGAGAATTCAGATCTGAGTTTTGAAGGTTAGTTGGCCGAATTACTCTACAATAACACCCTTATTCAAGAAACTTCAAGTACAATGCATGACCATTTGAATGAATCAAAAAGAATTAGATTGCTGAACTGAAATTTTACAAGCTGAAATACATCAAGGAAGAATGGAAACAAGGAGAAAGAAGAAAGAAAAAATATAATAAAGAAACTGAACTCAAATCAAAAGAGAATGAAACTACAAATGATTTATTACAAAAGATCTTTGAATCACAAACCCTCAATTCGAACTCACCTTCTTATTCTATCTTGCTTGTCTTGAACTTCCTTCAGCCCTTCTTCTTCTTCTTCCTTGCGCCTAGCCTTCTTCTCTTCTCTTCTCTCAAGGTGGCCGAACCTCTAAGAGTGGGAGAGCCTTCCTCTCAAGCAATTGAACAACTCTCTCCCCTCCTAGAGGCCTCCTTATATAATTTTTCAAGGGGGCTTTTGCCCCTTCTTGAAGCCTCTAGAATTGGGTGTATTACACCCCTCATGAACCTTCTAGAGTGCTCCCTCCTTCTCTTCAAGAAACATCTAGGAGTTGCCGCCCCTAGCTCCCTTTGGGCTGCTATTTGGTCTACAACTTAACTTGCTTTTGACCTCATGTGGGCTACACTCTAGGCTGTTATTTGGGCTAAAAATGGGCTGGGCCGAAATTTCCTTCTTGCTAGGATTCTTCCCTTGGGTTTTCCAAAGAGTTAGCTTGCACTACTTGGGCCGAATGAAATTCTCTTGCTCTCATGGTTGGGCCGGACTGAACTTGATAAATTTTGAGCTTTGTTTTCTTGCTTTTGCATTCTTTTTGTTGATTTGGCTACCCCTGAAATCTTTCTTGCAATCAAGCTAAAATAGGGCAAAATCTAATTAAACCAGCATAAAATTTCATGCAAATACCTCATAAAATATAGATAAATTGTAGGTTCATCAAATACCTCCACACTTAAGCTTTTGCTTGTCCTCAAGCAAAGACATCAGCCATAAACTTAACATTCCCCCCTTCTGTTCTCACCATTTACTTGGTGAACATTTTAAGATAGAAATGCATTGAGTAGTCGGGGAACTTTTGTAAGTGCTCAACTCTTATTCTTGTAAATTACCATTTAAGATATGTATCAGATCCAAGGAAAGGAGAATATGAATTTCATCATAGTCTAGCCTTCACTCCTAATTCATATATAAATCAGCTCCTTAATTGTCAAGGTTAATAATCAAATTTCACTAAGTTTCACATCTGTAACTAAATCTCAATGAGAGTTCAACTTTAGAGTGCCCCTTTGTACCTCGGTTGTCACCACAATTACTTATTTCTAAGGGTGAGTGCATCTTATGCTCCGTTTCACCCTTTTCTTTTCTTTCTTTTTTTTTTTTTTTTTTTTTTTTTTTTTTTTTTTTTGGTGTGAGTGCATCTTATGCTCCATCTCACACTGGTCACTTATTTGAGGTAGGACTCATGTTCTGAGCTGCTAGTTTTACTATTCAGCTCAAAAATAGCGGAGTCAATTTGGGCTTTTGAACCTCAAGAATCAGCACTTTAGATGTGCACTAGCTCTCTTGACTGTTAGACAGTTTTGTATGCCCTTAGCTTCAATCTGATTTGATGTACTTTTGTTATTTAGTGGAAATAAATAAAGTGCATGTTTGATTCATGTTGTTTGGTTTAATTCTGTGTGAAACCCTAAAACTGGACATTTATAGAGACTCTTGTTAGTTTTAAATGTTCACAGCCGTTGGATAAGTCTGGGGAGATTTATCCTGCCAAGGCTGATACTGATGTGCCACCAAGTGTTGGGATGGCCTGTCTCAGCCATCAGGGCAAGACCCGAGGCACATGCAGTATGGGATTACTTGAATCCTTGAACTGGACCAGATTTCCAGTATTGCCCTGGACCTTGGAGATAGATGGGCAAAACTGGAAAGTTACACCTGACCCCTAGACTCGATTATGACATTTCACTAGGTGTTGGATCAGGCTGCCTTTGATATGCCAATCAGTGAGATCCTTAGCGGGGATCAAAACCTGGGTATGTTGGGGCAGTTTGAGAATTCATCTGAGTGGGTTATCATAGTGACAGAATCAGCCACTTTGTCGGACAAAGGGTAATGATCGGGAATGCACTCTCTCTGATGGAAACCAAACTGCCGACAGTTGATTTCAATCGTTGGAATTTTGTTTTGCAAAATTAGTATATTTATATATATATGTACGGTTTTGAATTGTTTGCAAATGGTTTTAATTCCCGGGATCCATGTGAGAGGAGAGTGCGGCGCTGTTCCTTGCAGCCGAGGGAGAGGTCCTCTCTTGTCGGGCAGTGCTTGATCATTAAGGGCTGAGAGGTTAAGTGTAAGACCATTGAGGATAACACCTGATGGGCCAATCTTGCACCTGCCCACAGTCCCTGGGTTTTTATAAGATGGCTTGGCCCAGGGACCACTTAATGTAAGTGTTGGGCCCATAGGGTCCATATGATGGACTCAAGGGGTTCATTGAGTTTTTCAGTGAATTCGGCTGGGCCTTGTATTAAAGGCTGGGCCGAACCCATGCGGCTGGTGTGTAGATCAATGCTTGGGTCCCACGCCATACAAAGAAGCCCAACTGGGCAGCAGATTGGAAAGTAATTAGACACTGAACACTTAATGGGCCAAAAGCCCATTTCGAGGTGGGCTGATATGATCACCCATCCATGGGGCGAATTTGAGATTAAAGTTAGTAAAAGGATTGGGCCTTTTAGCCTTATCCACTCTAAGAGACCAAATTCAAATTAGATTTGAATCTGGTAACCTCCTGATAAGATCAGGAGTAAACTAACTCTATCTGCAGAAAGGATTAAGATTATCCCCTATCCAAATACTGATTTGGATTGGGATAACTCCTAAAAAGGAGGTTTTCTTAATCAAGAAGAAAGGAGGAGATTTCGAACCACCTTGAAGAGGTATAGGATACCTCCTGCGAATTCAGATCTGATCTGATTTTCATACTCTCCAGAAAAACAGAAAAAGCAGTTCAGCCTTTTTTGTTTTGGAAATCTCCTCCTGCCGCCGCCATCTGCCATTGCAAGATTAGATCTTTGCAGAGAAGAAAGTCAAGAAATCTGTTCTTGACATCAGTCTTGCAAGAAAGACTGAAAAGGATTCAGTGTTTAGTACTTCCAGAGGATTCTTGTGAAGGATCCAGTGTGCAGGACGCACCCTGCTGGTTCTGTTCCTTTCACAACTGTGTCATCTTCAGCAGGAACGGATCTTGGAGCATCCTTTGGGCGTGAACACCAACTTTGGGAGATACTGCTTCTCCGGATCAGGTATATTCCTCCCATTTATCTTTTGATACAGATCTGGTTTGATTATGGTTCAAGTAGGATCCTTTAATATTGTATTCTAAATTTAGGGAATATGATTCCCAGTTGAGAGAAGGTAGGAAATTTTTGAAATTCGCCCACCCATTCCGCAACCTTTATGGCGTCCATTAGATGGATCCTACCATTCTTTCATTGACCATTAACCATAAAATCAAGAGCTTCCATACACATGAAGATAGTTAGGGCTAGTCATGCTGAAAAGCATATTCAGCTCCCCTTTTCTCATGCATATATCAAATTGGGTCATTCACAAGAATAAAAGCATAACAAGTACATCAGTCTCCCTCAACTCATTGAATTCCTTCTTAAAAAAAATCATCAAATAAATAGTAATGAACTTGAGGGGTTCCAGTCTTTTTTGGTTATGTCATTGCCTGCATATGTGTGTTGGGGTGAATGAGGTGCATGGTTTCAGCCCCCATACCCTAGCCTCGGGCTCACTCCCCCACACTTAAGATGAACATTGTCCTCAATGTTCGTAGTGTTAGGGGATCACACTTGCTAGAGCAAACTGAAGAAAAGCAAATGATGAACTGAGTCTTTAAAGAATTGGAATTTTGAGAAAAAGATCTTTATTTTACTAACTAATATTCTAAAACGATAAATGACAAAAAGATTCCTTAACTTGTTCATGAGCAAGCATAAGAGATTATTGGTTATCAAGATAAACAGTGGATGGAGGGGGTACAGTACCGCCCATTAAATATGGTTTCAGGCGCTGACCATTTACTTTAAACGTGCCCTGAACCGGGTGGGTGAGTTCTATAGCCCCATGCGGAAAAACCTGTGAAATGGTAAAGGGTCCAGACCACCTGGATCTCAGCTTACCTGGAAACAAGCGGAGACGGGAATTATATAACAATACCTGTTGGCCTACATAAAAATCCCGTCTCAGCAAGTTCTTATCATGCCAGTTTTTTATTCTTTCTTTATAAACTTTGGCATTCTCATAGGTGGTAAGTCTGAATTCATCCAATTCATTCAATTGCAACCGCCTTTTAGCCCCTGTGGCCTGAATGTCAAAATTTAAGAATTTAAGAGCCCAATAGGCCTTGTGTTCCAATTCAACTGGTAAATGGCATGCTTTACCAAAGACCAATCTGTATGCCCATAATGCATCATCTAATTTGATGGACCAATCTTTTCTGGCGGATGCTACGGTCTTTTCCAGAATTCTTTTGAGTTCCCTGTTAGCCAATGATGTGTGGCTCATTGTGACACTAGCAAGTGCACTAGCCGTTCAAGTAATAAAGTAGTGAGTGAAGTATCGTTCCCACGAGGATTTAGGAAACAATTACCAATACTAAATTGAACACTTCTTATCTGATCAACAATTAAATCAAAACTCTAATGAAAGCTAAGAAATCCTAAATTAAAATCTATCTAAATCGTTGGTCCAATTGCCTTCAATTCAGGTTAGAAGAGTAAGCAGTAAATGTCAATCTCAGAATTCAGCAATCTATCAATTTGGATCATTCGAATGAATCATGATTGGGCCTTGATTTGGTGAAACCCCAAGGTCATGAACAGCCTCTCTCAAGCACATGTTCATCCTATGCATGAGTGACGGTTCTCCTATCTCTAGCAAGAATCTAATCCCCATGCATGCATTTCTTCAAACACTTCTAAGGCATCAATTCAAATCTGAATCGATCACCAACTGAATTGTGCAAATTATCTCTAACCTTGCACTCAATTCAGTTCTTGAATAGTAAATCTGAATTCCTAGAGTCTCTCTCAAGCACTCTAGGAATTCCAAGCTGTAGATTAATTCGCCCAATCTGAAAATTGCAGATATGAATTCTCTTTCAAGCAATTCAGATCTTGCAATCTCAGATCTGAGAATTCAGATCTGAGTTTTGAAGGTTAGTTGGCCGAATTAATCTACAATCACACCCTTATTCAAGAAACTTCAAGTACAATGCATGACCATTTGAATGAATCAAAAAGAATTAGATTGCTGAACTGAAATTTTACAAGCTGAAATACATCAAGGAAGAATGGAAACAAGGAGAACGAAGAAAGAAAATATAACAAAGAAACTGAATTCAAATCAAAAGAGAATGAAACTACAAATGATTTATTACAAAAGATCTTTGAATCACAAACCCTCAATTTGAACTCACCTTCTCTTCTAGCTTGCTTGTCTTGAACTTCCTTCAGCCCTTCTTCTTCTTCTTCCTTGCGCCTAGCCTTCTTCTCTTCTCTTCTCTTAAGGTGGCCGAACCTCTAAGAGTGGGAGAGCCTTCCTCTCAAGCAATTGAACAACTTTCTCCCCTCCTAGAGGCCTCCTTATATAGTTTTTCAAGGGGGCTCTTGCTCCTTCTTGAAGCCTCTAGAATGGGGTGTATTACACCCCTCATGAACCTTCTAGAGTGCTCCCTCCTTCTCTTCAAGAAACACTTAGAAGTTGCCGCCCCTAGCTCCCTTTGAGCTGCTATTTGGGCTACAACTTAGCTTGCTTTTGAGCTCATGTGGGCTACACTCTAGGCTGTTATTTGGGCTAAAAATGGGCTGGGCCGAAATTTCCTTCTTGCTAGGCTTCTTCCCTTGGATTTTCTAAAGAGTTTCACTTGCTCTTCTTGGGCCGAATGAAATTCTCTTGCTCTCATGGCTGGGCCAGGCTGAACTTGATAAATTTTGGGTTTTCTTTTTTTGCTTTTGCCTTCTTTTTGTTGATTTGGCTCCCCCTGAAATCTTTATTACAATCAAGATAAAATAGGGCAAAATTTAATTAAACCATCATAAAATTTCATGCAAACACCTCATAAAATATATATAAATTGTAGGTTCATCAAATACCCCCACACTTAAGCTTTTGCTTGTCCTCAAGCAAAGACATCAGCCATAAACTTAACATTCCCCCCTTCTGTTCTCACCATTTACCTGGTGAACTTTTTAAGATAGAAATGCATTGAGTAGTCGGGGAACTTTTGTAAGTGCTCAACTCTTATTCTTGTAAATTACCATTTAAGATATGTATCAGATCCGAGGAAAGGAGAATATGAATTTCATCATAGTCTAGCCTTCACTCCTAATTCATATATAAATCAGCTCCTTAATTGTCAAGGTTAATAATCAAATTTCACTAAGTTTCACATCAGTAACTAAATCTCAATGAGAGTTCAACTTTAGAGTGCCCCTTTGAACCTCGGTTGTCACCACAATTACTTATTTCTAAGGGTGAGTGCATCTTATGCTCCATCTCACCCTTTTTTTTTTTTTTCGGTGTGAGTGCATTTTATGATCCATCTCACACTTTTCTCTCTCTCTTTTTTTTTTTTTTTTTTTTTTTTTTTTTTTTTGGTGTGAGTGCATCTTATGCTCCATCTCACACTGGTCACTTGCTTGAGGTAGGTAAATAGGACTCATGTTCTAAGCTGCTAGTTTTACTATTCAGCTCAGAATAGCGGAGTCATTTTGGGCTTTTGTCCTTCTTTGCAATTATTGAACCTCAAGAATCAGCACTTCAGATGTGCACTAGCTCTCTTGACCATTAACCATGAAATCAAGGGCTTCCATACACATGAAGATAGTTAGGGCTAGTCATGCTGAAAAGCATATTCAGCTCCCCTTTTCTCATGCATATATCAAATTGGGTCATTCACAAGAATAAAAACTTAACAAGTACATCAGTCTCCCTCAACTCATTGAATTCCTTCTTAAAAAAATCATCAAATAAATAGTAATGAACTTAAGGGGTTCCAGTCTTTTTTGGTTATGTCATTGCTTGCATATGTGTGTTGGGGTGAATGAGGTGCATGGTTTCAGCCCCCATACCCTAGCCTCGGGCTCACTCCCCCACACCTAAGATGAATATTGTCCTCAATGTTCCTATTGTTAGTGGATCACAATAAAACCAACAAGAGAAATTTCAAGTAAAGAGAAGGGTGTATAGAGGACTTCCTGAAGATTAATTTCCAGATATGCAAGAGTTCTTTTGGTGGGAGCCTCTTCTGCTAGAATTTACTTGCAAGAGAGATCAAGAGCTTTGTTCTAACTAAAAATAATTTAAACCAAATAATAAAAAGACTACTATACACAATTCCAAACAATGTAAATAATTTAACCAGTCTGTAATACACAACAGAAACTTACAAGGCCAAGAAGTTTGAATTCTATCTAACAAAAATAAATAAATAAATAAATAAATAAATTTAAAAAAACAAGATCAAAAGCCAATATAAATATCTCTTGGAATCTGATATGCAAGTGATAAACAAGTGATTTACAAGATTGAAACTAGCCTAGAAGTCTAAGAGTTCTTGAAATCAGCACACTACCAAAGTTATTTGATTTTTTTTTTTTTTTTTTTTTTGTTGTGTGCTCAGATCTACATTAGAATTTCAGAAATGTAAGTGAATGTATGAAGATCTGATCCACACTAATAATTTTGCTAATTAGAAAGACATAGCTCCATTACTGAAACTAAACCAACATTCAAGTGTGAAGTAGATGTTCAATGGAAAAGAGAGCTAGTTAAATCAGCAATGGAGTTTATTACACACTATTCTAAACTTAAATGAACATAAGTAAACAAATCTAAAATCTACTATAAACAGATCTACAGTCATTGCTGAATTTATGATCTTTAAGCTGCTCTTCAAGTTCTAACAAAAAAAAAATCAGATTTGAAAACTTAACTTTTGAGAACAGTCACTTACAAAAACTCCAAACCTAATATCAATAAGTAGGTCTAAAATCTGTTGCAGTTAGGTCTGAAATAAGTTTGATCCCAAGAGCTTAAGACTTCTCTTTCAAGTCCCAACTTAAATGTCTTGTATGCCTCAATTGATTGCAGAGACCTGAAATCAGATCTACAATTTTATAATGGAAGCAGCCTTGATTTAGATCTGAATACCATTACATCAAAAATATCAAGCTCTTTTTGGACCTCACAAACATCAGTCCTAATCCAATACAACCAATTCAGATTGGGTGCAAGTGATTTAAAAGATAACAAAACATCAAGTTCACAAAAATTTCAGATCATGTACTTAAACTGCCTCTGATTCTCATGCACTTCAGAACTGATTTTACCATTCATGGCTTAAATTTTCATCAATGAGGCAAGTCTGATGCATCAAATTGTGAATTGGGTGCTGTCACTACCTGAAATCACATCAAAATAGAGTGGGTTCAGGTCTGAGTTTAGATGAACTCAGATCTGAACCTAGCAGAATGCAGTCCTGCAACCGGCTGAACACAGATCTGAACTTCAAATCTGAGTTTCAGATTTGAAAACTCACATGCTATTTTTTTCATTGTTTTCTTTTTCTTTTCTTTATCTATTTTTTTTCTTTTTTTTTTAAATAAATCTAAAACAAAATATAGCAATGTAACCAAAATCTTTTTGGATGAGTGCAGGTCTGATTGATGAATGCAATTCAGATCTGAACTCATTTAAATTTTTTTTTTTTTCGGTTGAGTGCTACAGTTCTGCTTATAGCAGATCTGAGTGCCGAATGCAACTCAGATCTGCAACACTCATGATTTTGTGATTTTTTTCTTTTAGAGGGTAATAACTTCAAGATAGAAAGCAAAACAGGTCTCCTTTTATTAAAATTAAACTGAAACAAGGAAAATAAAGTAATCTACTAAAGAGAAAAGAAGCATAACTACAGTAATACAGCAGTTGCATTCAAAGCAAAAGTGAAAAATTAAGCAAATTAAACCAACTATGAATGCAATACTGAAGAACTACATCTGAAGAACTACATCTACTAGCTACACTAAATCAGCAATCAAATATGAAGTAGATCATCAATGGGAAAGAGAGCTAACTAGATCAGCAGTGGAGTTTCATGCTAATTGTTGTACTGTAGCAGCCCTGCTACAGCTCTAAATGCTAGTGGAATGCACTGCTGCTTTTATTGAATATGTGAGGCATCACAATTATTCAATCCAAACACACATCCTCAGCAAATTTAGATTGGGTACAAGTGGGTAAAGCCAAGAATTCAGTCCACCCAGAATTCATAGTATGCTCTGTATCAGTTCAGTCCTCACATCATATCAACTGCATTTCAGATTTGAATTTCTCTCATTCTTTGCTATCCATTCACCCTTGAGGCAGGTTGGATGTATCATAGGGTGGATTGGGGTAGTGATGGCACCCAATTCACCTCAAACTTGCATCGGTTCAGATCTGAGTTCAGAGGAATTCAGATCTGAACTGAGCAGATCTGTAATAGCAGAATTCAAATCTGAACTCAAGTCTGAGTTTGGATCTGAATTCTCAATTGCCTTACCTTCAGTCATTGCTACCAAATTGTTTTTGGGGAATAGTAGAAGTGCCCTAGGGTGAATTGGGGTGGTGATGACACCCAATTCCCCTCAAAATTGCATCAGTTCAGGTCTGAGTTCAGAGGAACTCAGATCTGAACTGTTGCAGATCTGCAATAGCAGAATTCAGATCTGAACTCAAATCTGAATTCTGATCCGAATTCTCAATTGCTCCTCTTGTTGTTCAAAAGATCTCCCCTTTTTTTTTTCTTCTTTTTTTCTTTTTGTAATGAAAGAAAAAAATAAAAAAATAAAGTCTGAAACACAAGCAACTCTTTTCGGCTGAGTGCTGCAGATCTGAAATCTGCTGATCTGAGTGCCGAATGCAACTCAGATCTGCAACACTCATGTTTATGTGAATTTTTTCTTTTTTTTTTTTCTTTCTGAAGGGAACAACACCAAGATTGAATAGAAATCAAATATGCCTTTATTAAAATGAAACTGAAACCAGAAAAAGAAAGTAATCTACTTAAGAAAGAAGAAACATAACTACAGTAGTACAGCAGTTGCAGTCCAAGCTGAAATGAAAAAGTTAGCAAATTAACCCAACTATGAATGCAACGCTGAATGAGATTAGATTAAGAATGCTCAATGTTTCCTAATATTGTTTCTCTAAATCCCCGGCAACGGCGCCAAAAACTTGATGTGTGGCTCATTGTGACACTAGCAAGTGCACTAGCCGTTCAAGTAATAAAGTAGTGAGTGAAGTATCGTTCCCACGAGGATTTAGGAAACAATTACCAATACTAAATTGAACACTTCTTATCTGATCAACAAATAAATCAAAACTCTAATGAAAGCTAAGAAATCCTAAATTAAAATATATCTAAATCATTGGCCCAATTGCCTTCAATTCAGGTTAGAAGAGTAAGCAGTAAATGTCAATCTCAGAATTCAGCAATCTATCAATTTGGATCATTCGAATGAATCATGATTGAGCCTTGGTTTGGTGAAACCCCAAGGTCATGAACAGCCTCTCTCAAGCGCATGTTCATCCTATGCTTGAGTGACGGTTCTTCTATCTCTAGCAAAAATCTAATCCCCATGCATGCATTTCTTCAAACACTTCTAAGGCATCAATTCAAATCTGAATTGATCACCAGCTGAATTGTGCAAGTTATCTCTAACCTTGCACTCAATTCAGTTCTTGAATAGTAAATCTGAATTCCTAGAGTCTCTCTCAAGCACTCTAGGAATTCCAAGCTGTAGATTAATTCGCCCAATCTGAAAATTGCATATCTGAATTCTCTTTCAAGCAATTCAGATCTTGCAATCTCAGATCTGAGAATTCAGATCTGAGTTTTGAAGGTTAGTTGGCCGAATTAATCTACAATTACACCCTTATTCAAGAAACTTCAAGTACAATGCATGACCATTTGAATGAATCAAAAAGAATTAGATTGCTGAACTGAAATTTTACAAGCTGAAATACATCAAGGAAGAATGGAAACAAGGAAAAAGAAGAAAGAAAATATAACAAAGAAACTGAATTCAAATCAAAAGAGAATAAAACTACAAATGATTTATTACAAAAGATCTTTGAATCACAAACCCTCAATTTGAACTCACATTCTCTTCTATCTTGCTTGTCTTGAACTTCCTTCAGCCCTTCTTCTTCTTCTTCCTTGCGCCTAGCCTTCTTCTCTTCTCTTCTCTTAAGGTGGCCGAACCTCTAAGAGTGGGAGAGCCTTCCTCTCAAGCAATTGAACAACTTTCTCCCCTCCTAGAGGCCTCCTTATATAGTTTTTCAAGGGGGCTCTTGCCCCTTCTTGAAGCCTCTAGAATGGGGTGTATTACACCCCTCATGAACCTTCTAGAGTGCTCTCTCCTTCTCTTTAAGAAACACTTAGAAGTTGCCACCCCTAGCTCCCTTTGGGATGCTATTTGGGCTACAACTTAGCTTGCTTTTGAGCTCATGTGGGCTACACTCTAGGCTGTTATTTGGGTTAAAAATGGGCTGGGCCGAAATTTCCTTCTTGCTAAGCTTCTTCCCTTGGATTTTCCAAAGAGTTTTACTTGTTCTTCTTGGGCCGAATGAAATTCTCTTGCTCTCATGGCTGGGCCAGGCTGAACTTGATAAATTTTGGGTTTTCTTTTCTTGCTTTTGCCTTCTTTTTGTTGATTTGGCTCCCACTGAAATCTTTTTTGCAATCAAGCTAAAATAGGGCAAAATTTAATTAAACCATCATAAAATTTCATGCAAACACCTCATAAAATATAGATAAATTGTAGGTTCATCAGCCAACTCCACTTGGCCACTGGTTTGAGGGTGATAAGGGGTAGCTAATTTATGTGTAATTCCATATTTCTGCATTAACCTCTCAAATTGGCTATTGCAGAAGTGAGTTCCCCTATCACTAATTATAGCTCGCGGAGTGCCAAATCGGGAGAATAGCTTCTTTAGGAAGTGTACCACCCTTCTTGAGTCATTTGTGGGTAAAGCCATGGCTTCTACCCATTTGGATACATAGTCAACTGCAACGAGGATGTACTTATTCCCAAAAGAATTTGGGAAAGGTCCCATGAAATCTATACCCCAAACATCAAAGATTTCACAGATTAAAATATTGAAAAGGGGCATTTCATTCCGTCGGGAAATGTTTCCCGATCTTTGGCATTTGTCACATGTGGACACATACCGATGGGCATCTTTGAAAAGTGTGGGCCAATAAAAACCTAATTGCAAAACCTTGGTTGCAGTGCGACTAGCTCCAAAATGACCTCCTGCTTCTTTATCATGGCAAAATTGGAGTACCGACTCCATCTCCTCCTCGGGGACACATCTGCTTATGATCTGATCTGCACACAATTTATACAAAAAGGGTTCCTCCCACAGATAGTATTTTACATCAGAAAGGAATTTCTTTTTCTGTTGATATGAAAGGTTAGGAGGAAGGACTTGTGCAGCTAGATAATTAGCAAAATCAGCATACCAAGGATATGAGTATTTCTGTATTGAGTACAACTGCTCATCCGGAAATTCTTCTCGAATGTTGCTGGTTATCTCCTCTTTTGAGCTTACCGTGTCCAACCGGGAGAGATGGTCAGCAGCCAGGCTTGTAGCACCCTTCAGGTCTCTAATCTCAATGTCAAACTCTTGCAATAAAAGGTTCCACCTGATCAGTCTTGGTTTTGAGTTTTGCTTGGTAAGCAAGTGCCTTAATGCCGAGTGATCTGTGTGGACAACAACCTTGGATAATATCAGATATGAACGAAACTTATCAAGTGCAAATATTACTGCTAGCAGCTCCTTTTCTATGGTGGTGTAATTGAGTTGGGGTCCAGTCAAGGTTCTGCTAGCATAGTAAATTGGCTGAAAATGTTTGTTCATTCTTTGTCCTAAAATAGCTCCTATAGCAAAATCACTCGCATCACACATTAATTCAAATGGGAGGGTCCAATCTGGTGCTACCATGATAGGTGCATGGATCAATTTGTCTTTCAAGATGTTGAAAGCATGAAGGCATTCAGTTGAAAATTCAAAAGGCACTTCTTTCTGAAGCAAGGTAGATAATGGCTTGGAAATTTTTGAGAAATCTTTAATAAACCTTCTATAGAATCCAACATGTCCTAAGAAACTTCTCAAAGAACGAATAGATGTTGGGGTTGGCAATTTTTCAATTGCCTCCACCTTGGCCTTGTCGACTTCTATACCTCTTTGGGAGATCTTGTGTCCAAGCACTATGCCTTCTTGCACCATAAAATGACATTTCTCCCAATTCAACACAAGATGTGTTTCTTTACATCTAGTAAGCACCTGTTCCAGATTATTCAAACATGCATCAAACGAAGAGCCAAAAACTGAAAAATCATCCATGAAGATCTCAATAAATTTTTCAACCATATCAGAAAATATAGACATCATACATCGCTGAAAGGTTGCTGGGGCATTGCATAACCCAAAGGGCATCCTTCGGTATGCAAAGGTTCCATATGGGCAAGTAAAAGTGGTCTTTTCTTGATCTTCTGGTGCAATTGGTATCTGGTTATACCCTGAATATCCATCCAAGAAACAATAATACTCATGCCCGGCTAGCCTCTCCAACATTTGATCCATAAATGGGAGAGGGAAATGGTCCTCACGGCTGGCTTCATTTAATTTTCTATAGTCAATACACACACGCCATCCGGTAACGGTTCTAGTAGGGATGAGTTCATTTTTCTCATTTGGAACAATAGTCGTACCCCCTTTTTTGGGCACAACTTGCACAGGGCTTACACAAGAACTATCAGAAATAGGATAAATGATCCCAGCATCTAACAACTTAATTATATCAGCCTTTACTACTTCTTTCATGTTGGGGTTCAGGCGCCTTTGGGGTTGAACGGAAGGCTTGCTGTCCTCTTCCATCAAAATTCTGTGAGTGCAGATTGATGGATTAATGCCTTTGATATCTTCTACCTTCCAAGCTATAGCATTTTTGTGTTCCCGCAGCATTCTTAATAATTTTTCTCTTTGTAAGGGATTCAGCGCTGCGGAAATTATCACGGGGAGATCCGATCGTTCCTCAAGGAAAGCATACTCTAAATGGGATGGTAATTGCTTCAGTTCAAGGGTGAGGGGTTCTTGGGGTGATGGCTTACCTGATGGTCCAGGCAATTTGCCTAAGTTCTCTAATTTAAGAAACCCCTTTCCCTTGAATTGAGGCTTATCGTTCAGGTATGCTATCATGAGGTTTATTTTTTCATTTTCTCCCTCTTCAAGTTCTCCCTGCTGGAGGCAGAGTTCAAGAGGATCAGTTATTCTACTTACCTGGAAGCATTCATCAATTGTCAATTCAATGGCATCAATCATAAAACAAGAATCATCACTAGAGGGTGCATGTTTCATAGCATCAGACATTTTAAAAATTATCTCCTCATCTTGTATCCTAAGGCTGAGTTGTCCTTGTTGGACATCAATCATTGCTTTCCCGGTAGCCAAGAAAGGTCTCCCTAGGATAAGCGGGACCTCCACATCTTCTTGCATGTCTAACACAATGAAATCAACTGGAAAAATGAATTTGTCAACTTTAACTAACACATCTTCTATGATCCCCCTAGGATGTCTAATGGATCTATCAGCCATTTGTAATGCCACTCTAGTGGGTTGGGGTTCATTCATCCCCAATTTCTTGAAGATAGAATATGGCATTAAATTGATGCTAGCTCCCAGGTCACATAAAGCCTTTTCAATTTTTAAACTGCCAATGGTACAAGGAATAGTGAAACTCCCTGGATCTTTGAGTTTCTGAGGCAGCTTGTTCAGAAGGATAGCAGAACATTCCTCATTTAATGCAACTGTAGCCACATCTCCCAGTTTCCTTTTGTTTGCCAATAATTCCTTCAAAAATCTTGCATAGTGTGGCATCTGAGCTAAAGCATCAGAAAAAGGAATATTAATATGTAAACTTTTAAATATTTCAAGAAACTTACCAAATTCCTTCTCCAATTTTTGTTGCTTCAGCCTGTTAAGGAATGGAACTTGTGGTTGTTGGTGCATCCCTTGTTGTGCTTCTGGTTGTTCTGTCTTCTGTTGTCTGGTCCCAAGGCTTGTTTCTACCTTGGGTTCAGCCCAATTCTTCTTTTCTACCTCAGGCAACTCTTTTCCACTTCTTAAGGTAATAGCTTGCACCTGCTCTCGTGGATTCACTTCAGTGTTGCTTGGAAGAGTTCCCGGCAGTCTGGAAGAGATTAATTGTGCCAATTGCCCCACTTGGTTTTCCAGGTTTTTGATTGAGGCTTCCTGGTTCTGGAACCTAGTTTCTACACCTGCTATAAATTTTGTCATCAGTTCCTCCAAATTGGATTTTGGTTCAGGCTGATGATAAGTCTGGTGGAACGGCATGGAAATATGCTGATTTGGCCAGGACTGGTTTGAATGTCCCCTCCATCCTGGATGAAAAGTATGGTGACTCTGGTAACCCTGCTGTCTTGATGAATTGCTGACATAGTCAACTTGTTCAGTAGATGGTCTGAACTGATTGCCAACTTGGCAGTCTATACTGATGTGGCCTCCCCCACACAATTCACAATTAAGAGGCTACACATGCATGGCAGCTATCTGCATTTCATCTATTTTCATACTGAGTGCTCCTATTTGTGCAGATAGTGTTGTATAAATGTCAACATTATGCAAGCCTTGCTGCTTCCTAGTTTGAGTTCTTTCCGAATGCCATTGATAGTTGTTGACTGCCATTTCCTCAATAAGTGCATGGGCAACCTCAGGAGTTTTATTATTTATGGATCCTCCGGCTGCAGCATCTAATATGGTCTTATTTGAGTCAGTAAGACCATTATAGAAAGTCTGCACTTGCAGCCAAATGGGGAGGCCATGGTGAGGAACTCTCCTTAACAGCTCCTTGTATCGTTCCCATGACTCATATAAAGATTCCCCCTCTTGCTGGAAAAAAGTAGTGATGTCATTCCTCATTTTAGCAGTTTTAGAAGGGGAAAAATATTTAGAGAGAAAACGGCTGGCCATTTCGTCCCATGTGGCTATAGATCCTGCCGGTAATGAGTTCAACCAAGCTTTGGCTTTATCCTTCAAAGAAAATGGGAATAACCTCAGCCGGATGGCATCATCACTTACCCCATTGTGTTTGAAGGTGTCACAGATTTCCAAGAAGTTAGCAATATGGGCATTCGGATCCTCATGGGCCATACCACAAAACTGAACCGTATTTTGTATCATTTGGATTATGGCCGGTTTAATTTCAAAGTTATTGGCAGCAATAGTTGGCCTGATAATGCTGGAGACAGTCCCGGTGAGGGTGGGCTTGGCATAATCCATCATAGTTCTTTGTTCAGCCATTTCTTGTGCTTCTTGTCTGACTTGCCTAGCAGCTCTCAAATGGACATGGAGAGTCCGTTCAATCTCCGGGTCGTAAAGGATCTCTTCCAGTTCAGGTCTTCTTGTCATAAACTGTTAAAGTCAAAGCAATAAAAATGCCAATATTCACAAAAGAAAATAAATAACTAATCCTATCACCTTGAAAATGTAAAGTGAATTAATGGAATAAAAAAAACCTACATCCTATCATGAATAAATGAAGCCGATTATACTAAAAGCAGATTTAAACCAATCATCTTATTCAAGGTTCCTTTATCTACATCCATCGATTGCAACATCTGAATTCAGACCCAATTTAGTTGAGTTCAGATCTACAAGTCTTTGGTATTGTTAGTCCAGAGAAATTAACAAATAATAATTCAGATCTGAGCTGTATATCTCATACACACTCATTTGTATACACTACAATATACATCCATTGAGGTTGGAATCAAGTCTGTGATGCTTTAGGGCTGAAATCAGATCTGATCTGAAAAATAATTTAAAAGGATCTGAAATAAACTAAAACCAGTCCTGAGTTAGGCTTGGGTTAAGGATTTTAAGCTCTACAATTGAAGCTCAAACCTATATAGTTGATGCATATCAAACACTTGCTAAGACCTGAAAATTGGGTCTGCAATGTTTGGTATTGCAAGCTATTCAGTCCATACAACTTTTGTAGAAATCTGAAATCAGGTCTGCTAACTGTTGCACTATAGCAGCCCTGCTACAGATCTGAATGCTAATAGAAAAATGGTGTTGAAGTGCCACTTTTGCATGAAATCTCTTGAGGCATAAAAAATTCTCAGATTAAATATACTTTTCTTCAACCAAATCAGCTCAGATAGATCGGAGTACAAGTTATTTAATACAGCAAAGTATGCCCTGTATCCTGCTCTATTCACAACCCTAGTTCAGATCTAGGTGATTGCATATCCGAATTTCTTCAACCATGACTATCCAATTGTTTTTGGGAGATAGCAGATTTTTTTGTAGGGTGTATTGGGGTGACGATAACCCCCAATTATCCTTTAAATTTACATCAGTTCAGGTCTGAATTCAAGAGAACTCAGATCTGAACTGTTGCAGATCTGCTACAGCAGAACTCAGATCTGAGTTCTGATCTGAATCCTTGGTTTCCATTCTTTCGGTTATATGGTTCTTTCTCTCTCTTTTTTTTTTTTTTCACTATCTAAATATATATATATATTTTTTTTTGTAATGAAAGAAAAGAATAATAAAGGGCTGAGAACAGAAATTTTTTTTTTTTTTTTTTTGAGTATTGCAGTTCTGCTATAGCAGAGTTCAGGTCTGAACTCAAGTCTGAATTCGGATCTGAAATCTCAATTGCCTTACCTTCAGTTATTTCTACCAAATTGCCTTTGAGGAGTAGCAGAAGTGTCCTAGGGTAAATTGGGGTGGTTATGACACCCAATTCCCCTCAAAATTGCATCAGTTCAGGTCTGAGTTCAGAGGAACTCAGATCTAAACTGTTGCAAATCTGCAGTAGTAGAACTCATATCTGAATTCTGATCCAAATTCTCAATTGCTCCTCTGGTTGTTCAAAAGATCTCCCTTTTTTTTTCATTTTATATATATATATATATATATGTTTTTTGTAATGGAAAAAGAAATAAAATTCTGAAACACAAGCAAATCTTTTCGGCTGAGTGCTGTAGATCTGAAATCTGCTGATCTGAGTGCCGAATGCAACTCAGATCTACAACACTCATGTTTATGTGAATTTTTTTTTCTTTTTTTTTTCTTTTTGAAGGGAACAACACCAAGGTTGAATATAAATCAAATATGTCTTTATTAAAATGAAACTGAAACCAGAAAAAGAAAGTTATCTACTTAAGAAAGAAGAAACATAACTACAGTAGTACAGTAGTTGCAGTCCAAGCTGAAATGAAAAAGTTAGCAAATTAACCCAACTATGAATGCAATGCTGAATGAGATCAGATTAAGAATGCTCAATGTTTCCTAATATTGCTTCTATAAATCCCCGGCAATGGCGCCAAAAACTTGATGTGTAGCTCATTGTGACACTAGCAAGTGCACTAGCCGTTCAAGTAATAAAGTAGTGAGTGAAGTATCGTTCCCACGAGGATTTAGGAAACAATTACCAATACTAAATTGAGTACTTCTTATCTGATCAACAAATAATCAAAACTTTAATGAAAGCTAAAAAAAAATCCTAAATTAAAATCTATCTAAATCATTGGCCCAATTGCCTTCAAATCAGGATAGAAGAGTAAGCAGTAAATGTCAATCTCAGAATTCAGCAATCTATCAATTTGGATCATTCGAATAAATCATGATTGAGCCTTGGTTTGGTGAAACCCCAAGGTCATGAACAGCCTCTCTCAAGTGCATGTTCATCCTATGCATGAGTGACGGTTCTTCTATCTCTAGCAAGAATCTAATCCCCATGCATGCATTTCTTCAAACACTTCTAAGGCATCAATTCAAATCTGAATCGATCACCAACTGAATTGTGCAAGTTATCTCTAACCTTGCACTCAATTCAGTTCTTGAATAGTAGATCTGAATTCCTAGATTCTCTCTCAAGCACTCTAGGAATTCCAAGCTGTAGATTAATTCAGCCAATCTGAAAATTGCAGATCTGAATTCTCTTTCAAGCAATTCAGATCTTGCAATCTCAGATCTGAGAATTCAGATCTGAGTTTTGAAGGTTAGTTGGCCGAATTAATCTACAATAACACCCTTATTCAAGAAACTTCAAGTACAATTCATGACCATTTGAATGAATAAAAAAAGAATTAGATTGCTGAACTGAAATTTTACAAGCTGAAATACATCAAGGAAGAATGGAAACAAGGAGAAAGAAGAAAGAAAATATAACAAAGAAACTGAATTCAAATCAAAAGAGAATGAAACTACAAATGATTTATTACAAAAGATCTTTGAATCACAAACCCTCAATTCGAACTCACCTTCTTATTCTAGCTTGCTTGTCTTGAACTTCCTTCAGCCCTTCTTCTTCTTCTTCCTTGCGCCTAGCCTTCTTCTCTTCTCTTCTCTCAAGGTGGCCGAACCTCTAAGAGTGGGAGAGCCTTCCTCTCAAGCAATTGAACAACTCTCCCCCCTCCTAGAGGCCTCCTTATATAGTTTTTCAAGGGGGCTCTTGCCCCTTCTTGAAGTCTCTAGAATTTGGTGTATTACACCCCTCATGAACCTTCTAGAGTGCTCCCTCCTTCTCTTCAAGAAACATCTAGGAATTGCCGCCCCTAGCTCCCTTTGGGCTGCTATTTGGGCTACAACTTAGCTTGCTTTTGAGCTCATGTGGGCTACACTCTAGACTGTTATTTGGGCTAAAAATGGGCTGGGCCGAAATTTCCTTCTTGCTAGGCTTCTTCCCTTGGGTTATCCAAAGAGTTAGCTTGCACTACTTGGGCCGAATGAAACTCCCTTGCTCTCATGGCTGGGCCGGACTGAACTTGATAAATTTTGGGCTTTCTTTTCTTGCTTTTGCCTTCTTTTTGTTGATTTGGCTCCCCCTGAAATCTTTCTTGCAATCAAGATAAAATAGGGCAAAATCTAATTAAATCAGGATAAAATTTCATGCAAAAACCTCATAAAATATAGATAAATTGTAGGTTCATTACATGAATCAAACTAAGGTTGTGGACTAACGTTTTTGTTGTTTTATCATAAAATGGCAAACGGTCAATTTGCAAAGCTTCTAGACGACAACAAGCTTAAGGGCCCAAACTATGCCGACTGGAACAGAAATCTTATGTTGGTCCTAACTTTTTAAAAGTTAGATAAGGTGGTGAAAAATCCTACCCTGGAACGTCCGGGTGATAGGGCTTCTGAGGCCCATAGGAGGGACTACCAAGATTGGGAGGATAAGAACTCCCTAGCCCGCTGCTTTGTCATTGCCTCATTAGACAACTCAATACAGAGGCAGTCCGATCAGATCGAACTAGCCAAAGACATATTGGACAGAAGGTCCTGAAATTGTTCATGACCGCGCAGATGTCCAAGGAGCAGAAAGTTCATGACCATTGTTCATGACCTCGCAGATGTCCAAGGAGTAGAAAGTTCTTTGCCCTCTTCCTTCAATGCGTTCACTATGAACTACAATATGAATAAGCTAAATGTCAGCGTGCAGGAACTCAGCAATATGTTGCAGAGGGCTGCGGATCTTTTAAAGAAGGATGAGCCTGTGGTTATTCTTGCTGAAGCTAACAAATCGGGTAAGAAAAAGAGAAAGGCAAAGAAGCCCTAGAAGAAAGCTGCCAAACCCAAGAAGCAGAAGAAGAACAAGGCATCTGATGTCGGTCACTTTTGCAAATAAACCGGCCACTGGAAGAGGAACTGTCCTACCTACCTGGAATCTAAGAAAGGTAACATCAAAAATTGTGTCAAAGAATCTAATATGTTAGTTACTTCTATGCCCTGGTGTGTTGACTCCGGGGCTTCAACTCATGCGTGTAACTCACTACAGGGGTTCAAAGTTAGCAGAAGATAGAGTGATGGTGAAGTGACACTATTCTTGGGAACGACTGCAAGTGTTGCAGCTACAGCGATAGGAACCGTAGAATTAGTTTTTAGAGAAGGAGTCCTTGTACTTAAAGATTGTCTTTATGTACAGAACTTGAGAAGAAATTTAATTTCTGTTTCTAAACTGTGTGCTGATGGATATACTATTTATTTTAGTAATATGATTACTGTTAAATGGAATAACAAATTCATCACAATCGGGGAACTAGACAATGGTCTCTATGTTCTACATCCTTCTCTAGAAACTAACCTAACCGAAACTACGTCGGTCGAAAATCCCAAGAAAATGAATCGTGATACAGTTAATCCCATGTGCCTCTGGCATTACTGACTTGGCCATATCGGTGTTGACCAAATCACAAGACTGGTAAAGGATGGTCCTTTGGATTTTCTAACCGTAGAAAATCTTCCCATTTGTGAGCCTTGCCTTCAAGGTAAGATGACTAAGCGGCCATTTGACGGTAAACCTGAAAGATCTGGAGGCACACTTGACCTAATACATACTGATGTATGTGGTCCCCTGAGTGTTAGGACATGCAATCAACACGTGTACTTCATCACCTTTACCGATGATTTTTCACAATATGGTTACATGTACCTAATGAGACATAAGTCTGAATCCTTTGAAAAGTTCAAAGAGTTCATGCAGGAAGTCGAGAAATAGTTAGGAGAGAAGTTAAGGCCCGTCAATTGGATCGAGGTGGCGAGTATCTCTCTGACGAATTCAGGGACTACTTAAAGGATAATGGGATAGTGTCACAACTAGCTCCTCCTGCTACACCACAACTCAACGGTGTTTCAGAGAGGAGGAATAGGACCTTGTTGGACATGGTTCAGTCACTTCTCGTACGCTCAGAATTACCCTCATCCTTTTGGGGATATGCATTAGAGACTGATATCTACATGCTGAATCGGGTTCCAACCAAATTAGTTCCAGAAACTCCATATGAACTATGGACCGGAAGGAAGCCAAGTGTGAGACACTTGAAGATTTTGGGTTGTCCTGCACACGTTAAAAGAACAAGTGCGGACAAGTTGAAATTCAAAACCAGTCGTTCCCTATTTATAGGCTACCCAAAGGATTCAGTGGGTTATCTATTCTTTGACCCAAGTGAGCAGAAAGTGTTCTGCAGTCGAAACGCCCAATTCTTAGAATCTGAATACATCATGGACACTCACTGTTAGGAAATAGTTCTTGATGAGGAGAGCTCAGGAGCAGTGGGAGATGTCCCACAAGTTCCAGGTAGTGACCAACCTAGAAGGTCCACCCGGGTATCCAGACCACTAGTCCGATATGGTTATGACCAGGATACCTACCTGGTGGAAGCCTTGACTAGTGAAGAGGATCCCGTGACTTACGCAGAAGCTATGTTAGACATATATTCCCATAAGTGGGTGGAGGCCATGAGAGCTGAGATGGACTCAATGGAGACCAATGGAGGCTGGACTCTAGTAGATCCGCACTCCAAGGTATAAGCAATTGGTTGCAAATGGATCTACAAGAGGAAGAAGGGC
Organism: Nelumbo lutea; assembly: GCF_056320005.1. NCBI lineage: Eukaryota > Viridiplantae > Streptophyta > Magnoliopsida > Proteales > Nelumbonaceae > Nelumbo > Nelumbo lutea. Next base: position 71,792,593 of record NC_142687.1, on the reverse strand, counting down.
CCCGATGGCAGGATTGAGACCTACAAAGCTCGCTTGGTGGCGAAGGGGTATACTCAGAAAGAAGGCATTGATTATGAGGAAACTTTTTCGCCCGTGGCCATGCTTAAATCCATTAGGATCCTGCTAGCTGTAGCAGCATACCATAACTACGAGATTTGGCAAATGGATGTCAAAACCACGTTCCTGAATGGAGATCTTAGTGAAGATATCTACATGCAGCAGCTGCAAGGCTTCATTGCTACTGGTCAAGAATACATGGTATGTAAACTTAATAGATCCATATATGGACTTAAGCAGGCTTCTAGGAGTTGGAACATCCGTTTTGATTCTGTCGTCAAAATGTTTGACATTGAGCAGAATCTGGATGAGCCCTGTGTTTATAGGAAGTCCAGTGGGGATAAGATTACCTTTTTGGTATTGTACTTGGAGGATATCCTAATCCTTGGGAATGATGTAGGAATGTTGACTTCGGTCAAGGTATGGCTGTCACAGCAGTTCTCCATGAAAGATCTTGGAGAAGCTTCATATATACAGGGTCTTCGACTCTATAGAGATAGATCGAAGCGAATAATTGGATTATCCCAGGTTTCTTACATTGACAAAATTGCCAAAAGGTACAGCATGGAAAACTCCAAGAAAGGAAGTGTTCCTTTCAGACATGGAGTAGCTCTCTCCAAAAAGATGTCTCCCAAGACTTCTGAGGAGATTGAGGGCATGAGAGACGTTCCCTATGCCTCAGCTGTAGGGAGCATCATGTATGCCATGTTGTGCACTCGCCCGGACATAGCTCAGGCAGTGAGTTTGGTAAGCAGATTCTAGGCTAACCCAGGGTAGGAGCATTGGACTGCCGTGAAGAACATACTTAAATACCATCAAAGGACAAAAGAGTTTTGTCTGGTATTCGATGGTAGTTCACTACAAGTTTTGGGGTATACCGATGCCGATTTCCAGTCGGATCCAGATGATAGAAAGTCTACATCTGGGTATGTTTTCACGATAGGATCGTGTGTTGTTTGCTAGAAAAGCAACAAATAGGGATCCACTGCAGACTCCACAATCAAGGCCGAGTACATTGCCGCAAGTGAAGCTGCCAAAGAAGCCGTATGGATGAAAAAATTCATACACGAATTGGGAGTGATTCTATCCAGCACATCACCCATCCCATTGTTGTGTGACAACAATGGAGTGATAGCCCAAGCTAAAGAGCCTCGGGCCCAGTCGAAGTCAAACCACATCGAGAGGAAGTACCATGTACTGCGGGAGATCGTTGGTAAAGGGGATGTCCTAATTCAGAAGGTAGCATCAGCGGATAATGTGGTAGACCCATTGACTATGCCACTGACACAGAAGGTGTTTGAGAAACACATGGAAAGTATGGGACTCCAGCTTGTACCAGATTGGACCTAAGTGCAAGTGGGAGTTGATGCTCCCTACAGCTGAGGATGCACTCTCTCTGATGGAAACCAAACTGCCGGCAGTTGATTTTAATCGTTGGAATTTTGTTTTGAAAAATTAATATATATATATATATATATATATATATATATACATGTATATGTACGGTTTCAAAAGATTTGCAAAAGGTTTTAATTCCCAGGATCCATGTGAGTAGAGAGTGCAGCACTGTTCCTTGCAACCGAGGGAGAGGTTTTCTCTTATCGAGCAGTGCTTGATCATTAAGGCCTGAGAGGTTAAGTGTAAAACCATTTAGGATAATACCTGATGAGCTAATCTTGCACCTGCCCACAATCCCTGGGTTTTTATAAGATTGCTTGGCCTAGGGACCACTTAATGTAAGTGTTGGGCCCATAGGGTCCATATGATGGGCTCAAGGGGGTCACTGAGTCTTTCAGTGAATTCGGTTGGGCCTTGTAATAAAGGTTGGGACGTACCCATGTGGCTGGTATGTAGATCAATGCTTGGGTCCCACGCCATACAAAGAAGCCCAACTAGGCAGTAGATTGGAAACTGGTTAAACACTGAACACTTAATGGGCCAAAAGCCCATTTCGAACAGGGCTGATATGATCACCTGTTCATGGGGCGAATCTGAGATTAGTGTTAGTAAAAAGGATTGAGTCTTTAACCTACTGATAAGATCAGGAGTTAAATAACTTAATCTGCAGATAGGATTAAGATTAACCCCTATCCAAATACTGATTTGGATTGGGATAACTCCCAAAATATTGGGAGGTTTCTTAATCAAGAAGAAAGAGGAGAAAACCCTAATATAAATATCAGATTTCGAACTAGGGGTTTTGAGTAAGCAAGAATCACAACCTGTGAATTGAGATTTGATCTCTCATAGACTCCAGAGAGAAGAAACAGTTCTGTCCTCTTCGTCCCTGGACTTCTCCTCCTTCAGCCGCCGCCACTCCCTGTTGGAAGATTGGATCTTTGCAGCAACAGGAAGTCAAGAAATCAGTTCTTGACAACAGTCTTGCAAGAAAGACAAGAAGGATTCGGTGTTCAAGGTTTCCAGAGGGTTCTTGTGAAGAATCCAGTGTGTAGGATGCACCCTGCTGGTTCCATTCCATCCATAGCTATGTCATATTCAGCAAAAGCGGATCTTGGTTTCTTCTTTGGGCGTGAACACCGACATTGGGAGATATTATTTCTCTGGATCAGGTATAATCCTTCATGTTTCCTTTTGGTTCAGATCTGGTTTGTTTATGGTTCAAGTAGGATCCTTGAATAATGTATTCTAAATGTAGGGAATATGATACCCAGTTGGAAGAAGGTAGGTGAAAGAATGGTAGGATCCATCTAATGGACGCCATAAAGGTTGCGGAATGGGTGGGCGAATTTCAAAAATTTCCTACCTTCTCTCAACTGGGAATCATATTCCCCAAATTTAGAATACAATATTCAAAAATCCTACTTTTACCATAATCAAACCAGATCTGTACCAAAAGATAAATGGGAGGAATATACTTGATCCGGAGAAGCAGTATCTCCCAAAGTTGGTGTTCACTTCCAAAGAATGCTCCAAGATCCGTTCCTGCTGAAGATGACACAGCTGTGGATGGAACAGAACCAGCAGGGTGCGTCCTACACACTGGATCCTTCACAAGAATCCTCTGGAAACACTAAACACTGAATCCTTTTCAGTCTTTCTTGCAAGACTGATGTCAAGAACAGATTTCTTGACTTTCTTTTCTGCAAAGATCTAATCTTGCAATGGCAGATGGCGGCGGTAGGAGGAGATCTCCAAAAACAAAAAAAAAAGGCTGAACTGCTTTTTCTCTTTTTCTGGAGAGTATGAATTAGATCTGATCTGAATTCGCAGGAGATATCCTATACCACTTCAAGGTGGTTCGAAATCTCCTCCTTTCTTCTTGATTAAGAAACCTCCTTTTTAGGAGTTATCCCAATCCAAATCAGTATTTGGATAGTGGATAATCTTAATCCTTTCAGCAGATAGAGTTAGCTTACTCCTGATCTTATCAGGAGGTTACCAGATTCAAATCTAATTTGAATTTGGTCTCTAAGAGTGGATAAGGCTAAAGGCCCAATCCTTTTACTAACTTTAATCTCAAATTCGCCCCATGGATGGGTGATCATATCAGCCCACCTCGAAATGGGCTTTTGGCCCATTAAGTGTTCAGTGTCTAATTACTTTCCAATCTGCTACCCAGTTGGGCTTCTTTGTATGGCGTGGGACCCAAGCATTGATCTACACACCAGCCACATGGGTTCGGCCCAACCTCTAAAACAAGGCCCAGCCGAATTCACTGAAAAACTCAATGAACCCCTTGAGTCCATCATATGGACCCTATGGGCCCAACACTTACATTAAGTGGTCCTTGGGCCAAGCCATCTTATAAAAACCCAGGGACTGTGGGCAGGTGCAAGATTAGCCCATCAGGTATTATCCTCAATGGTCTTACACTTAACCTCTCAGCCCTTAATGATCAAGCACTGCCCAACAAGAGAGGACCTCTCCCTCGGCTGCAAGGAACAGTGCCGCACTCTCCTCTCAAATGGATCCCGGGAATTAAAACCATTTGCAAACAATTCGAAACCGTACATATATATATAAATATATTAGTTTTGCAAAACAAAATTCCAACGATTGAAATCAACTGCCGGTAGTTTGGTTTCCATCAGAGAGAGTGCATTCCCGATCATTACCCTTTGTCCGACAAAGTGGCTGATTCTGTCACTATGATCACCCACTCAGATGAATTCTCAAACTGCCCCAACATACCCAGGTTTTGATCCCCGCTAAGGATCTCACTGATTGGCATATCAAAGGCAGCCTGATCCAACACCTAGTGAAATGTCATAATCGAGTCTAGGGGTCAGGTGTAACTTTCCAGTTTTGCCCATCTATCTCCAAGGTCCAGTGAAATACTGGAAATCTGGTCCGGTTCAAGGATTCAAGTAATCCCATACTGCATATGCCTCGGGTCTTACCCTGATGGCCGAGACAGGCCATCCCAACACTTGGTGGCACACCAGTATCATCCTTGGCAGGATAAATCTCCCCAGACTTATCCAACGGCTGTGAACATTTAAAACTAACATGAGTTTCTATAAATGTCCAGTTTTAGGGTTTTACACAGAATTAAACCAAACAACATGAATCAAACATGCACTTTATTTATTTCCACTAAATAACAAAAGTACATCAAATCAGATTGAAGCTAAGGGCATACAAAACTGTCTAACAGCTCCCACTTGCACTTAGGTCCAATCTGTTACAAGCCGGAGTCCCATACTTTCCACGTGTTTCTCAAACACCTTCTGTGTCAGTGGCTTAGTCAATGGGTCTGCCACATTATCCGCTGATGCTACCTTCTGAATCAGGACGTCCCCTCCACCAACGATCTCCCGCAGTACATGGTACTTTCTCTCGATGTGCTTCGACTTCGAGTGAGCCCGAGGCTCTTTAGCCTGGGCGATCGCTCCATTGTTGTCACACAACAACGGGATGGGAGATGTGCTGGATGGAATCGGTCCCAATTCGTGTATGAACTTCTTCATCCACACGGCTTCCTTGGCAGCTTCACCTGCTACTTTTCCAGCAAATAGCACACGATCCTATCGTGAAAACATACCCAGATGTAGACTTTCTATCATCTGGATCCGACTGGAAATCGGCATCGGTATACCCTAGAACTTGCAGTGAACTACCATCGAATACCAGACAAAACTCTTTTGTCCTTCGAAGGTATTTGAGTATGTTCTTCACAGTAGTCCAATGCTTCTGCCCTGGGTTTGCTTGGAATCCGCTTACCACACTCACCGCCGGAGCAATGTCAGGGCGAGTGCACAGCATGGCATACATGATGCTCCCTACAGTTGAGGCATAGGGAACGTCTCTCATGCTCTCAATCTCCTCAGAAGTCTTGGGAGACATCTTCTTGGAGAGAGTGACTCCGTGACTGAAAGGAACGTTTCCTTTCTTGGAGTTCTCCATGTTGTACCTCTTGACAATTTTGTCAATATAAGCAGCCTGGGATAATCCAATTATCCGCTTCGATCTATCTCTATAGAGTCGAAGACCCAGTATGTATGAAGCTTCTCCAAGATCTTTCATGGAGAACTGTTGTGGTAGCCATACCTTGACCGAAGTCAACATTCCTACATCATTCCCAATGAGTAGGATATCGTCCATGCACAACACCCCAAAAAGTGATCTTATCCCCACTGGACTTCCTGTAAACACAGGGCTCATCCGGATTCTGCTCAAAATCAAACGTTTTGACTGTAGAATCAAAACGGATGTTCCAACTCCTAGAAGCCTGCTTAAGTCCATATATGGATCTATTAAGTTTACATACCATGTGTTCCTGACCAGCGGCAATGAAGCCTTGCGGCTACTGCATGTAGATATCTGATGTGTGGCTCATTGTGACACTAGCAAGTGCACTAGCCATTCAAGTAATAAAGTAGTGAGTGAAGTATCGTTCCCACGAGGATTTAGGAAACAATTACCAATACTAAATTGAGCACTTCTTATTTGATCAACAAATAAATCTAAACTCTAATGAAAGCTAAGAAATCATAAATTAAAATCTATCTAAATCATTGGCCCAATTGCCTTCAATTCAGGTTAGAAGAGTAAGCTGTAAATGTCAATCTCAGAATTCAGCAATCTATCAATTTGGATCATTCGAATGAATCATGATTGAGCCTTGGTTTGGTGAAACCCCAAGGTCATGAACAGCCTCTCTTAAGCGCATGATTATCCTATGCATGAGTCACGGTTCTTCTATCTCTAGCAAAAATCTAATCCCCATGCATGCATTTCTTCAAACACTTCTAAGGCATCAATTCAAATCTGAATTGATCACCAACTGAATTGTGCAAGTTATCTCTAACCTTGCACTCAATTCAGTTCTTGAATAGTAGATCTGAATTCCTAGAGTCTCTCTCAAGCACTCTAGGAATTCCAAGCTGTAGATTAATTCGCCCAATCTGAAAATTGCAGATCTGAATTCTCTTTCAAGCAATTCAGATCTTGCAACTGAGTTTTGAAGGTTAGTTGGCCGAATTACTCTACAATCACACACTTATTCAAGAAACTTCAAGTACAATACATGACCATTTGAATGAATCAAAAAGAATTAGATTGCTGAACTGAAATTTTACAAGCTGAAATACATCAAGGAAGAATGGGAGAGCCTAGTCTTGAACTTCCTTCAGCCCTTCTTCTTCTTCTTCCTTGCGCCTAGCCTTCTTCTCTTCTCTTCTCTCAAGGTGGCCGAACCTCTAAGAGTGGGAGAGCCTTCCTCTCAAGCAATTGAACAACTTTCTCCCCTCCTAGAGGCCTCCTTATATAGTTTTTCAAAGGGGCTCTTGCCCCTTCTTGAAGCCTCTAGAATGGGGTGTATTACACCCCTCATGAACCTTCTAGAGTGCTCCCTCCTTCTCTTCAAGAAACTTCTAGGAGTTGCCGCCCCTAGCTCCCTTTGGGCTGCTATTTGGGCTACAACTTAGCTTGCTTTTGAGCTCAAGTGGGCTACACTCTAGGCTGTTATTTGGGCTAAAAATGGGCTGGGCCAAAATTTCCTTTTTGCTAGGCTTTTCCCTTGGATTGTCCAAAGAGTTTCACTTGTTCTTCTTGGGCCAAATGAAATCCTCTTGCTCTCATGGCTGGGCCGGGCTGAACTTGATAAATTTTGGGTTTTCTTTTCTTACTTTTGCCTTCTTTTTGTTGATTTGGCTCCCCCTGAAATCTTTCTTGCAATCAAGCTAAATTAAGGCAAAAATTAATAAAACTAGCATAAAATTTCATGCAAAAACCTCATAAAATATAGATAAATTGTAGGTTCATCAATATCTTCACTAAGATCTCCATTCAGGAATGCGGTTTTGACATCCATTTGCCAAATCTCATAGTCATGGTACGCTGCTACAGCTAGCAGGATCCTAATGGATTTAAGCATGGCCACGGGCGAAAAGGTTTCGTCATAGTCGATGCCTTCTTTCTAAGTATACCCTTTCACCACCAAGCGAGCTTTAAAGGTCTCAATCCTGCCATTGGGGCCCTTCTTCCTCTTGTAGATCCATTTGCAACCAACTATGTGTCGGATTAGGCTAACTTTGATATACCAATCAATGAGATCCTTAGCGGGGTTCAACACCTGGGTATGTTGGGACAGTCTGAGAATTCATCTGAGTGGATGATCACTGTGACAGGATCAGCCCCTTTGTCAGAAAAAGGTAATGATCGGGGATGCACTCTCTTTGATAGAAACCAAGATTGCCAGCAGCCGATTTCAATCGTTGGGATTTTTTTTGCAAAATATATTTTATATGAGTTATAAAAGCATATATATTATGGTTTCAAAATGATTTGCAAAAGGTTTTAATTCCCGGGATCCATATAAGCAGAGAGTTTAACACTGTTCCTTGCAGCCGAGGGAGAGGTCCTCTCTTGTCGGGCAATGTGTGATCATTATGGGCTGAGAGGTTAAGTGTAAGACCATTGAGGATAATACCTGATGGGCTAATCTTGCATCTACCCACAGTCCCTAGGTGTTACAAGGTGGCTTTGCCCAGGGACCACTTAGGGTAAGTGTTGGGCCCATAAAGCCCATAAGATGGGTTTCGAGGTGCACTGTCCATAACAGTGTATTCGGCCAGGGCTTGTAACAAAGGCTGGGATGAACCCATGTGGCGGATATGTTGATCAATGTTTGGGTCCCACGCCATACAAGGAAGCCCAACTGGGCAGCAGTTTGGAAGTTTAAGTGAATACATAACCTTAAATGGGCCTTAAGCCCATTTCGAACTAGGTTATTTTGATTAGTGAATTAAAAGGGGTGAATTCTGAGATGGATCAGCTGATAGGATTGGGCCTAGACCCTATCCACTTAGAGAGTCCAAGATCTAAATAAGATTTAGATCTGGAAGCCTCAAAATTAGATTAGGAGATGGTTGATCTGCTCTGCAGATAAGATAAGGGTTATCCCTTATCACTTAAAGAAACATTGTTGATTCTGCTCCATCCTACACTGCTCCATCTTCAGTGGGAGCAGATTTTGGGTCTTTCCTTGTGTGTGAACACCTCCATTGGGAGATACTGTTTCTCTGTATCAGGTACATCCACCCTCTTATTCCTTTTGGTTCAGATCTAGTTTGATTAATGGTTCAAGATTGATCCTTGAGAAATATGTTTTTCTAAAATAGGGAATTCGGTTCCCTGCAAAGATGGGAGAAATTTTTGAAATTCGCCCAGTCCATTCCACAAGATTTGGGCATCCATGTGATGGATATCCTATCCCTTCATAACTGTAATACTATCCCTTTGTCCTTTAAGTAGTCCATGAATTCGTCAAAGAGATACTCGCCACCTCGTTCTGATTGAAGGGCTTTAATTTCTCACCCTAACTGTTTCTCGGCCTCTCGTCTGAACTCTTTGAACTTTTCAAAGGATTCAGACTTGTGTTTCATTAGGTACACATAACCATATCGTGAAAAATCATCTATGAAGGTGATGAAATACACGTGTTGATTCCGTGTCCAAACACTCAGGGGACCACCTACATCAGTATGTATAAGGTCAAGCGTTCCTGTACTTCTTTCAGGCTTACCATTAAATGGTCATTTCGTCATCTTGCCTTGTAGGCAAGGCTCACAAGTGAGAAGATCTTCTACAGTTAGAAAATCCAAAGGACCATCCTTTACCAACCTTGTGATTCGGTCAACACCGATGTCGCCAAGTCGGTAATGCCACAAGCACGTGGGATTAACTGTATCTCGGGCTCTTTTCTTGGGGATTTCAGCCGATGAAGTTTCGGTTATGTTAGTTTTTAGAGAATGATGTAGAACATAGAAATTGTTCTCCAGTTCCTCGTATGCGATGAATCTATTATTTCTTTTAATAGTAATCGTATTACTAAAGAAGACAGAATATCCATCTGCACACAGTCGGTAATGCCACAGGCCGTTCTTCTTGCAAAAATGACAGGCATCTGATGCCTTGTCCTTCCTCTATTTCTTAGGTTTGGCAGCCTTCTTCTAGGGCTTTCTCGTTGCCTTCCTTTTCATGCCTGATTTGCCAGTTTCAACAAGCATGGCAATGGTCTCATCTTTTTTAATCAATTCTTCGGCCCTCTACAACATATTGTTGAGTTCCTGCAAACTGACATTCAGCTTGTTCATGTTGTAGTTCATGATGAATGGATTAAAGGATGAAGGCAGAGAGTTGAGAATAGCATCGATCTATGTTACCAGATCTAGCCTGGATCCAAGAGCTTCCAGTTCATTGATATAACCCATCATCCGGAGACAATGGTCGTGAACTGGGTGGCCCATGGACTGAAGGGATAGGATATCCATCACATGGACGCCCAAAGATTGCGAAATAAGGGGGTGAATTTCAAAAATTTTTCTCTTCCTTCAATTGGGAATCGAATTCCCTATTTAGAAAATTATATTTTCAAGGATCATTCTTGAACAATAAACTTAACCAGATCTGAACCAAAAGGAGTAGGGAGGGACTATACCTGATACAAAGAAACAATATCTCCTAACGGAGGTGTTCACGCCCAAGGAAGGATCCAAAAACTGCTCCCACTGAAGATGGTGCAGTGTAGGATGGAGCAGAATCAGCAGTGTTCTTCCAAAAGAACTTGACCTTTCGCAAGAATCAACAGGATGGCTTGTGAATACAGCTCCAATCGAAAAGATTGATATCAATATAGAATCTTGATTACTCCTGTAGAGAGGAGGAGATCGAACTGCTGGAGGCGATGGCTACAGGAAGGAGGTGGCAAGAGAGTATATGCAGGGTGCACAATTCTCTCTTCTTGTGATTTCAACTCTGAAGACAGGAGTTGCGTGTTGCATATCTAAAGGCTGCCGCCCCCTCCACCTTTTATAATCTTAAAGAGATCAGCTCCTAATCCCATTAGGAGTTGCTAATCCAAATCATATTTGGATAAGAAGTCCCTTTAAGTGATAAGGGATAACCCTTATCTTATCTATAGATCAGATCAGCCATCTCCTAATCTAATTAGGAGGCTTCCAGATCTAAATCTTATTTAGATCTTAGACTCTCTAAGTGGATAGGGTCTGGGCCCAATCCTACCAGCTAATCCATCTCAGAATTCGCCCCATTAAATGACTGGTCAAACTAGCCTAGTTCGAAATGGGCTTAAGGCCCATTTAAGGTTATGTATTCACTTAGCCTTCCAAACTGCAGCCTAGTTGGGCTTCCTTGTATGGCGTGGGACCCAAACATTGATTTACACATCAGCCACATGGGTTCGGCCCAGCCTTTGTTACAAGGCCTAGCCGAATACACTGTTATGGACAGTGCACCCCCTGAAACCCATCTTATGGGCTCTATGGGCCCAACACTTACCCTAAGTGGTCCCTGGGCCAAGCCACCTTGTAACACCCAGGGACTATGGGCAGATGCAAGATTAGTCCATCAGGTATTATCCTCAATGGTCTTACACTTAACCTATCACATGCACTCATGTGAGCTGGAGGGAACTGTTAATTAACCCCTAGTTTGATCTATGTCAAACCAAAGTGGCTCCCACTAACTTTCATAAAGCAAGATTTCAGTGTGCCTAAATTGGCTAGGGTTCTGCACGTAACCTCTTTATGAGGTGTGGGGCCCACCACTGAGAGAGGTCATCCAATGACCAAAAGGTACACCATGGCACGTGCATTCAGCCATGGTGTGTGCAACAGCCACTGTCAATTGAGCATAGACCAAGTACTTATAGCCCATGTATGTTGCACATCACACATCCATGCATCACATGCAAGGATAAATTGATCCAATCAATTAATTATCTGTAAAACCCATTTGAAGCCCATTTTAAATTCATAATATTAAGCATTAATATTATCTAGGTATATGGGTCGAATTAGGGTTGATGGGTTCGGCCCATACAGCTTTATCCGTAGAGTGGGCTTTTAGCAGTTTTAACCATTTAAAACTGGGCCTTTACAGGTTGGGCCGAATTAACCATTTAATTAAATATCAATCCTCAAGCCCATTAGTGGGTAAAATAGAGTTGACTTTCAGCCTAGATCGAACCCAATATTTGGTCCAAACAATTTGAACCAATCTTGGTTCGAATGGGTCTAGGGTTTGATCTTTAATCAAAACTTTAATTCAAGAAAATAATCTAAAATTAAATTCTGATAAAAGAACAATCAAGAATTAGTCTATCAGGGTTGTTCGCACAATCCTTCTTGAAAAACAGAGGTTAGATCACAGGTTGCAGTTTCACAAACTACAAATCGCATATAGCGATTCTCCCATCTGTGAAATCTCCTCCTCTATGAGTTCTCCTTTTTTGCGCCGCTATCTTCGATCCAAAATAAAATAAATAGAAATCCTAATTTCTATTAATAATTACATCAGATTGAATACTTATACATTCAGTCTAAAAATTAAAAAAAAAATTATTTTACAGACCAAATGTAATAAAATAATCCATAAACTGCAAAATCACAAATCAAGAATTCAATCTCCTCTTGTACGAACAACCCATAAGTCAAGAAAAATATAAAGAACAATTCTAAATAATAAATAGATTTATATAAAAATTAATTTCAGATTATTCGCCCATAATTTTGGGAACAAATTTCCCAAAACCCATATCTGCGCAAATTGGAAAGAATGCCTTCTGCCCATTTGCGCAAGTTCAGATCTGAAATAGAATGGTTCAAGATTTGAACCTGGCTCTGATACCACTTAAGGGATGAGAGATCCATCGTATGGACACTCAAATCTTGTGGAATAAAGGAGCGAATTTCAAAAATTTTTCTCTCCCTTTCAACTGGGAATTGCATTCCCTATTTAGAAAATCATATTTTCAATGATCAATTTTGAACCGTAAACTTAACCAGATCTAAACCAAAAGGAGTAGGAAAGGATTATACCTGATACGGAGAAATTCATATTTTCTCTCCCAACGAAGGTGTTCACGTCCAAGGAAGGATCCAAAGGCTGCTCCCACTAAAGATGGCGCAATGTAGAATGGTGCAAAATCAGCAGTGTTCTTCTCCAAGAACTCTGTCCTTCGCAAGAAACAGCAGGATGGCACGTGAGCACAGCTTCCTATCAATTCTTTCTCAAAGAACTAATGTCAAGATCGAATCTTGACTTCACCCACAACAGGAGATCGAAGTAGATGTCCGACAGCTGCAGGAAGGAGGCGGCAAGAAAGATAGAAGTGGGGCTGAACCTTCGATCATGTCCTCCTCCATCTTCAAAATGTAAAAATCAGCTGGGAAAATTAAATCATTAACCTGCACCATTACATTCTCAACAATCCCTTCTGGGCAGGTGTTAGAACGATCAGCTAATTGGATAACAGCTTTAATTTCCCTTAAAGGACCTAATCTCAAAGCATTATAAATCGAGCATGGCATGACATTGATCGATGCACCTAAGTCTAGCATTCCATGCTCGATTCGCTTATTTCCAATCACACAAGGTAGGGTGAACATACCTGGATCAGCATGTTTTTCTGGTAAGGTCCTCTTGATCATGGCTGAAACGTTCTCTCCAACTCCTACCTTAATGGGGCTTTTGTTTGAGTCCTGTACCTCCTCTTCGTCTTGTCTTTTTTCCGCCTTCCTTGGTGAGGTGGGTTCTAGCTGCAGTTCCTTCCCGCTTCTCAGCACCACTGCACTTACATTTTTCTTGGGGTTGACTACCGTTTCTAATGGTGGTTTCCCGGAGCTTTGCGCCTCCAACTTACTAATGGAAGTGGCAAATTGGCTGATTTGGTTCCCCAAATTCTGAATGCTTGCTCTTGTTTCCTGTTGAAATTGTTGAGTATTAGTAGCTAGAGCCTTAACTATATCTTCTAATGATGTACCTGAATTTGGGGGTTGGCCTTGCACTGTGATGGGTGTTGAAAACTGGGGCTGTCGACTAAAAAAATTGGGCTAATATTGCTGCTGTCCTCTTGGGTTTCCGTAGCTTAGATTGGGATGATCTCTCCACCCAAGATTGTAATAATTGGAGTAGGGATCATTCGTTCATTGGGGTTGCCTTGGGAATCCTGCTACGACATTTACTTGCTGCATCGATCCATCTTGTAATGATGGACACATGTTCGTAGGATGACCATGGATCGAACAGATACCACACACCCTAGCAGTTTGTAATTGTCCTGCAGCTAGTTGCCTAACCAAAGCAGTTAAGTCAGAAATCTGATTTTCTAAATTTACATGGCTTACCTCATTTGCATGCCTAATGGGACCATCTGTCCTTGCACCGAACTGCTGTGAATTTTTGGCCATATTGGAAATTAATTTCCTTGCCGCTTTGGGTGTCTTGTTCACTAGAGCTCCTCCACTGGCTGCATTGACCATACTTCTATCCATGGGCTGAAGCCCTTCATAGAAGTATTGGATTAACAATTGTTCAGGAACTTGGTGGTGGGGACAAATAGCAACAAGTTGCTTAAACCTTTTCCAATATTCATATAATGTCTCACCACCAAACTGCCGAACTCCACATATTTCTATTCTTATATTCGCAGCCCGGGATGCAGGAAAATATTTATCTAAAAATATCCTATTCATTTCATCCCATGTGCATACAGAACCGGGAGGGTTGCTTTATCTCTTAAAGTAAATGGAAAGGCTATGAGTTTTACCTGGTCCTTGGTCATACCGTGGGGTTTCATGCTTGAACAGACGACATGAAATTCCTTTAGATGTTTGTTAGGGCCCTCACCTGGGAAACCATGAAACAGAGGTAATAATTGAATCAAACCATATTTGAGTTCAAAGGCTACCTCAAGAGTGGGGTAAATGATGCATAAAGGTTGTTGGTTCATAATCGGTGCAGCCAACTCCCTTAATGTCCTCTCTCTGTCAGCCATTCTCTCTACTTCTTCGAAGATGGGAAAATCACAAGTGGGTAGATCGATATCTGAGTTCACCCTTTTAGGTGAACGATCTTTCCTTTGCTTCGCCTCCTTCCTTAAACGACGGGTGGTCCTCTCAATTTCAGGGTTGTACTGATGTTTACCTCGTTGAGAAGCACGAGTCATAAACAAGAAGATTAACAAAAGAAGGTAATAGCTATGAAATTAATGTTGCTCCCCGGCAACGGCACCAAAATTTTGACTGGTTTGTCGAAGCCCTCAAAATTAGTACTAGTCCCACAATAAAATATTTGTAGTAAAAGTGGTACTAGGTCGAATCCCACAGGGAGCAAATCAGTAATCTCTTAGCTGAATGGATAAAGTAATTGTGTGGGAAAATTTAATAACTAAAATTAAATGAATAACAAACTAAACAAACAAGAGAAAAATCAGTCTTACCAAATTCTGGTTCAAGGGTTCGGGTTGAATTGATTGGCCATCGATCCTAGGTACAATTCAGAATTCATGCAATTCAAGCATTTAACCATAGATTTACTTGGATAGCCATAATAAACCTTGTGTTTTCCTAATTCAGTTGACCAAACCCAGCATTCGATCAACACTTATCACCACTCAACTGGGTACGATAGCGTTCCATGTTAAACAATGATAGCATTAAGATTTGTGAAAACAGTTAAACCAAAATAACAATAATTGAGATAGCTGCAATTATTGAATTTTGTTCCATCGATTCCTTTAGGTTGAACCATGATAAAACGTTGGTCAAAGGCTGTCACGAACAATTGACCCAAAAAGATATCAACCTAATTACTACTTGTACCATTATTCGTGACAATTACGGATCACCGAAACCATGGATAGCAATAGAAAAATCAACATTAATTCAGTTTGTCAAACTAATTAACGTCAACATCCAATAAAAATATGCACAAGAATCAATGAATAGTTGAATTAGAAAGCAAGAAAATAAAGTAACTACAGAACCTCACAATAACACGATCAAACCTCCCCCTTGAACTAGAAAAAGAAGCTTAGCTTCTCATGATCTGCGCAATCTCCATGCTTTCTTGTCCATAGCCGAACTACCTTCTTGAGCTTCTTGGCATCTTGATGATCTCTTGGATCTTGGAATGAGTGATGCTAGAGCTGGTTCGGCCCCCTCTTTATATAGCCAAAGGAGAGGGCTGTTTTCCAACTCCTTCTAGGAGATCATCTTATCTTTAGGGAGTCTTGATCTTATCTTCTTTGAACTAATCCTATCCTATCTCTTATCTAATCCCCAACCTTCTTATCCTTATAGGATTACATTCAAAGTTTAGATCTAATAAGACTCTCTCCCTCTTGGGAGATTACATTCGAATTAGGACTCTAGACTCTTGTATCCGAGTTGGGCTTCTCTGCTACTTGGGCTGCTTCCAGGTTCTTCTGCGAGTTGGGCTTCAGCTATTAAATGGGCCTGGCTACGACGTTGCTCCGACTTTGGGCCCAGTTTCATACTTGATGCGACCGAACCAGTCAATGCCCAAAACATAAAAGTTGTGGGCCTTTCGTTCTTCTTTCTAATGCTTCTTGAATTGCCCAATTCAGAGTCCGGAATGGTGAGTTAGGCCCTGATCACTGACTATCGCCAAAACTGTGCAAAATCACCCGAATTGGCATGTTTCCTTCCAATTGCCTTCTTTATTGCCCTAAATCAAAATACAAGAGTAATGAGTGCATTTAAGTGTTAAAATAATAAAAAAATATGAAAATTAGGGGACAAAAATAGGGTTCTTTTCCGTCTCATCAGTATGTAAACTTAATAGTTCCATTTATGGACTTAAGCAAGCTTCTAGAAGTTGGAATATCCATTTTGACTCTGCCATCAAATGATTTGACTTCGAGCAGAATCCAGATTAACCCTGTGTCTATAGGAAGTACAGTGGAGATAAGGTTACCTTCTTGGTTCTATATGTAGATGACATTCTACTCATTGGGAATGATGTAGGAATGTTGACAAGGCGGACATTGTGGTGCCACCAAGTCGGTTGGGTGGTCTGTCTCAGCTGCCAGGGTGAGACCCTAGGCACATACAGTGTAGGATTAATTGAATCTTTGAATTGGACCAGATTTCCAGTACTGCCCTAGACCTTGGAGATTGATGGGCAAAACTGAAAAGTTACACCTGACCCCTAGACTCGATTATGATACTGCACTGGGTGTCGAATTAGGCTGTCTTTCATGTACCATTCAGTGAGATCAATAGCGGGGGTCAAAACCTGTGTATGTTGGGACAGTTTGAGAATTCATCTGAGTGGGTGATCATAGTGACAGGATCAGCCCCTTTGTCGGACAAAGGTAATGATTGGGGATGCACTCTCACTAATGGAAACTAAGACTGCCTGCCGCTGATTTCAATCGTTGAGATTTGTTTTGCAAAATATATTTTATATGAGATATAAAAGTATATATATATATATGGTTTCGAAATGTTTGCAAGAAGTTTTTAATTCCTGGGATCCATATAATAAGCGGAGAGTGCAACACTGTTCCTTGCAGCCGAGGGAGAGGTCTTCTCTTGTCAGGCAGTGTATGATCATTATGGGCTGAGAGGTTAAGTGTAAGACCATTGAGGATAATACCTGATGGGCTAATCTTACATCTACCCACAGTCCCTGGGTGTTACAAGGTAGTTTGGCCCTGGGACCACTTAGGGTAAGTCTTGGGCCCAAAGAGCCCATGAGATGGGTTTCAGGGGGTGCACTGTTCTTAAGTGTATTCGGCCAGGCCTTGTAACAAAGGCTGGGTCAAACCCATGTGGCTGATGTGTAGATCAATGTTTGGATCCCACGCCATACAAGGAAGCCCAATTGAGTAGCAGTTTGGTAGGCTATGTGAATACATAACCGTAAATGGTCCTTAAGCCCATTCGAACTAGGCTGATTTGATTAGCCATTTAAAGGGGCGAATTCTGAGATGAATCAGCTGATAGGATTGGGCCCAGACCCAATCCACTTAGAGAGTCCAAGATCTAAATAAGATTTAGATCTGGAAACCTTCGAATTAGATTAGGAGATGGTTGGTCTGATCTACAGATAAGATAAGGGTTATCCTTTATCACTTAAAGGGACATCTAATCCAAATATGATTTGGATCTCCAACTCGGTTATCCCTTGGGCTTTGGGAGTGGCTCATGGCCTACTTGGCTGCTACAGATAGTATTGCCTTAAGTTGACAATATTCCATGCCTGAGGTACTTGTTTCCTTTCGAGGGTTTCGAGTTCATACGTTCCTTCCCCGAGCATTCGCTTCACTCGGTAGGGACCTTCCCAGTTGGACCCGAGCTTGCCAGTGTCAGGCTCGGGTACCCTCACTTTACGAAAGACTGGGTCGCCAACGTAGAGGTTCCGCCTCTTGACCCTAGCGTTAGAGTACCGAGCTACTCTTTGTTCGTTTGGTGCGTAGCTCATCTTTGTTCGTTTGATCATTGTATGCTTCTAGTCGCAGCGTAGGCACTTTGATCTCTGCAGGGATTACTGCTTCGGTGCCATAGGTGAGATTGAAGGGTGTTTCTCCCGTAGCAGTCTTCTCCGTGGTCCGGTATGCCCATAGAACACTAGGTAGTTCATCTGCCCACAATCCTTTAGCTCGGTCCAACCATGCCTTTAATCTGCGGAGGATGGCTCTGTTCGTTACTTCTACCTGACCGTTTGCCTGAGGGTGTGTGACTGAAGTAAAGTTCTATCGGATTCCCATGTCTTGGCATCAGTCTTGGAATTTGATGTCTTTGAATTGTTTGCCATTATCGGAAATCAATACCCGAGGTAATCCGAAGCGGCATACGATGTTTTTCCAAAAGAAGTTTTGGATATTTCGGGTTATTATCGTTACGAGGGGTTCGACTTCTACCCACTTGGTAAAATAGTCCACTGCTACCACTAAGAACTTCCTTCCACCCGTTGCTAGCGGGAATGGCCCAAGTAGATCGATGCCCCACTGTGCAAAGGGCCACGGACTAGTGAGATACTTGAGGTCAGTAGCGGGTTGGTGGTGAATATTGGTGTGTCTCTGGCATTTGTCACATTTTCTAATGAGTTCAATGGCATCTGCCTTCATTGTTGGCCAATAATACCCTTGTCAAAGCACTTTCTGGGCAAAAGCTTTTCCCCCCAAGTGCCCGCCGCACAACCCCTCATGAGTGTCACGGAGTACGAGTTCGGCTTCAACAGGCCACAAGAAACGCATATAGGATCTCCTAGACAGCCGCTCGTCTATCATGATGTATTTGGCTGTCTGGCACTACACCCTTCTGGCTGCATTGTGATCTGCAAGGAGGGTCCCATGTAGCAAGAAACTCGCAAGCGGTTCAATCCAACTCGGCTCTGCTCGAACGATGGGAGCGACCTCCTCTGCCCCTTGAGAATGCTAGGCCGAGACAGGTCCTCTATGTACATTGTTCTCATGGTGATGTCACTAGTGCTGGCTAACTTGGACAGGGCATCGGCCTCAATGTTCTCTGACCTAGGGATCTATCTGATAAAGTGTGATTGGAAGTCAAGTAGGGCCTCTCTAACTTTGGTCAAGTAGGTAATCATGGTTGGCTCGCGAGCTTCATACTCGCCGGTGACCTGGTTAACCACGAGCTGGGAGTCGTTGCAGATAACAATGTGCTTTGCTTTTACTTCTCTGGCTATGGCTAGTCCAGCTATCAACACCTCGTACTCCGCTTCATTGTTAGATGCTACGAACTCGAAGCGTAGCACGTATTCTACTTTCATACCGCTCGGGCCATACAAAACTATTCCGGCACTGTTACCTTGTTGGTTCGAGGAGCCATCTACATGAAGGATCCAGGGCTCCTCATTCTAGATCACGGTTGTGAAGGGATAGGATATCCATCACATGGATGCCCAAAGATTGCGGAATAAGGGGAAAAATTTCAAAAATTTTTCTCTCCCTTCAACTGGGAATCGAATTCCCTATTTAGAAAATCATATTTTCAATGATCTTTCTTGAACCATAAACTGAACTAGATCTGAACCAAAAGGAGTAGGGAGGGATAATACCTGATACAGAGAAATAGTATCTCCCAATGGAGGTGTTCACTTCCAAGGAAGGATCCAAAATTTTCTCCCACTAAAGATGGCGCAGTGTAGGGTGTAGCAGAATCAACAGTGTTCTTCCAAAAGATGTTGACCTTTCGCAAGAATCAACTAGACGACTTGTGAATACAACTCCCACCAATATTTTCTCCAAAAGATTGGTATCAGGATCAAATCTTGATTTCTCCCAAGAACTGGAGATCGAACTGCTGGAGGCGGAGGCTGCAGGAAGGAGGCGGCAAGAGAGTATTTGTAGGGTGCAAAATTCTCTCTTCTAGTAATCTCAGCTCTGAAGACAAAGATCTATGGATTGCATGTCATGTCTAAAGGCTGCCGCCCCCTCCTCCTTTTATAATCTCAAAGGGATCAGCCCCTAATCATATTAAGAGTTACTAACCCAAATCATATTTGGATTAGAAGTCCCCTTAAGTGATAAGGGATAACCCTTATCTTATCTGCAGATTAGATCAGCCATCTCCTAATCTAATTAGAAGGCTTCAGATCTAAACCTCATTTAGATCTTGGACTCTGTAAGTGGATAGGGTTTGGGCCCAATCCTATCAGCTGATCCATCTCAGAATTTGCCCCTTAAGTGACTAATCAAATCAGCCCAGTTCGAAATGGGCTTAAGGCACATTTAAGGATATGTGTTCATTTAGCCTACCAAACTGCTGCCCAGTTGGGCTTCCTTGTATGGCATGGGAGCCAAACATTGATCTACACATCAGCCACATTGGTTTGGCCCAGCCTTTGTTACAAGGCCTGGCTGAATACACTGTTATGGACAGTGCACCCCCTGAAACCCATCAAATGGGCTCTATGGTCCCAACACTTACCCTAAGTGGTCCTTGGGCCAAGCCACCTTGTAACACCCTGGGACTGTGGGCAGATGCAAGATTAGCCCATCAAGTATTATCCTCAATGGTCTTACACTTAACCTCTCAGCACATAATGATTATACACTGCCCGACAAGTGAGGACCTCTCCCTCGGCTGCAAGGAACAATGTTGCACTCTCTCTTATATGGATCCCGGGAATTAAAACCTTTTGCAAATCATTTAGAAACCTAATATATATACTTTTATATCACATATAAAATATATTTTGCAAACTAAGTATCAACGATTGAAATCCACTGCCGGCAGTCTTGGTTTCCAACAGTGAGAGTGCATCCCCAATCATTACCTTTGTCCGACAAAGGGGCTGATTCTGTCACTATGATCACCCACTCAGATGAATTCTTAGACTGTCCCAACATACCCAGGTTTTGACCCCCGCTAAGGATCTCACTGATTGGTACATCAAAGACAGCCCAATCCGACACCTAGTGCAGTATCATAATCGAGTCTAGTGGTCGGGTGTAACTTTCCAGTTTTGCCCATCAATCTCCAAGGTCTAGGGCAATACTGGAAATCTGGTCCAGTTCAAAGATTCAATTAGTCCTACACTATAAGTGCCTAGGGTCTCACCCTGGCAGCTGAGACAGGCCACCCCAACCGACTTGGTGGTACCACAGTGTCAGCCTTGTCAGGATAGGTCTCCCCAAACTGACCCACTAGCTGTGAATGTTCTAAACTAACACGAGTCTCATTAAGTGTCCAGTTTAAGGGTATTACATAGAAACATACCAAGGGAACATGAATCAAATGTGCACTTTTATTCATTTACAATAAACTCATAAAGTACATCATCTTGATTGAAGCTAAGGGCATACAAAACTGTCTAACAGGTTGGTCGAGCTAGGAGAGATACCACACTGGTTGCTACCTCACAGGGTTCGGGCTCACACGAGCTGGGAGCCTTATGCTCAATCGGCCTGGGAACTTCGGAGTTGAATGTGCATTCGGATATGAAATCTGCTAAGGCTTGGGCCTTAATGGTAGTTCGCGGCTTGTACTAGAGGTCGTACTCACTGAGCTCAATGGCCCACTTCGTCAACCAACCAGAGACCTCGGGCTTAAGCAATACTTGCCTCAGAGGTTTGTCGGTGAGGACGATAACAGTATGAGCTTGGAAGTATGGGCGGAGCTTCCAAGCTGCGACTATCAATGCATATGCTAACTTTTCCATCTCCGGGTATCTCATTTTTGTTCCCTGCAATACTTTACTAACATAATAGAAGGGTCGTTGGATCCGATCTACTTCCTTTATTAGTACCGAACTGACCACTTCATCACTCGCTGAGAGGTACAGTTCTAAAACATCACCCTCATCATGCCGAGTTAAGGTTGGCACACTAGTGAGGTATTTCTTGAGCTCGTCGAACGCGAGCTAGTAGTCTTGGGTCTATTCGAACCCTCTGCTCTTAATTGCCTTAAAGAACGGTAGACAGCGGTCTGCCGAATTCTTCATGAAGCTGCTTAGGGCAGCTATGCGGCCATTCAACCTCTGAACCTCCTTCAGCTTTCGGGGTGGTCTCATATCTATAATGGCCTTAATCTTATCCGGGTTGGCTTCGATGCCACGCCGGTTAATGATGTATCCTAGGAACTTGCTCAAGGTCACACCAAACACACACTTGTTTGGGTTCAGTCTCATATTAAACTTACACAGAATTTCAAAAACATAATGCAAATCTTGTATTTATTAATGTGAGAACTGGGTTTTGACGACCATGTCATCTACATAGCATTCTACTTTTCTATCGACCAATGGCGGAAAAAACTTATTTACAAGCCTTTGAAAGGTTGCCCCTGCATTTTTCAACCCGAAGGACATAACCTTGTAACAGTATAGGCCGAATTTCGTGATGAAGGCAGTCTTTTCTTCATCCGCCGGGTCCATCTTGATTTGGTTATAGCCCGAATAGGCATCCAAGAAACTTAGCAACTCGTGCCCCAAGGTTGCGTCCACCAAATGGTCGATTCTGAGGAGCGGAAAGCAGTCTTTTGGGCAAGCCCGGCTCAGGTCGATGTAGCCGACACACATGCACCACTTGTCGTTGGCTCTCTTATGAAGTCAGCTGCAAGGAGCTTTTTGACCTCCTCGTTGACCACTTTCCACCGCTTTAGGGCTAGGTTGCATTTCTTCTGTCTAACGGGCCTAATTACAAGATTAGTGTTCAGCTTGTGAGTTATGAGTTTGGGGTCTATACCGAGCATCTCTGTCGCAAACCATGCAAAAATATCTAAATTTTGAAATAAGAAACTTACCAGTTCTGTTCGTAAAGGTTCCAGGATGGAAGTGCTGATCTGAATCGTTCGATCGAACCACGCAAAATCATGTGGATGGTTCCCCGAATTGGCCTCTCCTCCGGAGGATGCCTCTGCAGTTGTTTGGCCAGCCTGCTGCTGGATTCGAGAGCATTCTTACCGTGCTCCCCTTGCCGACCTGTTTTATTACTATTATTATTATTCTGTACAAAGTTTCTTAGATACCTACGACGGATGAGCTCCTCTATCTCATCGCAGAGGTTTTTACAACTCTCGGTAATGTGACCGTAATCTTTGTGAAAACTGCAATACAGATTCTTATTTCTTTCATTGGGATTCCCCCTCAGACGGGGTGGCCACTTCACGTACGGAGCGTCCTTGATCACCATCAGGATTTCAGCCCTCTTCGCGTTCAATGGGGCGTAATCATCTCGATCCATTACAGGAGGTCAAAATAATTAACTCGACCTTGCCCCCCGAGCTGTGTCCTTTTTCTTTTGGCTGTCTCCTGGATTGGAGAGCTCTCCTTCCCTCTTTCTTTTTTTAGGCGTGCCCTCACCCTTTTGGTCGATCTCCTCTTCGGTGGCTATGAACCTGTCTGCAAGCTTCAGGAACTCAGTTATGGTCGCTGGTTGGTTGATGACCATGTGCCATTTAAACTCTTTGTGTATCACACCCTTCTTAGATGCTGCAAGGCGTATAGTGGGGTCCAGGCGCGGTATCTGCATACAGGCATCGTTGAACCACTTGATATAGCTTCGGATGGATTCTCCCTCTCTCTATACTATGTTGAGGAGAATTTCTTCAGTTTGCGGACACCGCTTGCTGGTAACGAAGTGGGATGTGAAGGTTTGTGCGAACTGCTTCCAACTTCTTATCGACCCGGGTGCCAAGTTCTGGTACCATGTACAGGCTGATCCCCTAAAAGTAGTGGAGAAAGCCACGCACATGCACAACTCACTAGCTCATGCTAAGTGCATCTGTGACTGAAAGGCATCTACGTGATCATTTGGGTCAAATGACCCATCATACTTGTCAAGAGGGGGGAGCTAAGTCTTTGGGCATCGGAACTATTGGAGTTTAGAAGACAGGGGGATGGAACCGAGAAGAGGGGAGCTTTGACTTTGGCCGAGCTTACCTCTTCTATGCCCATGAGCTCGGGCAAATCACGGGTGACAGATCGGCGAGCCCAACGGCGATGTCTCTGCTTCTTGGTGGGCTTGGCATTTGTGCTGCTCACCTCTGCGCTGTCTAGAATGGTCTACACGGGAAGTATCCCGGTCTGCTGGTGACAACTACGAACAGAGGGGTCCTACTTGGAGTTTGTTGCCAGGACCTCGAACTAGTTCTCATGGAGCGGGGTTTCAGACTTTGACTACTGAGGTGACGTAGACCTGGCGAGCTGTGGTCCCCCCAACCTATCCGCCCACGGTGAGATTGGGGTAGCCGATCTCTCTCGTCTGCCGCGGGAGGTTTTGGGGGACCTCTCCTTGGCTTGAGGGGCGCTCGTCTTGGCAGCGAGACTTAGCTTGCTGCAAGGCTGGGTGCCGAGGTGGGAACTATGGTTGTTGAAGTTGAGGTTGAGGCAGCTGGGGAACTACTGCTGATACTGATACTGGGAGACTTGGTGTAGTATGTGTTGTTGATAGAGCTGAAGTTGCTGGAATTGTTGCATTTGGGCCTGCATGGCCCGCATGCACTGCATCAAGTCCTCCAGTTGGTTTGAGCTGGCCATTGGGGGCTCGACCGAAGGTTCGGTGAACGTCGCTTCGACTATGGCAGGGAGTGGGGCGACGACAGGTGCCACTATGAGAGGCACATTCAAGCTGGGGATTCTGTCCACAGAGAGGGGGACAATGAACTATTCGATACAGACAATAGGAACCTGGGGTTGTTCCCTGGAGTTATCCATTTCTGTGCTTCGTCCAATGTTGCTAGAGGAAGCCATGAGCGTTGGATTGTTTCGAGGAAGAAAAGAACTGTGAAAGTTTAGAGAGAAAGACCTTTTGAAGCATTTCCCACAAACGGTGCCAAATGATGTAGTGCAATCCAGTCACTCCTAGCTGGCGCTCGCATGGCTCCTGAGAGGTACTTGAGACGAGAGAAAGAGGAAAAACTCCCTGGGGGTTTCCCAACGGGAATGCTCCGATGCTTAAGTTAGTATTGAGTGCAAGAAGCGAAAGGAGAATGAAGGCTAAGAGTGCAGGTTACGTAGGTGATTCGAAGATACCTTGTTCCTTGAGAATAAGCCCCTTATAACTGAATTTCGTTACTTCAGAACCTCTGACCTTTAACAGGGCAAGTATAACTGCCACTGTCAATCTGCCACAGCCATTATAGGCAAGGATGAGGTGGCACGCACGGGGCCGCCGTGCAGGCCACGTGCCTGTTAGGTGTGGGACGCCTTTCTAAAGGTGGTGCGGTGAGGGGGACATGCCTACTGTCCATAGGTTTGTCAGGTATGGCAGTTGGGCAGGAAGCCCTCCTATGGCATACCAAACTATTCTCTTGCAAATTACCCTGAACTGGGTTGTCCTTTGAGTGACAGGCTACTTGTAGCCGGTTATGCCAAGCTAGCCGACCCAAGGTCTTTGTGCCTCGGGGCGTCCAAAGAAGAATTGGTGCATTCTTGCTTGGGAGTGGCCTGAGGTCCATTGGGAGGAGCTCGAGCCACATAAGGGATCAGGGTACCCCAAACTTGGGACCCCCCGAAGTGCCTTAACCCCGGTGAGGAAGTGCGCGAAGGGATGAGAGATCTGTCATATGGAAGCCCAAAGATTGTGGAATAAGGGGGGCGAATTTCAAAAATTTTTCTCTCCCTTCAATTGGGAACCGCATTCCCTATTTAGAAAATCATATTTTCAAGGATCATTCTTGAACCATAAACTGAAACAGATCTGAACCAAAAGGAGTAGGAGAGGATTATACTTGATATGGAGAAATAGTATCCCCCAACGAAGGTGTTCACGCCCAAGGAAGGATCCAAAGACTGCTCCCATTGAAGATGGCGTAGTGCAGGATGGAGTAGATTCAGCAGTGTTCTTCTCCAAGAACTCTGTCCTTCACAAGAAACAGCAAGATGGCATGCGAGCACAGCTTCCTATCGATTCTTTCTCAAAGAACTGATGTCAAGATCAAATCTTGACTTCTCCCACAACTGGAGATCGAATTGGCAAACAGGGGGCAGCAAGAACAGGGAGGTGGCAAGAAATAATTCTATAGGGATGCTTAATTCTTCATTCTATGATTTTAGCACTCAAGAGGATGTGAATATCTCATTCATCTAAAGGCTGCTGCCCCTCCATCTTTTGTCAACCTAAAGGATCAGCTCTTAATCCAATTAGGAGCTGCTTATCCAAATCATATTTGGATCAGCCTTCTCTTCAGGTGATAAAGATAAATCCTTATCTTATCTGTAGATTAGATTAGCTTTCTCCTAATATCATTAGGAGGTTTCTAGATCTGAATGTGATTCAGATCTGAACTCTCTGAGTGGATAAGGTCAACACCCTATCCTATCCACTAATCTATCTCAGAATTTGCCCCATAATCAAATAATTAAATAGCCCAGTTCAAAATGAGCTTTAGGCCCATTAAGCTTATGTGCTCACTTAACCTTCCTCACTGCTGCCCAGTTGGGCTTCCTTGTATGGCATGGGACCCAAACATTGATCTACACATCAGCCACATGGGTTCATCCCAGCCTTTGTTACAAGGCCTGGCCGAATACACTGTTATGGACAATGCACCCCCTGAAACCCTTCAAATGGGCTTTATGGGCCCAACACATACCCTAAGTGGCCCCTAGGCCAAGCCACCTTGTAACACCCAGGGACTGTGGGCAGATGCAAGATTAGCCCATCAGGTATTATCCTCAATGGTCTTACACTTAACCTCTCAGCCCATAATGATCATACACTGCCCGACAAGAGAGGACCTCTGCTTCGGCTACAAGGAACAGTGTTGCACTCTCTACTTATATGGATCCAAGGAATTAAAACCTTTTTTGCAAACCTTTTAGAAACCAATATATATACTTTTATATCTTATATAAAATATATTTTGCAAAACAAATCTCAACGATTGAAATTGGCTGTCGGCAGTCTTGGTTTCCATTAGTGAGAGTGCATCCCCGATCATTACCTTTGTCAGACAAAGGGGCTGATCATGTCACTATGATCACCCACTCAGATGAATTCTCAGACTGTCCCAACATACCCAGGTTTTGACCTCCGCTATGGATCTCACTGATTGATACATCAAAGAAAGCCCAATCCGACACCTAGTGCAGTATCATAACCAAGTCTAGGGGTCAGATGTAACTATCCAGTTTTGCCCATCAATCTCCAAGGTCCAAGGCAATACTGGAAATCTGATCCAGTTCATAGATTCAAAATCCTACACTATATGTGCCTAGGGTATCACCCTGGTAGCTGAGACAGGCCACCCCAACCAACTTGGTGGCACCACAGTTTCAGCCTTGTCAGGATAGGTCTCCCTATACCGACCCACTGGCTGTGAACATTCTAAACTAACACAAGTCTCATTAATTGTCCAGTTTAAGGGGATTACACAGAAACATACCAAGGGAACATGAATCAAATATGCACTTTTATTCATTTACAATAAACTAATAAAGTACATCATTCTAATTGAAGCTAAGGGCATACAAAACTGTCTAACAGTGCGGGCAAGGCGGCTTTCGGCAAGTAGTTTTCCTCCCAAGTTGTCATGCTGAACTCAGTGGGATTTTCCCTTCGAGTTTTGCTCACGAACGTTGCACTGTTATGCTGAGTCACTGTTTGAGTAAGGTCACGCCCACATATACCTGAACTACAAGGTTGGGCCAAATCACCCTCCATCAAGAGTCTAGATCCAAATACAAGATTTGGATTCGGAAACTCCTAGTGGTATTTGGTGAACCTCTCTTTAAGGCTATAAATAGAGGAGGAGGGTGAACCCCAATTCATCCATCAGATTACTAATACAAGAGAGAAGACAACTGCTATTGGACTAACTCCATCTTCCTCTCTTGCCTTCTCCTGTTGCTGTCGCCATTACTAGTTTGATATCCACCTATAGAAGTGATCAAGAAAGGTTCTTAACATCAGTTTTTGAGAGAAAAACTGATATGAAGTCATGCTCACTCATCCTCCATTAGATTCTTGGTGAAGAATCAGGTTCTTGCTGAAGAACCACCCTGTTGATTCTGTTCCACCCTACGCTGTGTCATCTTCAGTGGGATCACTCTTTGGTGATCTCCTTGGGCGTGAACACCTTCATTGGGAGTTACTACTACTCTGTATCAGGTATATCCCTCTCCTACCTTTTGGTTTTAGATCTGGTCTGGTTTTGGGTTCAAGATTGATCCTTGAAAATGCAGTTTTCTAAAACAGGGAATGTGATTCCCATATGTGAGAGAGAGAAATTTTTGAAAATTTGCCCAATGTACCTGCAGGGTTCGGCCATCCATATGATGAATCTCTCATCCCTTCACTGGTATCAGAGCCAGGTTCAAATCTTGAACTGAATTTGACCAGATCTGGAACTGCACAAATGGGCAGAAGGCATTCTACCCGATTTGCGCAGATAAGAGATTTTCTGGGAAATCGGTTCCCAGATTAAGGGCTATCGATCTGAAATTAAATTTTATTAATCTGAATTATATTTAGAATGGTTCTTTATATTTTTCTGGATTTATGGGCTGTTCGTACGGTGGAGATCGTGATCTTGATTGGTGCAAGTTTGTAGTTCTTTTACATTCTTGTCTGTAATTAATTTTTAGGCTGAAAGTATAGGTGTTAGACAATGTATGCCCTTAGCTCAGATTGATGTGCATTATGACATTTATTGTAAATGAACAAAGTACATATTTGATTCATGTTATTGTGGTGTGTTTCTATAATACCCTTAAACTGGACACATATGAGACTCGTGTTAGTTTAGAATATTCATAGCCGTTAGATAGATGTAGGGAGATTTATCCTGCCAAGGTTGACATTGATGTGCCACCAAGTTGGTCGGGGTGGCTTGTCTCAGCTGCCAGGGTAAGACTTGAGCTACATCCAGTGTAGGTTTTCTTGAAACTCTGAATCAGACCAGAATTCCAGTATTGGCCTGGACCTTGGAGATAGATGGGCAAAACTGGAATGTTACACCTGACCCCAAGAGTCGATTATAATACTACACTAGGTGTCGGATTGGGCTATCTTTGGTATGCCAATCAGTGAGATCCTTAGAGGGGGTCAAAACCTGGGTATGCTGGGATAGTCCGAGAATTCATCTAAGTGGGTGATCATAGTGACAGGATCAGCCCCTTTGTCGAACAAAGGTAAAGATCGGGATGCACTCTCTCTTATGGAACCTAAACTGCCGGCAGTTGATTTCAATAGTTGAAATTTGTTTTGCAAAATATATTTATATAGAGATATACATATATATATATATATATATATATATATATATTATGGTTTCAAAATGTTTGCAAAAGGTTTTAATTCCCGGGATCCATGTGAGTAGTTCCTTGCAGCTGAAGGAGAGGTCCTCTCTTGTTAGGCATTGTTTGGTCATTATGGCTGAGAGGTTAAGTGTAAGACCATTGAGGGTAATACATGATGTGTTAATCTTGCATCTGCCCATAGTCCCTAGGATTTTATAAGGTGGCTTGGCCCAGGGACAACTTAGTTTAAGTGTTGGGCCCATTAAGAGCCCATGGTGATGGGCTCAGCGGTTTATTATCCATTACAGTGAATTCGGCAAGGCCTTGTAACAGAGGCTAGGCTGAACCCATGTGGGTGATGTGTAGACCAATGTTTGGGTCCCATGCCATACAAGGAAGCCCAACTAGGCAGCAGTTTGGAGGCCGAATGAGCACATGGACTTAATGGGCCTAAAGCCCAATTCAAACTAGTTTAATACGATTAATTAAAGAGGGATAGTTTTGGGATTTAGATCAGAAGATAGGATAGGGAGTTATCCCTATCCACTCAGAGAGTCCAGATCCAAATAGAGATTTAGATCAGGAAGCTCCTAATGAGATTAGGAGGGCTGATCTTGATCTACAGATAAGATAAGGGATTATCATTATCTCTTAAAGAGAGTCCATATCCAAATAAGGGATTAGGAAACTCCTAATAAGATTAGAAGCTCTCTTTAAGGCTATAAAAGGAGGAAGATAGACTTGCGCCCTCCTCCATTCACTCAATTAGATCTCAGATCACAGAAAGGGAGAAGATAGCAACAGTAAGACTGTGCCATCTTCTGCTCTTGCGCCCTCCTCCTGCAACCGCCATTACTAGTTCATTCTCCACTGAAGGAGTGATCAAGAAAGGTTTTTGATATCAATTTTTGGTGAAAAACTGATCTGAAGTCATGCTCACATACCCTCCATTGAATTCTTGCTGAAGGATTCGGTTCTTGTGAAGAACCAACTGTTGATTCTACTCCACCCTACACTGTGTTATCTTCAGTGGGAGCAGTCTTTGGTGTTTTCCTTGGGTGTGAGCACCTTCGTTGGTAGTTACTGCTACTTCGTATTAGGTATATCCCTCTACTACCTTTTGGTTTCAGATCTGGTTCAAGATTGATCCTTGAAAATGCAGATTTTCTAAAATAGGGAATGTAATTCCCACATGGGAGAGAGAAATTTTTGAAAATTTGCCCTGCCTATCAACAGGGTTCAGCTATCCATATGATGGATCTCTCATTTCTTCAGTTGTATTAGAGCCAGGTTCAAATCTTGAACCAAAATAGATCAAATCTGAACCTGCACAAATGGGTAGAAGGTGTTCTACCCGATTTGCGCAAATAATTGTTTTATGGGAAATCGGTTCAAAGATTAAGGGCAAATGGTCTAAAATTTAATATTTTAAATCCAATATTTATTTAGAATTGTTCTTTATAATTATCTTGATTTTTGGGCTGTTCGTATGGTGGAGATCGAATTCTTTAATGGTGTAGGAAAACTGCAATTTGCAGTTCTTTCAATTTTGGTCTGTAATTAATTTTTTTTTAATTTCTAGACTGAATGTATAGGAATTCAATCTGATGTAATAATAATAGAAAGCTAGGGTTTTTCTATTTTATTTTATTTCAAGATCGGAGTTGGATGCGTAGGAGAAGGAGATTTCGTAGATGGAGAAATCGCTATCTTCGATTTGTAGTTTGTGAAACTGCAAACTGTTATCAAACATTTGTTTTGTAGGTTCCAGAAGTGCGAACAACCATAGTTTTGATTTTTGTTTGTCTTTAATCAGAAATTTATTTTTCAGATCAATTCTTGAATTATTTCTTGAATTAAAAATCAAACCCTAGACCCATTCAGACCATATTGGACCAAACTGGTTGGATCGAATCTATGGTTCGATGGGGGGCTAATCTCAGCCCTAATTTCCCACTCTTGGGTTAAGAGATTGATGTTTAATTGTAAGACTTAATTCGGCCCACACCTATAAGGCTCAGTTTTAAATAGTTAAAACTACTTAAGCCTACTAACTATAGAAAAGCTATATGAGCCGAACTGCGTAATGATATTCAGCCCATATACCTAGATAATATTAATCAGTAATATTATGGATTCAATTGGGCTTTAATGATGGGCTTTAAAGATATTAATTGATTGGATGAATTCTATCCTTGCATGTGATGTATGGATGGGTGATATGCAACGTTCATGGGCCATAAGCACTTGGCCCATGCAGATACGATAGTGGCTCTTGCACACACCATGGCTGAATACACATCATTGCCATGGTGTCTCTAAAGATCATTGTATGATCTCCCTTTGTAGTGGGCCCCACAACTTCAGAAGAGGAACCGTGCAAAACCCTAGCCCTTTAGGGCCCACCAAAATCTGGCTTTATGAAAGTCTGTGGGAGCCACTCTTGTTTGACCTAAATTAAACTAGGGCGTAATAATTTTGCTCCCTCCTGAAATATGAATGCATGTGATAGTTAGATTCATATGATGAACTCTCTAAAGGCCTTCCATCATTAACATGAAGATGGGTCCTTTAGTAATAAGGAAACACACCATAAAATTGGGCTATCCATTTGCTGTTGGATCTATTAGAATGTTTCATAAGATGATAGGGGCATTATAGACCGATGTGGGAGGGGCCTATCCTAAAATGGAAGACTCTCTCAAAGTACCTTAGCATTCATGAATATGATGGGTGAGCATTCATAGGACAGAAAGGTTTAACCTAAAATGACATTGAAACTTGTCTGGCAGAGGCCAAAGGGAAAGCTCATACGATGAGTGGATGTGAACCTTCACAGAAAGGTGGTGGGGTTATGCAGCTAAAACAGTTGGCTCCATGCACCCTAAGTGATTTTCCACATTTCCAGAGACATAAGTCGCTGTCTCCGTCACTGAGAGAAGAGGGAAATCTTAGAGATGAACAAATGGGAATGGAACATGGATTAAAAGCCATATCTATGAAGATAACATGAATCAAATTAGGTTGTGGACTAATGTTTTCTTTTTACCAGAAATGGAAAATGGATAATTTGCAAAGCTGTTGGATGACAACAAACTGAAAGGACCAAACTATGTTGACTGATATCGTAACCTTATGCTGCTCCTAACTTATGAAAAGTTGGACAAGGTGGCTAAAAACCCTGCCCCGGAGCGTTCGGTCTGATGTGTTGCTCATTGTGACACTAGCAAATGCACTAGCCGTTCAAGTAATAAAGTAGTGAGTGAAGTATCGTTCCCACGAGGATTTAGGAAACAATTACCAATACTAAATCAATCACTTCTTATCTGATCAACAAATAAATCAAAACTCTAATGAAAGCTAAGAAATCCTAAATTAAAATCTATCTATATCATTGGCCCAATTGCCTTCAATTCAGGTTAGAAGAGTAAGCAGTAAATGTCAATCTCAGAATTCAGCAATCTATCAATTTGGATCATTCGAATGAATCATGATTGAGCCTTGGTTTGGTGAAACCCCAAGGTCATGAACAGCCTCTCTCAAGCGCTTGTCCATCCTATGCATGAGTGATGGTTCTTCTATCTCTAGCAAGAATCTAATCCCCATGCATGCATTTCTTCAAACACTTCTAAGGCATCAATTCAAATCTGAATTGATCACCAACTGAATTGTGCAAATTATCTCTAACCTTGCACTCAATTCAGTTCTTGAATAGTAGATCTGAATTCCTAGAGTCTCTCTCAAGCACTCTAGGAATTCCAAGCTGTAGATTAATTCGCCCAATCTGAAAATTGCAGATCTGAATTCTCTTTCAAGCAATTCAGATCTTGCAATCTCAGATCTGAGAATTCAGATCTGAGTTTTGAAGGTTAGTTGGCCGAATTACTCTACAATCACACCCTTATTCAAGAAACTTCAAGTACAATACATGACCATTTGAATGAATCAAAAAGAATTAGATTGCTGAACTGAAATTTTACAAGCTGAAATACATCAAGGAAGAATGGAAACAAGGAGAAAGAAGAAAGAACATATAACTAAGAAACTGAATTCAAATCAAAAGAGAATGAAACTACAAATGATTTATTACAAAAGATCTTTGAATCACAAACCCTCAATTCGAACTCACCTTCTTCTTCTAGCTTGCTTGTCTTGAACTTCCTTCAGCCCTTCTTCTTCTTCTTCCTTGCGCCTAGCCTTCTTCTCTTCTCTTCTCTCAAGGTGGCCGAACCTCTAAGAGTGGGAGAGCCTTCCTCTCAAGAAATTGAACAACTTTCTCCCCTCCTAGAGGCCTCCTTATATAGTTTTTCAAAGGGGCTCTTGCCCCTTCTTGAAGCCTCTAGAATGGGGTGTATTACACCCCTCATGAACCTTCTAGAGTGCTCCCTCCTTCTCTTCAAGAAACTTCTAGGAGTTGCCGCCCCTAGCTCCCTTTGGGCTGCTATTTGGGCTACAACTTAGCTTGCTTTTGAGCTCAAGTGGGCTACACTCTAGGCTGTTATTTGGGCTAAAAATGGGCTGGGCCAAAATTTCCTTCTTGCTAGGCTTCTTCCCTTGGATTTTCCAAAGAGTTTCACTTGCTCTTCTTGGGCCGAATGAAATTCTCTTGCTCTCATGGCTGGGCCGGACTGAAATTGGTAAATTTTGGGTTTTCTTTTCTTGCTTTTGCCTTCTTTTTATTGATTTGGCTCCCCTTGAAATCTTTCTTGCAATTAAGCTAAAATAGGGCAAAATTTAATTAAACCATCATAAAATTTCATGCAAAAACCTCATAAAATATAGATAAATTGTAGGTTCATCAAATACCCCCACACTTAAGCTTTTGCTTGTCCTCAAGCAAAGACATCAGCCATAAACTTAACATTCCCCCCTTCTGTTCTCACCATTTACCTGGTGAACTTTTTAAGATAGAAAAAAAAAAAAGTAGTCGGGGAACTTTTGTAAGTGCTCAACTTTTATTCTTGTAAATTACCATTTAAGATATGTATCAGATCCAAGGAAAGGAGAATATGAATTTTCTCATAGTCTAGCCTTCACTCCTAATTCATATATAAATCAGTTCCTTAATTGTCAAGGTTAATGATCAAATTTCACTAAGTTTCACATCTGTAACTAAATCTTAATGAGAGTTCAACTTTAGAGTGCCCCTTTGAACCTCGGTTGTCACCACAATTACTTATTTCTAAGGGTGAGTGCATTTTATGCTCCATCTCACCTTTTTTTTTTCTTTTCGGTGTGAGTGCATTTTATGCTCCATCTCACACTGGTCACTTGCTTGAGGTAGGTAAATAGGACTCATATTCTAAGCTGCTAGTTTTACTATTCAGCTCAGAATAGCGGAGTCAATTTGGGCTTTTGTCCTTCTTTTGCAATTATTGAACCTCAAGAATCAACATTTCAGATGTGCACTAGTTTTCTTGACCATTAACAATGAAATCAAGGGCTTCCATGCACATGAAGGAAGTTAGGGCTATTCATGCTGAAAGGCATATTCAGCTCCCCTTTTCTCCTGCATATATCAAATTGGGTCATTCACAAGAATAAAAACTTAACAAGTACATCAGTCTCCCTCAACTCATTGAATTCCTTCTTAAAAAAAATCATCAAATAAATAGTAATGAACTTGAGGGGTTCCAGTCTTTTTTTTTTTTTTTTTTTTGTGATGTCATTGCCTGCATATGTGTGTTGGGGTGCATGAGGTGCATGGTTTCAACCCCCATACCCTAGCCTCGGGCTCACTCCCCCACAGTTGAGATGAACATTGTCCTCAATGTTCGTAGTGTTAGGGAGTCACACTTGCTAGAGCAAACGGAAGAAAAGAAAATGATGAACTGAGTCCTTAAAGAATTGGAATTTTGAGAAAAAGATCTTTATTTTACTAACTAATATTCTAAAAAGATAAATAACAAAAAGATTCCTTAACTTGTTCATGAGCAAGCATAAGAGATTATTGGTTATCTAGATAAACAGTGGATGGAGGGGGTACAGTACTGCCCATTAAATATGGTTTCAGGCGCTGACCATTTACTTTAAACGTGCCCTGAACCGGGTGGGTGAGTTCTATAGCCCCATGGGGAAAAACCTGTGAATTGGTAAAGGGTCCAGACCACCTGGATCTCAACTTGCCTAGAAACAAGCGGAGACGGGTATTATATAACAATAGCTGTTGGCCTACATAAAAGTCCCGTCTCAACAAGTTCTTATCATGCCAGTTTTTTGTTCTTTCTTTATAAACTTTGGCATTCTCATAGGTGGTAAGTCTGAATTCATCCAATTCATTCAATTGCAACCGCCTTTTATCCCCTGTGGCCTGAATGTCAAAATTTAAGAATTTAATAGCCCAATAGGCCTTGTGTTCCAATTCAACTGGTAAATGGCATGCTTTACCAAAGACCAATCTGTAGGGGGACATGCCAATGGGTGTCTTAAATGCAGTTCTATATGCCCATAATGCATCATCTAATTTGATGGACCAATCTTTTCTGGCGGATGCTACGGTCTTTTCCAGAATTCTTTTGAGTTCCCTGTTAGCCAACTCCACTTGGCCACTGGTTTGAGGGTGATAAGGGGTAGCTAATTTATGTGTAATTCCATATTTCTGCATTAACCTCTCAAATTGGCTATTGCAGAAGTGAGTTCCCCTATCACTAATTATAGCTCGCGGAGTGCCAAATCGGGAGAATAGCTTCTTTAGGAAGTGTACCACCCTTCTTGAGTCATTTGTGGGTAAAGCCATGGCTTCTACCCATTTGGATACATAGTCAACTGCAACGAGGATGTACTTATTCCCAAAAGAATTCGGGAAAGGTCCCATGAAATCTATACCCCAAACATCAAAGATTTCAGCATACCAAGGATATGAGTATTTCTGTATTCAGTACAACTGCTCATCCGGAAATTCTTCTCGAATGTTGCTGGTTACCTCCTCTTTTGAGCTTACCGTGTCCAACCGGGAGAGATGGTCAGCAGCCAGGTTTGCAGCACCCTTCAGGTCTCTAATCTCAATGTCAAACTCTTGCAATAAAAGGATCCACCTGATCAGTCTTGGTTTTGAGTTTTGCTTGGTAAGCAAGTGCCTTAATGCCGAGTGATCTGTGTGGACAACAACCTTGGATAATATCAGATATGAACGAAACTTATCAAGTGCAAATATTACTGCTAACAGCTCCTTTTCTGTGGTGGTGTAATTGAGTTGGGGTCCAGTCAAGGTTCTGCTAGCATAGTAAATTGGCTGAAAATGTTTGTTCATTCTTTGTCCTAAAACAACTCCTATAGCAAAATCACTCGCATCACACATCAATTCAAATGGGAGGGTCCAATCTGGTGCTACCATGATAGGTGCATGGATCAATTTGTCTTTCAAGATGTTGAAAGCATGAAGACATTCAGTTGAAAATTCAAAAGGCACTTCTTTTTGAAGCAAGGTAGATAATGGCTTGGAAATTTTTGAGAAATCTTTAATAAACCTTCTATAGAATCCGACATGTCCTAAGAAACTTCTCAAAGAACGAACAGATGTTGGGGTTGGCAATTTTTCAATTGCCTCCACCTTGGCCTTGTCGACTTCTATACCTCTTTGAGAGATCTTGTGTCCAAGCACTATGCCTTCTTGCACCATAAAATGACATTTCTCCCAATTTAACACAAGATGTGTTTCTTTACATCTAGTAAGCACCTGTTCCAGATTATTCAAACATGCATCAAACGAAGAGCCAAAAACTGAAAAATCATCCATGAAGATCTCAATAAATTTTTCAACCATATCAGAAAATATAGACATCATACATCGCTGAAAGGTTGCTGGGGCATTGCATAACCCAAAGGGCATCCTTCGGTATGCAAAGGTTCCATATGGGCAAGTAAAAGTGGTCTTTTCTTGATCTTCTGGTGCAATTGGTATCTGGTTATACCCTGAATATCCATCCAAGAAACAATAATACTCATGCCCGGCTAGCCTCTCCAACATTTGATCCATAAATGGGAGAGGGAAATGGTCCTTCCGGGTGGCTTCATTTAATTTTCTTTAGTCAATACACACACGCCATCCGGTAACGGTTCTAGTAGGGATGAGTTCATTTTTCTCATTTGGAACAACAGTCGTACCCCCTTTTTTGGGCACAACTTGCACAGGGCTTACCCAAGAACTATCAAAAATAGGATAAATGATCCCAGCATCTAACAACTTAATTATTTCAGCCTTTACCACTTCTTTCATGTTGGGGTTCAGGCGCCTTTGGGGCTGAACGGAAGGCTTGCTGTCCTCTTCCATCAAAATTCTGTGAGTGCAGATTGATGGATTAATGCCTTTGATATCTTCTACCTTCCAAGCTATAGCATTTTTGTGTTCCCGCAACACTCTTAATAATTTTTCCCTTTGTAAGGGATTCAGCGCTGCGGAAATTATCACGGGGAGATCTGATGGTTCCTCAAGGAAAGCATACTCTAAATGGGATGGTAATTGCTTCAGTTCAAGGGTGGGGGGTTCTTGGGGTGATGGCTTACCTGATGGTCCGGGCAATTTGCCTAAGTTCTCTAATTTAAGAAACCCCTTTCCCTTGAATTGAGGCTTATCGTTCAGGTATGCTATCATGAGGTTTATTTTTTCATTTTCTGCTTCTTCAAGTTCTCCCTGCTTGAGGCAGAGTTCAAGAGGATCAGTTATTCTACTTACCTGGAAGCATTCATCAATTGTCAATTCAATGGCATCAATCATAAAACAAGAATCATCACTAGAGGGTGCATGTTTCATAGCATCAGACATTTTAAAAATTATCTCCTCATCTTGTATCCTAAGGCTGAGTTGTCCTTGTTGGACATCAATCATTGCTTTCCCGGTAGACAGGAAAGGTCTCCCTAGGATAAGCGGGACATCCACATCTTCTTGCATGTCTAACACAATGAAATCAACTGGAAAAATGAATTTGTCAACTTTAACTAACACATCTTCTATGATCCCCCTAGGATGTCTAATGGATCTATCAGCCAATTGTAATGCCACTCTAGTGGGTTGGGGTTCATTCAACCCCAATTTCTTGAAGATAGAATATGGCATTAAATTGATGCTAGCTCCCAGGTCACATAAAGCTTTTTCAAATTTTAAACTGCCAATGGTACAAGGAATAGTGAAACTCCCTGGATCTTTGAGTTTCTGAGGCAGCTTGTTCAAAAGGATAGCAGAACATTCCTCATTTAATGCAACTGTAGCCACATCTCCCAGTTTCCTTTTGTTTGCCAATAATTCCTTCAAAAACCTTGCATAGTGTGGCATCTGGGCTAAAGCATCAGCAAAAGGAATATTAATATGTAAACTTTTAAATATTTCAAGAAACTTACCAAATTCCTTCTCCAATTTTTGTTGCTTCAGCCTGTTAGGGAATGGAACTTGCGGTTGTTGGTGCATCCCTTGTTGTGCTTCTGGTTGTTCCGTCTTCTGTTGTCTGGTTCCAAGGCTTGTTTCTGCCTTGGGTTCAGCCCAATTCTTCTTTTCTACCTCAGGCAACTCTTTTCCACTTCTTAAGGTAATAGCTTGCACCTGCTCTCGTGGATTCACTTCAGTGTTGCTTGGAAGAGTTCCCGGCAGTCTGGAAGAGATTAATTGTGCCAATTGCCCCACTTGGTTTTCCAGGTTTTTGATTGAGGCTTCCTGGTTCTGGAACCTAGTTTCTGCACCTGCTATAAATTTTGTCATCAGTTCCTCCAAATTGGATTTCGGTTCAGGCTGATGATAAGTCTGGTGGAACGGCTTGGAAATATGTTGATTTGGCCAGGACTGGTTTGAATGTCCCCTCCATCCTGGATGAAAAGTATGGTGACTCTGGTAACCCTGCTGTCTTGACGAATTGCTGACATAGTCAACTTGTTCAGTAGATGGTCTGAACTGATTGCCAACTTGGCAGTCTGTACTGATGTGGCCTCCCCCACACAATTCACAATTAAGAGGCTGCACATGCATGGCAGCTATCTGCATTTCATCTATTTTTTTACTGAGTGCTCCTATTTGTACAGCTAGTGCTGTATAAGTGTCAACATTATGCAAGCCTTGCTGCTTCCTAGTTTGAGTCCTTTCCGAATGCCATTGATAATTGTTGGCTTCCATTTCCTCAATAAGTGCATGGGCAACCTCAGGAGTTTTATTATTTATGGATCCTCTGGCTGCCGCATCTAATATGGTCTTATTTGAGTCAGTAAGACCATTATAGAAAGTCTACACTTGCAGCCAAATGGGGAGGCCATGGTGAGGAACTCTCCTTAACAGCTCCTTGTATCGTTCCCATGATTCATATAAAGATTCCCCCTCTTGCTGGAAAAAAGTAGTGATGTCATTCCTCATTTTAGCAGTTTTAGAAGGGGGAAAATATTTAGAGAGAAAACGGCTGGCCATTTCGTCCCATGTGGCTATAGATCCTGCCGGTAATGAGTTCAACCAAGCTTTGGCTTTATCCTTCAAAGAAAATGGGAATAACCTCAACCGGATGGCATCATCACTTACCCCATTGTGTTTGAAGGTGTCACAAATTTCCAAGAAGTTAGCAATATGGGCATTCGGATCCTCATGAGCCATACCACAAAACTGAACCGTATTTTGTATCATTTGGATTATGGCCGATTTAATTTCGAAGTTATTGGTAGCAATAGTTGGCCTGATAATGCTGGAGACAGTCCCGGTGAGGGTGGGCTTGGCATAATCCATCATAGTTCTTTGTTCAGCCATTTCATGTGCTTCTTGTCTGACTTGCTTAGCAGCTCTCAAACGGACACGGAGAGTCCGTTCAATCTCCGGGTCGTAAAGGATCTCTTCCAGTTCAGGTCTGCTTGTCATAAACTGTTAAAGTCAAAGCAATAAAAATGCCAATATTCACAAAAGAAAATAAATAACTAATCCTATCACACTGTAAAGTGAAGTATTGGAATACAAAACCTACATCCTATCATGAATAAATGAAGCCGATTATACTAAAAGCAGATTTAAACCAATCATCTTATTCAAGGTTCCTTTATCTACATCCATCGATTGCAACATCTGAATTCAGACCCAATTTAGATCTGAGTTCAGATCTACAAGTCTTTGGTATTGTTAGTCTAGAGAAATTAATAAATAATAATTCAGATCTGAGCTGGATATCTCATACACACTCATTGGTATACACTACAATATACATCCATTAAGGTTGGAATCAATTCTGTGATGCTTTAGGGCTGAAATCAGATCTGATCTGAAAAAAAAAAAATTTAAAAGGATCTGAAATAAACTAAAACCAGTCCTGAGTTAGGCTTGGGTTAAAGATTTTAAACTCTACAATTGAAGCTCAAACCTGTATAGCTGATGCATATCAAACACTTGCTAAGACCTGAAAATTGGGTCTGCAATGTTTGGTATTGCAAGCTATTCGGTCTATACAACTTTTGTAGAAATCTGAAATCAGGTATGCTAACTGTTGCACTATAGCAGCCCTGCTACAGATCTGAATGCTAAAAGAAATACTTGGAAAGTGCTAATTTTTCTTAAATATCTGAGGCATAACAATTATTCAATCCAAACATACACCTCCTTAGCTAATGTAGCTCTGTTACAAGTGGGTAAAGCCAAGAATTCAGTCCACCCAGAATTCATAGTATGCTCTGTATCAGTTCAGTCCTCACATCATATCAACTGCATTTCAGATTTGAATTTCTCTCATTCCTTGCTATCCATTCACCCTTGAGGCAGGTTGGATGTATCATAGGGTGGATTGGGGTAGTGATGGCACCCAATTCACCTCAAACTTGCATCGGTTCAGATCTGAGTTCAGAGGAATTCAGATCTGAACTGAGCAGATCTGTAACAGCAGAATTCAGATCTGAACTCAAGTCTGAGTTTGGATCTGAATTCTCAATTGCCTTACCTTCAGTTATTGCTACCAAATTGTTTTTGGGGAATAGCAGAAGTGCCCTAGGGTGAATTGGGGTGGTGATGACACCCAATTCCCCTCAAAATTTCATCAGTTCAGGTTTGAGTTCAGAGGAACTCAGATCTGAACTGTTGCAGATCTGCAATAGCAGAATTCAGATCTGAACTCAGATCTGAGTTCTGATCCGAATTCTCAATTGCTCCACTGGTTGTTCAAAAGATCTCCCCCTTTTTTTTTTCATTTGTTTTTTTTTTTTATTGAAAGAAAAGAATAATAAAATCTGAAACACAAGCAATTCTTTTTGGCTGAGTGTTGTAGATCTGAAATCTGCTGATCTGAGTGCCGAATGCAACTCAGATCTGCAACACTCATGTTTTTTGTGAAAATTATTTTTTTTCTTTTTTTTTTCTTTTTGAAGGGAACAACATCAAGATTGAATAGAAATCAAATATGCCTTTATTAAAATGAAACTGAAACCAGAAAAAGAGAGTAATCTACTTAAGAAAGAAGAAACATAACTACATGAGTACAGCAGTTGCAGTCCAAGCTGAAATGAAAAAGTTAGCAAATTAACCCAACTATGAATGCAATGCTGAATGAGATCAGATTAAGAATGCTCAATGTTTCCTAATATTGCTTCTCTAAATCCCCGGCAACGGCGCAAAAAACTTGATGTGTGGCTCATTGTGACACTAGCAAGTGCACTAGCCGTTCAAGTAATAAAGTAGTGAGTGAAGTATCGTTCCCACGAGGATTTAGGAAACAATTACCAATACTAAATTGAACACTTCTTATCGGATCAACAAATAAATCAAAACTCTAATGAAAGCTAAGAAATCCTAAATTAAAATCTATCTAAATCATTGGTCCAATTGCCTTCAATTCAGGTTAGAAGAGTAAACAGTAAATGTCAATCTCAGAATTCAGCAATCTATCAATTTGGATCATTCGAATAAATCATGATTGAGCCTTGGTTTGGTGAAACCCCAAGGTCATGAACAGCCTCTCTCAAGCGCATGTTCATCCTATGCATGAGTGACGGTTCTTCTATCTCTAGCAAGAATCTAATCCCCATGCATGCATTTCTTCAAACACTTCTAAGGCATCAATTCAAATCTGAATTGATCACCAACTGAATTGTGCAAGTTATCTCTAACCTTGCACTCAATTCAGTTCTTGAATAGTAGATCTGAATTCCTAGAGTCTCTCTCAAGCACTCTAGGAATTCCAAGCTGTAGATTAATTCGCCCAATCTGAAAATTGTAGATCTGAATTCTCTTTCAAGTAATTCAGATCTTGCAATCTCAGATCTGAGAATTCAGATCTGAGTTTTGAAGGTTAGTTGGCCGAATTGATCTGCAATCACACCCTTATTCAAGAAACTTCAAGTACAATGCATGACCATTTGAATGAATCAAAAAGAATTAGATTGCTGAACTGAAATTTTACAAACTAAAATACATCAAGGAAGAATGGAAACAAGGAGAAAGAAGAAAGAACATATAACTAAGAAACTGAATTCAAATCAAAAGAGAATGAAACTACAAATGATTTATTACAAAAGATCTTTGAATCACAAACTCTCAATTCGAACTCACCTTCTTCTTCTAGCTTGCTTGTCTTGAACTTCCTTCAGCCCTTCTTCTTCTTCTTCTTCCTTGCGCCTAGCCTTCTTATCTTCTCTTCTCTCAAGGTGGCCGGACCTCTAAGAGTGGGAGAGCCTTCCTCTCAAGCAATTGAACAACTTTCTCCCCTCCTAGAGGCCTCCTTATATAGTTTCTCAAAGGGGCTCTTGCCCCTTCTTGAAGCCTCTAGAATGGGGTGTATTACACCCCTCATGAACTTCTAGAGTGCTCCCTCCTTCTCTTCAAGAAACTTGTAGGAGTTTCCGCCCCTAGCTCCCTTTGGGCTGCTATTTGGGCTACAACTTAGCTTGCTTTTAAGCTCAAGTGGGCTACACTCTAGGCTGTTATTTGGGCTAAAAATGGGCTGGGCCAAAATTTCCTTCTTGCTAGGCTTCTTCCCTTGGATTTTCCAAAGAGTTTCACTTGCTCTTCTTGGGCCGAATGAAATTCTCTTGCTCTCATGGCTGGGCCGGACTGAAATTGGTAAATTTTGGGTTTTCTTTTCTTGCTTTTGCCTTCTTTTTATTGATTTGGCTCCCCCTGAAATCTTTCTTGCAATTAAGCTAAAATAGGGAAAAATTTAATTAAACCATCATAAAATTTCATGCAAAAACCTCATAAAATATAGGTAAATTGTAGGTTCATCACTTATGAAAAGTTGGAAAAGGTGGCTAAAAACCCTGCCCCGGAGCGTTCGGGAGATAGGGCTTCTGAGGCCCGAAGGAGGGATTACCAAGAATGGGAAGAGAAAAATTCCTTGGCCCGGTCTTACATCATTGCCTCCCTAGACAATCCAATACAGAGACTGTTCGATCAGATCAAGCTAGCCAAGGACGTATTGGACAGTCTAAAGACAATGTATGAAGAGCAGAACCGTTCTACTCGCTAAAAGGTCTTGAAGTAGTTCATGACCGCAAAGATGTCCAAGAACTAGCAGGTTCATGACCATTGTCTTCGGATGATGGGCAATATCAATGAACTTGAGGTTCTTGGATCTGGGCTAGACCATGTCACGAAGGTAGATGCCATCCTGAATTCTCTGCTTCCTTCCTTCAATCCATTCATCATGAATTACAATATGAACAAGCTGAATGTCAGCATTCAAGAACTCAACAATATGTTGCAGAGGGTCGAAGAATTGATAAAGAAGGATGAGCCTCTTGCTATGCTTGTTGAAGCAAGCAAGTCGGGCAAGAAAAAGAGGAAGGCTAGGAGAAAGCCCTAGAAGAAGGCCACCAAGTCCAAGAAGCAGAAGAAAGACAGAGCATCAAATGCTTACCACTTTTGCAAACAGACTGACCATTGGAAGAGGAACTATCCTCAATACTTGGAATCCAAGAAAGGTAATTTTGAATCCTGTATCATAGAAACCAATTTGTTGGTAACTTCTGCTTCCTGGAGTATTGACTACGGGACTTCGACTCATGCGTGTAACTCACTGCAGGGGTTCAGGATAAGCAGAAGACAGAGTGACAGAGAAGTAACTCTTTACTTGGGGACTTCTGCAAGTGTTGCAGCTGCGGCTATAGGAACCGTAGAGTTAATTTTCAGAGAAGGAACAGTTGTACTAAAAGATTGTCTTTATGTACAAACATTGAGAAGAAATTTGATATTTGTTTCAAAAATGTGTGCGGATGGATATTATGTTTTATTTAGTAATACAATAACTATCAAAAGAAATAACAAATTCATTGCATACGGAGAACTTGAGAATGGTCTCTATGTTCTCCATCATTCTCTAGAAACTAACATAACCAAAACTATGTCATTCGATATCCCCATGAAAAGAACCTGTTATACAGTTAATCCCACGTGCTTGTGACATTACCGACTTGGCCATATCAGCATTAATCATATCACAAGGTTGGTAAAGGTTGGTCCTTTGAATTTTCTAACTGTACAAGATCTTCCCACATGTGAACCTTTCCTTCAGGGTAAGATGACTAAACGGCCATTTAACGGTAAGCCTGAAAGATGTATTGGCACGCTTGACCTTATACATACTGATGTATGTGGTCCCCTGAGTGTTAGGACACGTAACCAGCATGTTTATTTTATAACATTCACTGATGACTACTCTCGGTATGGTTACGTGTAATTAATGAGACATAAGTCTGAATCCTTTGAAAAATTCAAAGAGTTCAAACAAGATGTTGAGAAACAGTTAAAGAGAGAAATTAAGACCCTTCGATCGGATTGGAGTGGCGAGTATCTCTCTGACGAATTTAGGAACTGCTTAAAGGTTAACAGGATAGTATCATAGTTAGCTCCTCCTACTACTTATTGGATAAGGTCCGATCACTTCTCGTGCACTAAGAGTTACCCACATCCTTTCGGGGTTATGCATTGGAGACTGCGATATACCTGCTGAACCAGGTTCCAACCAAATCACT
Source organism: Nelumbo lutea (assembly GCF_056320005.1). Taxonomy (NCBI): domain Eukaryota; kingdom Viridiplantae; phylum Streptophyta; class Magnoliopsida; order Proteales; family Nelumbonaceae; genus Nelumbo; species Nelumbo lutea. The sequence goes on along the minus strand of NC_142687.1, from coordinate 71,747,689 downwards.
TCTGAAGATTCCCTATGAGCTTTGGACTAGAATGAAACCAAGTGTGAGACACTTGAAGATTTGGGGTTGTCCATCACATGTTAAAAGAATGAGTGCGGACAAATTGGAATCCAAGACCAGTCATTGCCTATTCATAGTCTACCCCAAAAGCTCTATGGGTTACCTATTCTATGACCGAGGTGAACAGAAGGTTTTTTGTAGCCGAAATGCTCATTTCTTAGAGGATGATTACATCCTGAACAATCATCAGCAGGAAGTTGTTTTTGATGAGGAGAGCTCAGGTGTAGTGGGAGGTGTCCCACAAGTTCCAGATAGTGACCAAACTAGAAGACCTACCCAGGTTTTCAGTCCTCCAGTTCCTTTCGGCTATGACCAGGATAGTTACCTGGTGGAAGCTATGACAAGTGAGGAGGACTCCATAAATTATACGAAAGCTATGTTGGACATAGATTCCTTGAAGTGGGTAGATGCCATGAGAGCTGAGATGAACTCAATGGAGACCAATGGAGTCTGGACTCTAGTAGATCCACCCCTGGGGTAAAAGCAATTGGTTGCAAATGGATATATAAAAGGAAGGACCCCGATGGTAAGGTTGAGACCTACAAGGCTCGTCTGGTGGCGAAAGGGTATACTCAAAAAGAGGGCATCGATTATGAGAAAATCTTTTCGCCGGTGGCCATGCCTAAATCTATTAGGATCCTGCTAGCTGTAGCATCATACCATGGCTATGAGATTTGGAAAATGGATGTCAAAACTGTGTTCCTGAATGGAGATCTTACTGAAAATATCTATATGCAGAAACCGCAAGGTTTCATAGCTGTAGGTCAGTAACACATGGTATGTAAATTAAATAGATCCATATAAGGACTTAAGCAAGCTTCTAGGAGTTGGAGCATCCAGCTTGAGTCTACCGTCAAAAGGTTTTACTTTGAGCAAACCCGAATGAGCCCTGTGTTTACAGGAAATCCAGTGGGGATAAGGTTACTTTTCTGGTTCTGTATGTAGATGACATTCTACTATTTGGGAATGATGTAGGAATGTTGACTACAGTGAAAGTATGGCTTTCACAGCAATTCTCCATGAAAGATTTTGGAGAAGCCTCCTATATACTGAGTCTTTGATTCTACAGAGATAGATCGAAGAGGATAATAGGATTATCCCAATCTACTTAAATTGACAAAATAGTCAAGACATACAGCATGGAGAACTCCAAGAAGGGAAATGTTCCTTTCAGGCATGGAGTCACTCTCTCCAAGGGGATGTCTCCCAAGACTCCCGAGGATATTGTGGGCATGAAGGGCGTTTCCTATGCCTTAGCTGTAGGGATCATCACGTATGCCATGTTGTGCACTCGTCTTGACATTCCTTAGGAATTGAGTGTGGTAAGCAGATTCTAGGCCAACCTAGGGTAGGAGAACTAGACTGCTGTGAAAAACATACTAAAGTACCTTCGAAGGACAAAAGAGTTTTGTCTGGTATTCGATTGAAGCTCGCTACAAATCTAGGGGTATACTGACGTTGACTTCCAGTCAGATCTAGATGATAGAAAGTCTATATCTGGGTATGTTTTCACAATAGGGTCGTGTGTTGTTTGCTAGGAAAGTGTTAGACAGTTTTGTATGCCCTTAGCTTCAATCCATTTTGATGTACTTTTAACATTTAGTGTAAATAAATAAAGTACATGTTTGATTCATGTTGTTTGGTATAATTCTTTGTAAAACCCCAAAACTGGACACTTATAGAACCTTGTGTTAGTTTTAAATGTTCACAGCCATTGGATAAGTCTAGGGAGATTTATCTTGCCAAGGTTGATACTGATATGCCACCAAGTGTTGGGATGGCTTGCTTCGGCCATCAGGATAAGACCCAAGGCACATGTAGTATGGGATTGCTTGAACCCTTGAACCGGACTAGATTTCCAGTATTGCCCTAGACCTTGGAGACAGATGGACAAAACTGGAAAGTTACACCTGACCCCTGGACTCGATTATGACACATCACTAGGTGTCGGATCGGGCTGTCTTTGATGTGTCAATTAGTGAGATCCTGAGTGGGGTAAAAACCTGGACATGTTGGGGCAGCCTGAGAATTCATCTGAGTGAGTGATCAAAGTGATAGGATCAGCCCCTTTGTCAAACAATGGTAATGATCGGGAATGCACTCTCTCTGATGGAAACCAAACTGCCGGTAGTTGATTTCAATCGTTGGAATTTTGTTTTGCAAAATTAATATATATATGTATATGTACGGTTTCAAAAGATTTGCAAAAGGTTTTAATTCCCGGGATCCATGTGAGTAGAGAGTGCGGCACTGTTCCTTGCAGCCGAGGGAGAGGTCTTCTCTTGTCGAGCAGTGCTTGATCATTAAGGCCTGAGAGGTTAAGTGTAAGACCATTTAGGATAATACCTGATGGGCTAATCTTGCACCTGCCCACAGTCCCTAGGTTTTTATAAATGGTTTGGCCCAAGGACCACTTAATGTAAGTGTTGGGCCCATAGGGTCCATATGATAGGCTCAAGGGGGTCACTGAGTTTTTTAGGGAATTCGGCTGGGCCTTGTAATAAAGTTGGGCCGAACCCATGTGGCTGGTGTGTAGATCAATGTTTGGGTCCCACGCCATTCAAAGAAGCCCAACTGGGCAGCAGATTGGAAACTAGTTGAACACTAAACACTTAATGGGCCAAAAGCCCATCTCGAGCTGGGCTGATATGAACACCTATTCATGGGGCGAATCTGAGATTAATGTTAGTAAATGGATTGGGTCTTTAACCTTATCCACTCTAAGAGACCAAATTCAAATTAGATTTGAATCTGATAACCTCCTGATAAGATCAGGAGTTAGCTAACATAATCTGCAAATAGGATTAAGATTATCCCCTATCCAAATACTGATTTGGATTGGGATAACTCCCAAAAATTAGGAGGTTTCTTAATCAAGAAGAAAATAGGAGAAACCCTAACAGAAATATCATATTTCGAACTAGGGTTTGCATGCAAGATATACCTCCTGCAAATTGAGATTTGATCACTCACAGACTCCATAGAGAAGAGACACAAGCCAGCCCTCTTCGTCCCTGGATTTCTCCTCCTCCAGCAGCCGCCATTCCCTGTTGCAAGATTGGATCTTTGCAGCAATAGGAAGTCAAGAAATCAGTTCTTGACAACAGTCTTGCAAGAAAGACCAAAAAGATTCGGTGTTCAAGGTTTCTAGAGGATTGTTGCGAAGAATCCAGTGTGTAGGATGCACCCTGCTAGTTCCGTTCCATCCATAGCTGTGTCATCTTCAGCAGGATCGGATCTTGGTTTCTTCTTTGGGCGTGAACACCAACTTTGGGAGATATTGTTTCTTCGGATCAGGTATAATCCTTCCTGTTTTCTTTTGGTTCAGATCTGGTTTAATTATGGTTCAGGTAGAATCCTTGAATATTGTATTCTAAATTTAGGGAATACGATTCCCAGTTGGAAGAAAGCAGCAAACAGGGGTCCACTGCAAATTCCACAATCGAAGAAGAATACATTGCCGCAAGTGAATCTTCCAAAGAAGCCGTATGGATGAAAAAGTTCATTCATTAATTGGGAGTAGTTCCATCCAGCACATCACCCATTCCATTGTTACACCTGACCCCTAGACTCAATTTTGATACTGCACTAGGTGTCGGATTGGGCTATCTTTGATATGTCAATCAGTGAGATCCTTAGAGGGGGTCAAAACCTAGGTATGTTGGGACAGTTCGAGAATTCATCTGAGTGGGTGATCATAGTAACAAGATCAGCCCCTTTGTCAGACAAAGGTAATGATCGGGGATGCACTCTCTCTGATGGAAACCTAAACTACCGGTAGTTGAATTCAATCGTTGAAATTTGTTTTGCAAAATATATTTATGTAGAGATATACATATATATATTATGGTTTAAAAATGTTTGCAAAAGGTTTTAATTCCCAGGATCCATGTGAGTAGAGAGTGCAACATTGTTCCTTGCAGCCGAGGGAGAGGTCCTCTCTTGTCGGGCAGTGTTTGATCATTATGGGCTAAGAGGTTAAGTGTAAGACCATTGAGTGTAATACCTGATGGAGTAATCTTGCATCTGTCCACAGTCCCTAGGTTTTTATAAGGTGGCTTGACCCAATGACAACTTAGTGTAAGTGTTGGGTCCATTAAGAGCCCATGGTGATGGGCTCAGGGGTTCACTGTCCATTATAGTGAATTCGGCCAGGCTTTGTAACAGAGGCTAGGCTGAACCCATGTGACTGATGTGTAGATCAATGTTTGGGTCCCATGCCATACAAGGAAGCACAACTTTGTAGCAGTTTGGAGGCCGAATGAGCACATGGACTTAATAGGCCTAAAGCCCAACTCGAACTGGTTTAATATGATTAATTAAAGAGGGGTTGTTCTGGGATATAGATCAGCAGATAGGATAGGGAGTTATCCCTATCCACTCAGAGAGTCCAGATCCAAATAGAGATTTGGATCAGGAAGCTCCTAATGAGATTAGGAGGGCTGATCTTGATCTGCAGATAAGATAAGGGATTATCCTTATCTCTTAAAGAGAATCTAGATCCAAATAAGGATTTGGATTAGGAAACTCCTAAAAAGATTAGGAGCTCTCTTTTAGGCTATAAAAGGAGGAGGGCGAACCTCCATTCACTCAATCAGATCTCAGATCAGTAAGACTACGCCATCTTCTGCTCTTGCACCCGCCATTGCCAGTCAGATCACAAAAAGAGAGAAGATAGCAATAGTAAGACTGCGCCATCTTCTACTCTTGCACCCTCCTCCTGCTGCCGCCATTGCCATGTTCTACTCTGGCACACAGTGTATGATTTGCAAAAGGTTTCAAAATGATTTGCAAAAGGTTTTAATACCTAGGATCCATATAAGTAGAGAGTGCAACACTGTTCCTTGCAGTCGAGGGAGAGGTCCTCTCTTGTCACATAGTGTATGATCATTATAGGATAAGGGGTTAAGTGTAAGACCATTGAGGATAATACCTGATGGGCTAATCTTGCATCTACTCACAGTCCCTGGGTGTTACAAGGTGGCTTGGCCCAGGGACCACTTAGGGTAAGTGTTGGGTCCATAGAGCCCATCTGATGGGTTTTCAGGGGGTGCACTGTCCATAACAGTGTATTCGGCCAGGCCTTGTAACAAAGGCTGGGCTAAACCCATGTGGCTGATGTGTAGATCAATGTTAGGGTCCCATGCCATACAAAGAAGCCCAACTGGGCAGCAGTTTGGAAGGCTAAATGAAAACATAACCTTAAGTGGGCCTTAAGCCCATTTTGAACTGGGCTAATTTGATTGGTCACTTAAGGGGCGAATTCTGAGATGGATCAGCTGACAGGATTGGGCCCACACCCTATCCACTCAAAGAGTCCAAGATCTAAATAAGATTTAGATCTGGAAACTTCCTAATTAGATTAGGAGATGGCTGATCTAATCTGCAGATAAGATAAGGGTTATCCCTAATCACTTAAAGGGACTTCTAATCCAAATATGATTTGGGCTAGCAACTCCTAATGGGATTAGGAGCTGATCCCTTTAAGTCTATAAAAGGAAGAGGGGGCGGCAGCCTTAAGACATCACATGCAAGCAATACGAATACTTGTCTTCAGAGCTGAGATCACAAGAAGAGAGAATCTGCACCCTGCAAATACTCTCTTGCCACCTACTTCCTACAGCCGTCGCCTACAGCAGTTCGATCTCCAGTTCTTGGGAGATATCAATGTTGGATCTTGATACCAATCTTTTGGAGAAAATATTGGTGGGAGTTGTATTCACAAGTCGTCCAAGTGATTCTTGAGAAGGGTCAAGTTCTTTTGGAAGAACACTGTTGATTCTGCTCCACCTTGCACTGCGCCATCTTCAGTGGGAGCAGATTTTGGATCCTTCCTTGGGCGTGAACACTTCCATTGGGAGATACTACTTCTCTGTATCAGGTATTATCTCTCCCTACTCCTTTTGGTTCAGATCTGGTTCAGTTTATGGTTCAAAAATGATCTTTGAAAATATGATTTTCTAAATGGGGAATTTGCCTATTCCGCAATCTTTGGGCGTCCATGTGATGGATTTCCCATCCCTTCAATGGCATCAGAGTCATGGTTCAAATGTTGAACCATTCTGTTTCAGATCTGAACCTGCGCAAATAGGGAGAAGGCGTTCTACCCAATTTTCACAGATATGGGTTTGGGAAATTTGTTCTCAAAATCGATGGGCAAATAATCTAAAATCAATTTATATAAATCTAATTATTGTTTAGAATAGTTCTTTATAATTTTCTTGATTTAAGGGTTGTTCGTACAAGAGGAGATCAAATTCTTGGTTTACGCAGGGAGAACTGCAAGATTTGCAGTTTCTTGAATTTATTTATTACATTTGGTCTGTAAATAATTTTTTTTTTATTTTTAGACTTAATGTATAGGCCTTCAATCTGATGTAATTATTAATAGAAATAGGATTTCTATTTAATTTTAATTTTGGATCAAAGATGGCGACGTAGAGAATGAGATTTCACAGATGGGACATTTGCTATCTGCGATTTGCAGTTTGTGAAACTGCAATCTGTGATATAACCTCTATTTTGTAGGATGGAGTGTGTGAACAACCCTAATTAACTGATTCTTGATTTTCTTTTATCAGTTATTTAATTTCAGATTATTTTCTTGAATTAAGGATTTAATTAAAGATCAAACCCAAGACCCATTCGTACCAAGATTGGTTCAAAACTGTTTGGACCAAATCTAGGGTTTAATCAAGGTTGAAAGTCAGCCCTAATTTTCTCACTAATGGGCCTGAGGATTGATATTAAATTAAATGGTTAATTCGGCCCAACCAATAAAGGCCCAGTTTTAAATAGTTAAAACTACTAAAAGCCCACTACAAATGATAAAGCTATATGGGCCGAACTGGGTAACCCTAATTCAGCCCATATACCTAGATAATATTAATGGTTAATATTATACATTTTTAATGGGCTTCCAATGGGCCATACAGATAATTAATTGATTGGATCAATTTATCCCTGCATGAGATGTTTGGATGTGTGATGTGCTGCGTACATGGTCCATAAGTACTTGGCCCATGCTTATTCGACAGTGGCTCTTATGTACACCATGGCTGAATGCACATCATTCCCATGGTGTCCCTTTTGGTCATTGGACGACCTCCCTCAGATGTGGGCCCCACACCTCATCAAGAGGTTACGTGCGGAACCCTAGCCAATGAAAGGCCCATCGAAAACTGACTTTATGAAAGTCAGTAGGAGCCACATTGGTTTGACCTAAAGCAAACTAGGGCATAATTAACTATTCCCTCCAGCTAATATGAGTGCAAGTGATAGGGAGATTCATACGATGAACTCTCTAAAGGCCTTCCATCATTAGCATGAGGATGGGTCCTTCAGTAATGAGGAAACACACCAGAAAATGGGCTATCCATTTGCTATTGGGCTTGTCTAAGTGTTTCATAAGATGATAGGGGCGTCATAGACCGATGTGGGAGGGGCTTCACCAGAAAATGGGAACTCTCTCACGGTACCTTGGCATTCACGAACATGATGGTTGAGCACTCACTGGACAGAAAGGTTTACTTGAAAATGGCTCTGATCCTTGTCTGACAGAGGTCAAAGGGAAAACTCATATGATTTGTGGATATGATCCTTCACAGAAAGTGGTGGGGTTATGTAGCTGAAATAGTTGGCTCCATTCACCCTATGTGATTTCCCACATTTCCAGAGACAACCTGTAGTCTCCATGACTGAGATAGGAGGGAAATCTCAGAGATGAATAAAGGGAAATGGATCATAGATTAAAATCCATATCTATGAAATGAACATGAATCAAATTAGGTTGTGGACGGATGTTTGCTTTTTTATCAGAAAATGGCAAACGGATCATTTGCAAAGCTTCTTGACGACAACAAGCTTAAGGGCCCAAACTATGCCAACTGGTACAGGAACCTTATGTTGGTCTTAACCTCTGAAAAGTTGGATAAGGTAGCCAAGAATCCTACCTCGGATCATCAGGGAGATAGGGCTTCTGAGACCCGTAGACGAGAATACCAAGAATGGGAGGAGAAAAACTCCCTTGCCCACTGCTATATCATTGCCTCTTTGGACAATCCAATTCAGAGGCAGTTTGATCAGATCGAACTTGCCAAGGACATATTGGATAGTCTTAAGACAATGTACGAAGAGCATAATCATTCTACTCGGCAGAAGGTCTTGAAACAGTTCATGACCGCGTAGATGTCCAAGAACCAACAAATTCACGACCATTGTCTCCGGATAATGGGTTATATCAATGAACTGGAGGCTCTTGGATCCGGTAACACAGATCGATGCTATTCTCAACTCTCTGCCTCCATCCTTTAATCCATTCATCATGAACTACAACATGAACAAGCTGAAGGTCAGCTTGCAAGAGCTCAGCAAAATGTTGCAAAGAGCTAAAGAATTGATTAAAATGGATGAGCCCATTGCCATGCTTGTTGAAACTGGCAAATCAGGCAAGAAAAGGAAGGCAAAGAGAAAGCCCCAGAAGAAGGCTGCCAAACCCAAGAGGCAGAAGAAAGACAAAGCATCGGATGCCTGTCACTTCTGCAAGAAGACCAACCACTGGAAAAAGAACTGTCCTGCCTACCTGGAATCCAAGAATGATAATTTCGAATCTTGAGTTATAGAAACCAATTTATTGGTAGCTTCTGTGTCCTGGTGCATTGACTCCGGGGCTTCAACTCATGCGTGTAACTCACTGCAGGGGTTCAAGGTAAGCAGAAGGCTGAGTGAAGGAAAAGTTACACTTTACTTGGGGACTACTGCAACTGTTGCATTCGCGACAATAGGAACCGTGGAATTAATTTTTAGAGAAGGAATAATTGTACTCAAAGATTGTCTTTATGTACAAAATTTAAGGAGAAATTTGATTTCTATTTCAAAACTGTGTGCAAATGGTTATTCTGTCTTCTTTATTAATACGATTACTATTAAAAGAAATAGCATATTCATCGCATACGGAGAACTGAAGAACGGTCTTTATGTTCTACATCCTTCTCTAGAAACTAGCATAACTAAAACTACATCAGCTGAAATCCCCAAGAAGAGAGCCCCTGATATAGTTAATCCCACGTGTTTGTATTGACCGAATCACAAGGTTGGTAAAGGATGGTCCTTTGAATTTTCTAACTGTAGAAGATCTTCCCACCTGTGAGCCTTTCCTACAAGGCAAGATGACAAAACGGCCATTTAACGGTAAGCCTAAAAGATCTACAGGCACACTTGACCTAATACATACTAATGTATGTAGTCCCCTGAGTATTAGGACACGAAATCAACACGTGTATTTCATCACCTTCACAGATGATTTCTCACGATATGGTTACATGTACCTGATGAGACACAAGTCTGAATACTTTGAAAAGTTCAAAGAGTTTAGACAAGAGGTCGAGAAATAGTTGGGGAGAGAAATTAAAGCCCTTCAATCTGATCGAGGTGGCGAGTATCTCTCTGATGCATTCAAGGAATACTTAAAGGACAATGGGATAGTATCACAATTAGCTCCTCCTGCTACACCACAACTTATCAGTGTTTTTAGAGATGAGGAATAGGACCTTATTGGATATGGTTTGGTCACTTCTCATACACTCAGAGTTACCCACATCCTTTTGGGGTTACGCATTAGAGACTACGATTTACGTGCTGAATCGGGTTCCAACCAAATTAGTTCCGAGCACTCCATATGAACTTTGGACCGGAAAGAAACCAAGAGTCAGACACTTGAAGATTTGGGGTTGTCCAGCACACGTTAAAAGAACGAGTGCAGACAAGTTGGAATCCAAGACCAGTCGTTGCCTATTTGTAGGCTACCCAAAAGGCTCTGTAGGTTACATATTCTATGACCCAAGTGAGCAGAAAGTGTTCTACAGTCGAAATGCCCAATTCTTGGAGACCGATTACATCTTGGACACCCATCATCAGGAAATTGTTCTTGATGAGGAGAGCTCAGGAGCAGTGGGAGATCTCCCACAAGTTCTAGGTAGTGACTAACCTAGAACATCCACTCGGGTATCCAGGCCACCAGTCCGTTATGGTTATGACCAGGATAGTTACCTGGTGAAAACCTTGACTAGTGAGGAGGATCCCATGACTTATGCGGAAACTATGTTGGACATAGATTCCCAGAAGTGGGTGGAGGCCATGAGAGCAGAGATGGACTCAATGGAGACCAATGGAGTCTGGACTCTAATAGATCTGCCCTCCGGGGTAAAAGCAATCGGTTGCAAATGGATTTACAAGAGGAAGAAGGGCACTAATGGTAGGGTTGAGACCTTCAAAGCTCGTTTGGTGGCGAAAGGGTACACTCAGAAAGAGGGCATCAATTATGAGGAAACCTTTTCGCCTATGGTAATGCTTAAATCCATTAGGAACCTGCTACCTATAGCAGCATACCATGATTATGAAATTTGGCAAATGGATGTCAAAACTGCATTCCTGAATGGTGATCTTACTGAAGATATCTATATGCAGCAGCCGCAAGGCTTCATAGATGCGGGTTAGGAAAACATGGTATATAAACTCAATAGATCCATTTATGGACTTAAGCAAGCTTCTAGAAGTTGGAACATCTGTTTTGACTCTGCTGTCAAATCGTTTGACTTTGAGTAGAATTCGGATGAACCCTGTGTTTATAGGAAGTATAGTGGAGATAAGGTTACCTTCTTGGTTCTGTATGTAGATGACATTCTACTCACCGCGTCAATGCCCTCGACCAGCGGGCTGCGAACAAGAAGATCCAGGGCGAGCTCGACCGGATCTGGGGTGAGCTCCATCACACTCGCAAGGGGAGCGAGTCTCAAGAGCTGCTTGTCCATGACTAGGAGGCTTGAATAGTTTAGCTTTCTAAAGAGAGTGCGCGTTACAGGGAGGAGTCATCGAGGATGGCGGCGAAGAGGGAGCTCCTCAGGCAGTAGGTGCGAGACTTGGAGTGCACTCTTCTAGATCAGACTCGAAACTTTGATTAGATGGTGGAGGATGAACGAGAGAAAGTGGTCTGGGATTTTAAAGACGGGAGCAATCTCCTCTGCCTCCCCGAGAATGCTAGGCCGAGGCAAGTCCTCTATGTACACGGTTCTCATGGTGATGTCGTTGGCGTTGGTTAATCTTGACAGGGCATCGGCCTCAGTGTTCTCCGACCTTAGGATTTGCCTGACAAAGTGTGACTGGAAGTTGAGCAGGGCCTCTTAGACTTTGGCTAAGTAGGCTATCATGGTTGGCTCGTGAGCTTCGTACTCACCAGTGACCTGGTCGACCACGAGCTGGGAGTCGCTGTAGATAACGATGTGCTTTGCTTTTACTTCTCTGGCTAGGGCTAGTCCAGCTATCAATGACTCATACTCCACTTCATTGTTAGATGTCGTGAACTCAAAGCATAGCACATACTTCAGTTTCATGCCAATTGGGCCGTGCTGAACCATTCCGGCTCCACTGCCCTGTTGGTTCGAGGAGCCATCTACGTGAAGGATCCAGGGCTCCTCATCCCAGCTCGCGCTTGGCCGAACTAGGAGAGATGCCACACTGGCTATTACCTCACGGAGTTCAAACTCGACTGGCCTGGGAGCTTCGGGCTCACCCGAGCTGGGAGCCTCGCGCTCAACCGACCTGGGGACTTTGGAGCTGAATGTGCATTTGGCAATGAAATCTGCTAAGGCTTGGGCCTTAATAGCAGTTCATGGCTTGTACTAGAGGTCATACCCGCTGAGCTCAACAGCCCACTTCATCAACCAACCAGAGACCTCGGGCTTAAACAAGACTTGCCTTAAAGGCTTGTAAGTGAGAACAATAACAATGTGAGCCTGGAAGTATGGGCGGAGCTTCTGAGCTGCAATTACCAGTACATATGCCAGCTTTTCTATCTCTGGGTATCTCGTCTCTGCTCCTTGCAATACTTTACTAACATAATAGATGGATCGCTGAACCCAATCTACTTCTTTTATTAGTACCGAACTTACTGATGTGTTGCTCATTGTGACACTAGCAAGTGCACTAGCCGTTCAAGTAATAAAGTAGAGAGTGAAGTATCGTTCCCACGAGGATTTAGGAAACAATTACCAATACTAAATTGAGCACTTCTTATCTGATCAACAAATAAATCAAAACTCTAATGAAAGCTAAGAAATCCTAAATTAAAATCTATCTAAATCATTGTCCCAATTGACTTCAAATCAGGTTAGAAGAGTAAGCAGTAAATGTCAATCTCAGAATTCAGCAATCTATCAATTTGGATCATTCGAATAAATCATGATTGAGCCTTGGTTTGGTGAAACCCCAAGGTCATGAACAGCCTCTCTCAAGCGCATGTTCATCCTATGCATGAGTGATGGTTCTTCTATCTCTAGCAAGAATCTAATCCCCATGCATGCATTTCTTCAAACACTTCTAAGGCATCGATTCAAATCTGAATTGATCACCAACTGAATTGTGCAAGTTATCTCTAACCTTGCACTCAATTCAGTTCTTGAATAGTAGATCTGAATTCATAGAGTCTCTCTCAAGCACTCTAGGAATTCCAAGCTGTAGATTAATTCGCCCAATCTGAAATTTGCAGATCTGAATTCTCTTTCAAGCAATTCAGATCTTGCAATCTCAGATCTGAGAATTCAGATCTGAGTTTTGAAGGTTAGTTGGCCGAATTGATCTGCAATAACACCCTTATTCAAGAAACTTCAAGTACAATCCATGATCATTTGAATGAATAAAAAAGAATTAGATTGCTGAACTGAAATTTTACAAGCTGAAATACATCAAGGAAGAATGGAAACAAGGAGAAAGAAGAAAGAAAATATAACTAAGAAACTGAATTCAAATCAAAAGAGAATGAAACTACAAATGATTTATTACAAAAGATCTTTGAATCACAAACCCTCAATTCGAACTCACCTTCTTCTTCTTCTTCCTTGCGCCTAGCCTTCTTCTCTTCTCTTCTCTCAAGGTGGTCGAACCTCTAAGAGTGGGAGAGCCTTCCTCTCAAGCAATTGAACAACCTTCTCCCCTCCTAGAGGCCTCCTTATATAGTTTTTCAAGGGGGCTCTTGCCCCTTCTTGAAGCCTCTAGAATGGGGTGTATTACACCCCTCATGAACCTTCTAGAGTGCTCCTTCCTTCTCTTCAAGAAACATCTAGGAGTTGCCGCCCCTAGCTCCCTTTGGGCTGCTATTTGGGCTACAACTTAGCTTTCTTTTGAGCTCATGTGGGCTACACTGTAGGCTGTTATTTGGGCTAAAAATGGGCTGGGCCGAAATTTTCTTCTTGCTAGGCTTCTTCCTTTGGGTTTTCCAAAGAGTTAGCTTGTACTACTTGGGCCGAATGAAATTCTCTTGCTTTCATGGTTGGGCCAGGCTGAATTTGGTCTTTTTGAACTTTCTTTTCTTGCCTTTTTCCTTCATTTTCTTGGATTAATTATCCCTGAACTTATTCTTAGCATTAAGCTAAATTAAGGCAAAAATTAATAAAACTGGCATAAAAATCCATGCTAAAGTCCTCAAAAATTATAGATAAATTGTAAGTTCATCAAATACCCCCACACTTAAGCTTTTGCTTGTCCTCAAGCAAAGACATCAGCCATAAACTTAATATTCCCCCCTTCTGTTCTCACCATTTACCTAGTGAACTTTTTAGATAGAAATGCATTGAGTAGTCGGGGAACTTTTGTATGTGCTCAACTCTTATTCTTGTAAATTACCATTTAAGATATGTATCAGATCCAAGGAAAGGAGAATATGAATTTCACCATAGTCTAGCCTTTACTTCTAATTCATATATAAATCAGCTCCTTAATTGTCAAGGTTAATAATCAAATTTCACTAAGTTTCACATCTGTAACTAAATCTCAATGAGAGTTCAACTTTAGAGTGCCCCTTTGAACCTCAGCTATCACCACAATTTCTTAATTCTAGGGGTGAGTGCATCTTTTGCTCCATCTCACCCTTTTCTTTTTTTTTTTCGGTGTGAGTGCATTTTATGCTCCATCTCACACACTTTTCTCTCTCTTTTCTTTTTTTTTTTTCTTTTGGTGTGAGTGCATCTTATGCTCCATCTCACACTGGTCACTTGCTTGAGGTAGGTAAATAGGACTCATGTTCTAAGCTGCTAGTTTTACTATTCAGCTCAGAATAGCGGAGTCAATTTGGGCTTTTGTCCTTCTTTGCAATTATTGAACCTCAAGAATCAGCACTTCAGATGTGTACTAGCTCTCTTGACCATTAACCATGAAATCAAGGGCTTCCATACACATGAAGATAGTTAGGGCTAGTCATGCTGAAAAGCATATTCAGCTCCCCTTTTCTCATGCATATATCAAATTGGGTCATTCACAAGAATAAAAACTTAACAAGTACATCAGTCTCCCTCAACTCATTGAATTCCTTCTTAAAAATCATCAAATAAATAGTAATGAACTTGAGGGGTTCCAGTCTTTTTTGGTTATGTCATTGCCTGCATATGTGTGTTGGGGTGCATGGTTTCAGCCCTCATACCGTAGCCTCGGGCTCACTGCCCCACACTTAAGATGAACATTGTCCTCAATGTTCGTAGTGTTAGGCAGTAACAATAAAACTAGCAAGAGCATCATCAAGTAATAGGAGGTATTTAGAGGACTTCCCTGAAGATCATTCTTAAATTCTGCAATATGTTGTTAGTGGAAAACTTCTTCTGCTAGAAATCACTTGCAAACTAGAAGAGGAGATCAGTATCTTTATTCAATTAAATTCTAAGAAAAACTAACTAAACTTAAATGCTATGAAAAATAAAAACAAAAAGCAAGTAAGACAGTTTATGACTAAGTATCTGAATTGGGAATTCTCCCAACAACCTCTTGTTCCCTTGGGTTTACCATGGTGTTACTAGGTAAGGTACCCGGAGCCCTTTCTGAAATCATCTGTGCCAGCTGCCCAACCTGAGTTTCCAAGTTCCTTATCGATGTTTCGTTATTCTGAAATCTATTTTCCGCACTAGCTATGAACTTGGTCATTAGCTCCTCCAAGTTAGATTTCAGTTCCGGCTGATAGAAGTTTTGGTGGAAAGGTTTAGGTGCATGCTGATTCAGGTGGCCTCTCCATCCGGGGTTATAGGCATGATGGTACTGATTTCCTGGCTGTCTTGTAAAGTTGCCTACAAAGTCTACTTGTTCTGTGGACTGAAAAGACTGACTGCCAACTTGGAATTCAGTCCTATCATGGCCTCCCCCACACTTATCATACTGTACATGCATAGCTGCCATCTGCATCTCATCAATTTTTTTGCTAAGTGCTCCTATTTGTGCAGAGAGAGCTGTGTATGTATCCACATTATGAAGGCCATGCTGCTTTCTAACTGGTGTCCTTTCTGAATGCCATTGGTAGTTATTGGCTGCCATCTCCTCGATGAGTGCATGGGCAACCTCGGGAGTCTTATTGTTTATGGAGCCCCTAGCTACTGCATCTAAGATGGTCTTGTTTGAATCGATCAGACCATTATAAAATGTTTGCACCTGCAGCCAAATCGGAAGGCCATGGTGAGGAACTCTCCTTAACAGCTCCTTGTATCGTTCCCATGACTCATATAAAGATTCCCCCTCTTGCTGGAAAAAAGTAGTGATGTCATTCCTCATTTTAGCAGTTTTAGAAGGGGGAAAATATTTAGAGAGAAAACGGCTGGCCATTTCATCCCATGTGACTATAGATCCTGCCGGTAATGAGTTCAACCAAGCTTTGGCTTTATCCTTCAAAGAAAATGGGAATAACCTCAGCCGGATGGCATCATCACTTACCCCATTGTGTT
The DNA here is from genome assembly GCF_056320005.1 of Nelumbo lutea. Classification (NCBI taxonomy): domain Eukaryota; kingdom Viridiplantae; phylum Streptophyta; class Magnoliopsida; order Proteales; family Nelumbonaceae; genus Nelumbo; species Nelumbo lutea. The sequence goes on along the minus strand of NC_142687.1, from coordinate 71,731,880 downwards.
TGAAGGTGTCACAGATTTCCAAGAAGTTAGCAATATGTGCATTCGGATCCTCATGGGCCATACCACAAAATTGAACCGTATTTTGTATCATTTGGATTATGGCCGGTTTAATTTCGAAGTTATTGGCAGCAATAGTTGGCCTGATAATGCTGGAGACAGTCCCGGTGAGGGTGGGCTTGGCATAATCCATCATAGTTCTTTGTTCAGCCATTTCTTGTGCTTCTTGTCTGACTTGCTTAGCAGCTCTCAAACGGACATGGAGAGTCCGTTCAATCTCCGGGTCGTAAAGGATCTCTTCCAGTTCAGGTCTGCTTGTCATAAACTGTAAAGGTCAAAGCAATAAAAAGGCCAATATTCACAAAAGAAAATAAATAACTAATCCTATTACAATTGAAAATGTAAAGTGAAGTATTGGAATATACAAACCTACATCCTAAAATAAATAAATGCAGCTAACTAAAAGCAGATCAACATCTTATTCAATATACAGAATTCAGTAGCAATTTTCAAACAGGTCTGAATTCAGTAATCTCTGATTAGAACAACAGTTTACAAATTCCTCTTCTTTATATTGCTGAAATCAGGGACGGGATTTAATTACACAGATATAAACTGCTGAGAGCTGAAATCTCAGTAGCTACTGAGAACAGTAATATACAGTTATGAAATCTTAGCAGCTACTGAGGACAGCCAAGTGCGGATCAGCAGTGATTGTGTTCAGGTCTGAGTTTCATATTAAAAGGCTCTTCTGTGCTACTGAAGGTCAATACACTAAACTGAAGTCAATGTACAAAGGATTGATAGCAATTCAGACATCAGTTCTACACAAAATTGAGATCAGCTCTGAAATCTCAGAAGCCACTGAGAACAATAATAAATATAATAGCAGCTGCTGATAACAGTACAGTTGTGCTCAGGTCTGATTTCCATATTGGAAGGCGACTAAATATCAGATCTGAGCCCACTGTTTTGATGAGCTATGCATCACCAAACACCAGATGGAGTAGCCATACTAAAACTGAGCAATTCAGCAGGATAACCTACTGATATCAGCAATGAAACATGCTGTATACAGATTTGCACAAAACCGAAATCAATCAGTAGTAAAAAGATCTGAAATCAGACCTGTATTCACCATGGTGTGGCTGCTGGGATCTGATTTTCTTTTTCTTTTCTTTTGAAATGAAATAAAACACAAAGCAGTAATGCAACTACACTACTGAACAAAATCACCCTTTTTTTTTTTAAAGGAAGAAAACTAAAACAAAATACAGCAATGCAACCAAAATCTTTTTGGATGAGTGCAGGTCTGATTGATGAATGTAATTTAGATCTGAACTCATTTTGAGATTTATTTATTTATTTATTATTTATTTATTTATTTTTTTTAGAACCAAAAGAAGAAGAGAAATTTGATTTGCATAAGCTACATTAAAAACTGAAACTAAGGATGGAACAATCAAGTATCAAGAGAAGAAACATGGCTCCATCAATGTAGCCCTTGATGGAGTATACACTTATTGGAATGTAGTACACACGGCTGCACACACCCATTCAGATCTGCTAGACTTTCTATTCATGCACAGCTGAAATCAGAGCTATCTAACTTAAAAAAAAAAAAATCAAAGATCAGCCCAGGACAATTCACAATGCCAATTTAGTAATGTTAATTGTAATACAAACCTGTTCAAAACCTGCCCTGGTTCAGTCTTGCTGTAGCAGGTCTGCTATAGTAGCCCTGCTATAGGTTTGAACTCTAATAGAAAAATGGTGTGGAAGTGCCACTTTTCATGAAATCTCTTGAGGCATAAAAAAATTCTCAGATTAAATATACTTTTCTTCAACCAAATCAGCTCAGATAGATCGGAGTACAAGTTATTTAATTCAGCAAAGTATGCCCTGTATCCTGCTCTGTTCACAACCCCAGTTCAGATCTAGGTAATTGCAGATCCAAATTTCTTCAACCATGACTATCCAATTGTTTTTGGGAGATAGCAGATTTTTTTTAGGGTGTATTGGGGTGAAGATAACCCCCAATTACCCTTTGAATTTATATTAGTTCAGGTCTGAGTTCAAGGGAACTCAGATCTGAACTGTTGCAAATCTGCTACAGTAAATCTCAGATCTGAACTCAGATCTGAGTTCTGATCCGAATCCTTGGTTTCCATTCTTTCGGTTATATGGTTCTCTCTCTCTCTTTTTTTTTTTTCACTATCTAAATATATATTTTTTTTCTTTTTGTAATGAAAGAAAAGAATAATAAAGGGCTGAGAACAGAATTTTTTTTTTTTCTGAGTATTGCAGTTCTGCTATAGCAGAGTTCAGGTCTGAACTCAAGTCTGAGTTCGGATCTGAAATCTCAATTGCCTTACCTTCAGTTATTTCTACCAAATTGCCTTTGAGAATAGCAGAAGTGCCCTAGGGTGAATTGGGGTGGTTATGACACCCAATTCCCCTCAAAATTGCATCAGTTCAGGTCTGAGTTCAGAGGAGCTCAAATCTGAACTGTTGCAAATCTGCTGTAGCAGAATTCAGATTTGAACTCAGATCTGTATTCTGATCCGAATTCTCAATTGCTCCTCTGGTTGTTCAAAAGATCTCCTTTTTTTTTTCATTTTATATATATATATATATATATATATATATTTTGTAATGGAAAAAGAAATAAAATTCTGAAACACAAGCAATTCTTTTCGGCTGAGTGCTGCAGATCTAAAATCTGCTGATCTGAGTGCCGAATGCAACTCAGATCTACAACACTCATGTTTATGTGAATTTTTTTTTTTTTTTTGAAGGGAACAACACCAAGATTGAATAGAAATCAAATATGTCTTTATTAAAATGAAACTGAAACCAGAAAAAGAAAGTAATCTACTTAAGAAAGAAGAAACATAACTACAGTAGTACAGCAGTTGCAGTCCAAGCTGAAATGAAAAAAGTTAGCAAATTAACCCAACTATGAATGCAATGCGGAATGAGATCAGATTAAGAATGCTCAATGTTTCCTAATATTGCTTCTATAAATCCCCGGCAATGGTGCCAAAAACCTGATGTGTTGCTCATTGTGACACTAGCAAGTGCACTAGCCGTTCAAGTAATAAAGTAGAGAGTGAAGTATTGTTCCCACGAGGATTTAGGAAACAATTACCAATACTAAATTGAGCACTTTTTATCTGATCAACAAACAAATCAAAACTCTAATGAAAGCTAAGAAATCCTAAATTAAAATCTATCTAAATCATTGGCCCAATTGCCTTCAAATCAGGTTAGAAGAGTAAGCAGTAAATGTCAATCTCAGAATTCAGCAATCTATCAATTTGGATCATTCGAATAAATCATGATTGAGCCTTGGTTTGGTGAAACCCCAAGGTCATGAACAGCCTCTCTCAAGCGCATGTTCATCCTATGCATGAGTGATGGTTCTTCTATCTCTAGAAAGAATCTAATCGCCATGCATGCATTTCTTCAAACACTTATAAGGCATCAATTCAAATCTGAATTGATCACCAACTGAATTGTGCAAGTTATCTCTAACCTTGCACTCAATTCAGTTCTTGAATAGTAGATCTGAATTCATAGAGTCTCTCTCAAGCACTCTAGGAATTCCAAGCTGTAGATTAATTCGCCCAATCTGAAATTTGCAGATCTGAATTCTCTTTCAAGCAATTCAGATCTTGCAATCTCAGATCTGAGAATTCAGATATGAGTTTTGAAGGTTAGTTGGCCGAATTGATCTGCAATAACACCCTTATTCAAGAAACTTCAAGTACAATCCATGATCATTTGAATGAATAAAAAAGAATTAGATTGCTGAACTGAAATTTTACAAGCTGAAATACATCAAGGAAGAATGGAAACAAGGAGAAAGAAGAAAGAAAATATAACTAAGAAACTGAATTCAAATCAAAAGAGAATGAAACTACAAATGATTTATTACAAAAGATCTTTGAATCACAAACCCTCAATTCAAACTCACCTTCTTCTTCTTTTTCCTTGCGCCTAGCCTTCTTCTCTTCTCTTCTCTCAAGGTGGCCGAACCTCTAAGAGTGGGAGAGCCTTCCTCTCAAGCAATTGAACAACCTTCTCCCCTCCTAGAGGCCTCCTTATATAGTTTTTCAAGGGGGCTCTTGCCCCTTCTTGAAGCCTCTAGAATGGGGTGTATTACACCCCTCATGAACCTTCTAGAGTGCTCCCTCCTTCTCTTCAAGAAACATCTAGGAGTTGCCGCCCCTAGCTCCCTTTGGGCTACTATTTGGGCTACAACTTAGCTTGCTTTTGAGCTCATGTGGGCTACACTCTAGGCTGTTATTTGGGCTAAAAATGGGCTGGGCCGAAATTTTCTTCTTGCTAGGCTTCTTCCTTTGGGTTTTCCAAAGAGTTAGCTTGTACTACTTGGGCCGAATGAAATTCTCTTGCTCTCATGGCTGGGCCGGGCTGAATTTGGTCTTTTTGAATATTCTTTTTTTGCCTTTTTCCTTCATTTTCTTGGATTAATTATCCCTGAACTTATTCTTAGCATTAAGCTAAATTAAGGCAAAATTTAATAAAACCGGCATAAAAATCCATGCTAAAGTCCTCAAAAATTATAGATAAATTGTAAGTTCATCACTAACCACTTTGTCGCTTGCCGAGAGGTACAGTTCTAAAATATCACCCTCCTCATGCCAGGTTAAGATTGGCACACTAGCGAGGTATTTCTTGAGCTCTCCAAATGCGAGTTGACAGTCTCGGGTCCATTTGAAACCTTTGCTTTTGATTTCCTTAAAAAACGACAAACAACGGTCCACCGAGTTGGACATGAAGCGGCTCAGGGTGACTATGCGGCCGTTCAACCTCTAAACCTCCTTCAACTTCCGGGGTGGTCTCATATCTAAGACGGCCTTAATTTTGTCTGAGTTGGCCTCAATGTCGCATCGGTTAATGATGGATCCTAGGAACTTGCCCGAGGTCTTGCCGAATACAAACTTGTTTGGGTTCAGTCTCATATTAAACTTACACAAAATTTCAAAAATAGAATGCAAGTCTTGTATTAATTCATGTGAAAATTGAGTTTTGACAACCATGTTGTCTACATAGGATTCTACTTTTCTACATTTAGTGGCGCAAACAACTTATTTACAAACCTTTGAAAGGTTGCCCCTACATTTTTTAACCCGAAGGGCATAACCTTGTAACAGTATAGACCGAACTCAAAGGTAGTCTTTTCTTTGTCCGTCGGGTCCATCTTGATTTGGTTATAGCCCGAATAGGCATCCAAGAAACATAGCAACCCGTGCCCTGAGGTCGTGTCCACCAAGCGGTCAATTATGGGGAGTGGGAAGCAGTTTAGGTCAGTGTAGTCGACGCAAATGCGCCACTTGCCATTGGCCTTTTTCACCAGGATGGGGTTGGCTACCCAGCTAGGGTAGTGGACTTCTCTTATGAAGTCAGCTACGAGGAGCTTCTCGACCTCATCGTCGACCGCTTTCCACCACTCTGGAGCTATGTTGCGTTTCTTCTGTCTAACGGGCATAACTACAGGATCAGTATTCAGCTTGTGAGTTATGAGGTTGGGGTCTATACCGGGCATCTCTACCGCGGACCATGCAAAAATATCTAAATTTTGGAGTAAGAAGCTTACTAGTTTGGATCCTAGAGGTTCCTGGATGAAAGCACCGATCTGAAGCGTCCGAGCCGGGTTGGTTGCTGAGGTCAGGACTACGACTATTTCTTCCATGGGCATGGCTCGTTCCTCACTTTGCTCCATAGGCCGCTTCAGTTCGAGGTCATCGGCCACCTTGGTCTTTCCCTTCAGGGCGGCGATGTAGCACTTACGGGACTCGAGCTGGTCGCCTCGCGCTACCCCCACTCCAAAGTCTATTGGGAACTTCATAGCCAAATGGTAAGTGGAGACCACCGCCCGTAGGACATGGGTGATCGGCCGACCTATTATAGCATTGTAGGGGGAGAGGGTCATGACCACCAGGAAGTCGTGTTTGAATCTGACCATGCAAGTTCATGTGCCAACTTCCACAGGTACTGTTATTTTCCCAAGGGGCTGGACTTCCTCTCTGCTGAAGCCCACCAAAGGAGTGTTTGTAGACTTTAGGTCGCTTCTTTGCAGTTGGAGCTGGTTGAACACAGCTTTGAAGAGGATGTCGGCCAAGCTGCCTGAGTCGACGAGTACACGCCTGACCTCGAAGTCATTGATCCTCAGCTTTATTACGAGTGTGTCATCGTGGGGGTAGTGGACCTCTCGCGCGTCATCTTCCATGAAGAAAATTGGCTCTTCTATCCTCAGCCGCTTTGGGGGATTCTGCTCTTCCCGGATGGCTTCATAAACTGACGTCTGAGCTACTGCTAAAGTGCTGTTAGACAGTCTTGTATGCCCTTAGCTTCAATCGGATTTGATGTACTTTTGTTATTTAGTGGAAATAAAATAAAGTCCATGTTTGATTTAGGTTGTTTGGTATAATTCTTTGTAAGACCCTAAAACTGGACACTTATAGAAACTTGTGTTAGTTTTAAATGTTCACAGCCATTGGATAGGTCTAGGGAGATTTATCCTGTCAAGGCTGATACTGATGTGCCACCAAGTGTTGGGAATGCTTGTTTCGGCCATCAGGGTAAGACCCAAGGCACATGCAGTATGGGATTGCTTGAACCCTTGAACCGGACTAGATTTCCAGTATTGCCCTAGACCTTGGAGACAGATGGGCAAAACTAGAAAGTTACACTTGACCCCTAGACTCGATTATGACACATCACTAGGTGTTGGATCGGGCTGCCTTTGATGTGTCAATCAGTGAAATCCTTAGTGGCGGTCAAAACCTGGACATGTTAGGGCAGTCTGAGAATTCATCTGAGTGAGTGGTCATAGTGACAGGACCAGCCCCTTTGTCGGACAATGGTAATGATTGGGAATGCACTATCTCTGATGGAAACCAAACTGCCAGCAGTTGATTTCAATTGTTGGAATTTTGTTTTACAAAAATAAGATATATATATGTATATGTATGGTTTCAAAAGATTTGCAAAAAGGTTTTAATTCCCGGGATCCATGTGAGTAGAGAGTGCGGCACTGTTCCTTGCAGCCGAGAGAGAGGTCTTCTCTTGTTGGGCAGTGCTTGATCATTAAGGGCTGAGAGGTTAAGTGTAAGACCATTTAGAATAATACCTGATGGGCTAATCTTGCACCTGCCCACAATCCCTGGGTTTTTATAAGATGGCTAGGCCCAAGGACCACTTAATGTAAGTGTTGGGCCCATAGGGTCCATGTGATGGGCTCAAGGGGGTCACTGAGTCTTTCAGTGAATTCGGCTGGGCCATGTAATAAAGGCTGGGCCAAACCCATGTGGCTGGTGTGTAGATCAATGCTTGGGTCCCACGCCATACAAAGAAGCCCAACTGGGCAGTGATGAACTTACAATTTATCTATAATTTTTGAGGACTTTAGCATGGATTTTTATGCCGGTTTTATTAATTTTTGCCTTAATTTAGCTTAATGCTAAGAATAAGTTCAGGGATAATTAATCCAAGAAAAGGAAGGAAAAAGGCAAGAAAAGAAGGTTCAAAAAGACCAATTTCAGTCCAGCCCGGTCGTGGAAGCAAGAGAGAGCACTTCGGCCCAAAAAGAGCAAGTGAATTCCTTGAGAGAACCCAAGAAAATAAAGCCTAGCTATGAGTAGAATTCGGCCCAGCAAGGAAGGCCCATTCTTAGCCCAAAAGAGCAACTCAATGTATAGCTATCATGTGCTAAGAGAGAGCCTAAGTGCAGCCCAAATAGCAGCCCTTAGGAGGCTTTCAAGAAAGCTCTAGAAAGTTCAAGAATTGGGTGTAATACACCCCATTCTAGAGGCTTCAAGAAGGGGCAAGAGCTCCCTTGAAAAATTATATAAGGAGGCCTCTAGGAGGGGGGAGAGGTGTTCAATTGCTTGAGAGGAAGGCTCTCCCACTCTTAGAGGTTCGGCCACCTTGAGAGAAGAGAAGAGAAGAAGGCTAGGCGCAAGGAAGAAGAAGAAGAAGGGCTGAAGGAAGTTCAAGACAAGCAAGCTAGAAGAAGAAGGTGAGTTCGAATTGAGGGTTTGTGATTCAAAGATCTTTTGTAATAAATCATTTGTAGTTTCATTCTCTTTTGATTTGAATTCAGTTTCTTAGTTATATGTTCTTTCTTCTTTCTCCTTGTTTCCATTCTTCCTTGATGTATTTAAGCTTGTAAAATTTCAGTTCAGCAATTTAATTCTTTTTGATTCCTTCAAATGGTCATGCATTGTACTTGAAGTTTCTTGAATAAGGGTGTGATTGTAGATTAATTCGGCCAACTAACCTTCAAAACTCAGATCTGAATTCTCAGATCTGAGATTGCAAGATCTGAATTGCTTGAAAGAGAATTCAGATCTGCAATTTTCAGATTGGGCGAATTAATCTACAGCTTGGAATTCCTAGAGTGCTTGAGAGAGACTCTAGGAATTCAGATCTACTATTCAAGAACTGAATTGAGTGCAAGGTTAGAGATAACTTGCACAATTCAGTTGGTGATCAATTCAGATTTGAATTGATGCCTTAGAAGTGTTTGAAGAAATGCATGCATGGGGATTAGATTCTTGCTAGAGATAGAAGAACCGTCACTCATGCATAAGATGAACATGCGCTTGAGAGAGGCTGTTCATGACCTTGGGGTTTCACCAAACCAAGGCTCAATCATGATTCATTCGAATGATCCAAATTGATAGATTGCTGAATTCTGAGATTGACATTTACTGCTTACTCTTCTAACCTGATTTGAAGGCAATTGGACCAATGATTTAGATAGATTTTAATTTAGGATTTTTTTAGTTTTCATTAAAGTTTTGGTTTATTTTTTGATCAGATAAGAAGTGCTCAATTTAGTATTGGTAATTGTTTCCTAAATCCTCGTGGGAACGATACTTCACTCACTACTTTATTACTTGAACGGCTAGTGCACTTGCTAGTGTCACAATGAGCCACACATCAGGCAGCAGGTTGGAAACTAGTTAAACACTAAACACTTAATGGGCCAAAAGCCCATTTCAAACTAGATTGATATGATCACCAGTTCATGGGGTGAATCTGAGATTAGTGTTAGTAAAAGGATTGGGTCTTTGACCTTATCCACTCTAAGAGACCAAATTCAAATTAGATTTGAATCTGGTAACCTTCTGATAAGATTAGGAGTTAACTAACTTAATCTACAGATAGGATTAAGATTAACCTCTATCCAAATACTGATTTGGATTGGGATAACTCCCAAAATATTGGGAGGTTTCTTAATCAAGAAGAAAGAGGAGAAAACCCTAGCAGAAATATTATATTTCAAACTAAGGGGTTTGAGCAAGCAAGAAACACATCCTGCAATCTGAGATTTGATCTCTCACAGACTCCAGAGAAAAGAGACAATTCTGCCCTCTTCGTCCCTGTACTTCTCCTCCTTCAGCCACCGCCACTACCTGTTGGAAGATTGGATCTTTGCAGCAATAGGAAGTCAAGAAAGCAGTTCTTGACAATAGTCTTGCAAGAAAGACACTAGGATTCGGTGTTCAAGGTTCCCAAAGGGTTCTTGTGAAGAATCCAGTGTGTAGGATGCACCCTGTTGGTTTCGTTCCATCCACAACTGTGTCATCTTCAGCAGGAGCGGATCTTGGTTACTTCTTTGGGCATGAACACCAACTTTGGGAGATATTATTTCTCCGGATCAGGTATAATCCTTCCTATTTCCTTTTGGTTCAGATCTGGTTTGTTTATGGTTCAAGTAGGATACTTGAATAATGTATTCTAAATTTATGGAATATGATTCCCAGTTGGAAGAAGGTAGGAAATTTTTTTGAAATTCGCCCCCCATTCCGCACCTTTCTTGGTGTCCATTAGATGGATCCTACCATTCTTTCAGTGGTATTAGAGCCACAGGTTTGAATCTTGAATCAAAAGAAAATCAGATCTGACCCTGCACAGATGAACAGAAAATGTTCTGCCAAGATTTGCGTAGATTGCTTTCCTTTTTTTTTTTTTTCAAGAAATGGTTTCTTGTTAAGGGTGTTTGATCTGAAATTAATTTTATTAAATCCAAAAATTTATTTAGAATTGTTCTTTATTTATTTTTGATTTAATGGATTGTTTGAACCTAGAGATTGCAGTGCAGATTTGGCGTAGATAGTCTACGCACCCTTTTTTCTTCCTTTTATTATTATTCGGTCTATAAATAATTTTTTTTATTTTTCTAGACTAAATGTATAGGATTTGATCAAGAATGTAATTAATTAATAGAAATAGGATTTCTATTTTTTATTTATTTTCTTGATTAAAGAAGAAGGAAGAAGATGACGGCGCTAGAGATTTGCAGATGGAGAAATCGCATACTGCGATTTACAATTTATGAAACTGTAACTTTTGTGATTAACCTTTGTTTGCAGGTGGTACGAACAGTCCATATCTTTTATTTGTGATTGTCTAAAATAAAAAATTATTAATTTCAGATCTCTCTTGAATTAATTCTTGAATTGAAAATCAGTTTTGGACCATTTCGGACTAGATTGGACCAAAACTGTTTGGACTGAATTTGAGATTCGAAAGGGGCTGTTTTTCAGTCCATATTTCTCACACTGGTTATTCCAAATCTGATGTTCAATTACAGGGGTTAATTCGGCCCACCTGTAAAGCCCAGTTTTAAAGGGTTAAAACTGCAAAAGCCTATTATTGTGAGAAAAGCTGTATGGGTCGAACTGCTAACTGTTATTCAGCCCATACACCTAGTAAACATTAATTGTTAATGCTTGAAGTTTTAAATGGGCCATTTGATGGGCTTTATAGTAGTTAATTGATTGGATCAATTCTTCCTCTACATGTGATGTTTGGATGTATGATGTGCTGCGACCATGGGCCATAAGCACTTGGCCCTTGTTAACTCGTTAGTGGCTCTTGCGCACACCATGGCTGAATGCACATCATTGCCATGGTGTCCCTTAAGGTCATTGGATGACCCCTCTGTACTTGGTGGGCCCCACAACCCTAAAAAGGGATGCGTATGGAACCTGAAGGTCATTCGATATGGGAGGGGTTTCACTAGAAAATGGGAACTCTCTCACGGTACCTTGGCATAACCTGAATATGATGGGTGTGCACTCACTGGACAGAACGGTTTACCTGAAAATGGCTATGAACCTTGTCTGACAGAGGCCAAAGGGAAATTCATCTGATGAGTGGATATGATCTATCACAGAAAGGTGGTGGGGTTATGCAGCTGAAACAGTTGGCTTCACACACCCTATGTGATTTCCCACATTTCCAGAGACATTCCATCATCTCCATCACTGAGAAGGGAGGGAAAATCTCAGAGATGAATAAATGGGAATAGAACATAGATTAAAAGCCATATCTGTGTAGGTAACATGAATCTGACTAAGGTTGTGGACTAACGTTTTTGTTGTTTTATCAGAAAATGGCAAATAGTCAATTTGCAAAGCTTCTAGATGATAACAAGCTTAAGGGCCCAAACTATGCCGACTGGTATAGAAATCTTATGCTGGTCCTAACTTCTAAAAAGTTAGATAAGGTGGTGAAAAATCCTGCCCCGGAAAGTCTGGGTGATAGGGCTTCTGAGGCCCGTAGGAGGGACTACCAAGATTGGGAGGATAAGAACTCCCTAGCCCGCTGCTTTGTTATTGCCTCATTAGACAACTCAATACAGAGGCAGTTCGATCATATTGAACTAGCCAAGGACATATTGGACAGTCTAAGAACAGTGTATGAAGAGCAGAACCGTTCTACTCGACAGAAGGTCCTGAAATTGTTCATGACCACGCAAATGTCCAAGGGGCAGAAAGTTCATGACCATTGTCTTCGGATGATGGGAAACATTAATGAACTTGAAGCTCTTAGATCCGGGCTAGATCTTGGCACGCAAGTGGATGCCATCCTGAATTCTTTGCCCTCTTCCTTCAATGCGTTCACTATGAACTACAGTATGAATAAGCTGAATGTCAGCATCCAGGAACTTAGCAATATGTTGTAGAGAGCCGAGAATCTTTTAAAGAGGGATGAGCCTGTGTTTATGCTTGCTGAAGCTAACAGATTGGGCAAGAAAAAGAGAAAGGCAAAGAAGCCCCAGAAGAAAGCTGCCAAACCCAAGAAGCAGAAGAAAAACAAGGCATCTGATGTCTGTCACTTCTGCAAACAAACCAGCCACTGGAAGATGAACTGTCCTACCTACCTGGAATCTAAGAAAGGTAACATCGAAACTTGTGTCATAGAAACTAATATGGTAGTTACTTCTGTGTCCTGGTGTGTTGACTCTGGGGCTTCAACGAATGCGTGTAACTCACTGCAGGGGTTCAAAGTTAGCAGAAGATTGAGTGATGGCAAGGTGACACTATTCTTGGAAACGACTGCAAGTGTTGCAGCTGCGGTGATAGGAACTGTAGAATTAGCTTTTAGAGAAGGAGTCCTTGTACTTAAAGATTGTCTTTATGTACAGAACTTGAGAAGATATTTAATTTCTATTTCTAAACTGTGTGCTGATGGATATACTGTTTATTTTAGTAATATGATTACTGTTAAAGGGAATAACAAATTCATCGCATGCGGGGAACTGGAGAATGGTCTCTATGTTCTACATCCTTCTATTGGAACTAACCTAACCGAAACTATGTCGATCAAAAATCCCAACCTAGAAGGTCCACCCGGGTATCCAGACCACCAGTCCGATATGGTTGTGACCAAGATATCTACCTGGTGGAAGCCTTGACTAGTGAAGAGGATCCCGTGACATATGCGGAAGCTATGTTAGACATAGATTCCAAGAAGTGGGTGGAGGCCATGAGAGCTGAGATGGAGTCAATGGAGACCAATTGAGTCTGGACTCTAGTAGATCCGCCCTCTGGGGTAAAAGCAATTGGTTGCAAATGGATCTACAAGAGGAAGAAGGGCCCCGATGGCAGGATTGAGACCTACAAAGCTCGTTTAGTGGCAAAAGGGTATACTCAGAAAGAAGGCATCGATTATGAGGAAACCTTTTCGCCCGTGGCCATGCTTAAATCCATTAGGATCCTGCTAGCTGTAGCAGCATACCATAACTACGAGATTTGGCAAATGGATGTCAAAACCGCGTTCCTGAATGGAGATCTTAGTGAAGATATCTACATGCAGCAGCCGCAAGGCTTTATTGCTGCTAGTCAGGAACACATGGTATGTAAACTCAACAGATCCATATATGGACTTAAGCAGGCTTGTAGGAGTTGGAACATCCATTTTGATTCTTCCGTCAAAATGTTTGACTTTGAGCAGAATCCGGATGAGCCCTGTGTTTATAGGAAGTCCTGTGGGGATAAGATTATTTTTTTAGTATTGTACGTGGACGATATCCTACTCATTGGGAATGATGTAGGAATGTTGACTTCGGTCAAGGTATGGATGTCACAGCAGTTCTCCATGAAAGATCTTGGAGAAGCTTCATACATACTGGGTCTTCGACTCTATAGAGATAGATCGAAGCGGATAATTGGATTATCCCAGGCTGCTTACATTAAAAAAATTGTCAAAAGGTATAGCATGGAAAACTCCAAGAAAGGAAATGTTCCTTTCAGACATGGAGTAACTCTCTCCAAGAAGATGTCTCCCAAGACTTCTGAGGAGATTGAGGGCATGAGAGACGTTCCCTATGCCTCAGCCGTAGGGAGCATCATGTATGCCATGCTGTGCAATCGCCCGGACATAGCTCAAGCGGTGAGTGTGGTAAGAAGATTCCAGGCTAACATAGGGCAGGAGCATTGGACTGCTATGAAGAACATACATAAATACCTTCAAAGGACAAAAGAGTTTTGTCTGGTATTCGATGGTAGTTCACTACAAGTTCTGGGGTATACCGATGCCGATTTCCAGTCGGATCCATATGATAGAAAGTCTACATCCGGGTATGTTTTCATGATAGGATCGTGTGTTGTTTGCTGGAAAAGCAACAAATAGGGGTCCACTGCAAACTCCACAACCGAGGTCGAGTACATTGCCGCAAGTGAAGCTGCCAAGGAAGCCGTGTGGATGAAGAAATTCATACACGAATTGGGAATGATTCCATCCAGCACATCACCCATCCTGTTGTTGTGTGACAACAATGGAGCGATCGCCCAGGCTAAAGAGCCTTGGGCCCACTCGCAGTCAAAGCACATCGAGAGGAAGTACCATGTACTGCGGGAGATCGTTGGTAGAGGGGACGTCCTAATTCAGAAGGTAGCATCAGCGGATAATGTGGCAGACCCATTGACTAAGCCACTGACACAGAAGGTGTTTGAGAAACACGTGGAAAGTATGGGACTCTGGCTTGTACTAGATTGGACCTAAGTGCAAGTGGGAGCTGTTAGACAGTCTTGTATGCCCTTAGCTTCAATCAGATTTTATGTACTTTTGTTATTTAGTGGAAATAAATTAAAGTGCATGTTTGATTCAAGTTGTTTGGTATAATTTTGTGTAAGACCCTAAAACTGGATACTTATAGAAACTTGTGTTAGTTTTAAATGTTCACATCCATTGGATAGGTCTGGGGAGATTTATCCTGCCAAGGCTGATACTGATGTGCCACTAAGTGTTGGGATGGCTTGTTTCGGCCATCAGGGTAAGACCCAAGGCACATGCAGTATGGGATTGTTTGAACCCTTGAACCGGACTAGATTTCCAGTATTGCCCTAGACCTTTGAGACAGATGGGCAAAACCAGAAAGTTACACTTGACCCCTAGACTCGATTATGACACAACACTAGGTGTTGGATCGGGTTGTCTTTGATGTGTCAATCAGTGAAATCCTTAGTGGGGGTCAAAACCTGGACATGTTGGGGCAGTCTAAGAATTCATCTGAGTGAGTGGTCATAGTGACAGGATCATCCCCTTTGTCAGACAATGGTAATGATCGGGAATGCACTATCTCTGATGGAAGCCAAACTTCCGGCAGTTGATTTCAATCGTTGGAATTTATATATATATATATATATATATATATATATATATATGTATATGTATATGTATGGTTTCAAAAGATTTGCAAAAGATTTTAATTCCTGGGATCCATGTGAGTAGAGAGTGCGGCACTGTTCCTTGCATCCGAGAGAGAGGTCTTCTCTTGTCGGGCAGTGCTTGATCATTAAGGGCTGAGAGGCTAAGTGTAAGACCATTTAGGATAATACCTGATGGGCTAATCTTGCACTTGCCCACAGTCCCTGGGTTTTTATAAGATGGCTTGGCCCAAGGACCACTTAATGTAAGTGTTGGGCCCATAGGGTCCATGTGATGGGCTCAAGGGGGTCACTGAGTCTTTCAGTTAATTCGGCTGTGCCGAACCCATGTGGCTGGTGTGTAGATCAATGCTTGGGTCCCACGCCATACAAAGAAGCCCAACTGGGTAGCAGGTTGGAAACTAGTTAAACACTGAACACTTAATGGGCCAAAAGCCCATTTTGAACTGGGCTGATGTGATCACCAGTTCATGGGGCGAATCTGAGATTAGTGTTAGTAAATGGATTGGGTCTTTGTCCTTATCCACTCTAAGAGACCAAATTCAAATTAGATTTGAATCTGGTAACCTCCTGATAAGATCAGGAGTTAACTAACTTAATCTGCAGATAGGATTAAGATTAACCTCTATCCAAATACTGATTTGGATTGGGATAACTCCCAAAATATTGGGAGGTTTCTTAATCAAGAAGAAAGAGGATAAAACCCTAGCAGAAATATCAGATTTTGAACTAAGGGGTTTGAGCAAGCAAGAAACACATCCTTCAATCTGAGATTTGATCTCTCACAGACTCCAAAGAGAAGAGACAATTTTGCCCTCTTCGTCCCTGGACTTCTCGTCCTTTAGCCGCCGCCACTACCTGTTGGATGATTGGATCTTTGCAGCAACAGGAAGTCAAGAAAGCAGTTCTTGACAATAGTCTTGCAAGAAAGACACTAGGATTCGGTGTTCAAGGTTTACAGAGGGTTCTTGTGAAGAATCCTGTGTGTAGGGCGCACCCTGCTGGTTCCGTTCCATCCACAGCTGTGTCATCTTCAGCAGGAGCGGATCTTGGTTACTTCTTTGGGCATGAACACCAACTTTGGGAGATATTATTTCTCCGAATCAGGTATAATCCTTCCTATTTCCTTTTGGTTCAGATCTGGTTTGTTTATGGTTCAAGTAGGATCTTTGAATAATGTATTCTAAATTGAGGGAATATGATTCCCAGTTGGAAGAAGGTAGGAAATTTTTTTGAAATTCACTTCCGCACCTTTCTTGGCATCCATTAGATGGATCCTACCATTCTTTCAAGTGCAACCCGCAATGATCGAACCTCCCACTATCATGTGAATGGTCCCCCGAGCTTCCCACAAACGACGCCAAATGATGTAGCACGATCCGATCACTCCTCCTGAGGCTGCCTCTGTGGCTGTTCGGCTGGCCTACTGCTGGGCTTGAGAGCATCCTTATCGTGCTCCCCTTGCCAACCTACTTTATTTTTACTATTACTACTATTATTTTGCACAAAATTTCTTAAATATCCACAACGGATGAGCTCCTCAATCTCGTCGCGGAGGTTTTTACAACTCTCGGTACTGTGATTGTGACCTTTATGGAAACTATAGTACAGATTCTTATTTCTTTCATTGGGATTTCCCCTCAAACGAGGTGGCCATTTCACATACAGGGCCTCCTTGATCGCCATCAAGATTTTGGCCTGCTTCGAATTCAGTGGAGTGTAATAAGTTCGGTCCGCTATAGGAGCTCGGAATGACTGACCTAGCTTTGCCCTCCAAGCTGCATCCTTTTCCTTTTGGTTGTCCCCTTGACTGGAAGGCTCTACTTCCCTCTTCCTCTTTTCGAACGCGCCCTCACCCTTCTGGTTGATCTGTTCCTCGGTCGCTATAAACCTGTCCTTATGTGTCACGCCTTTCTTGGCTACTGCAAGGCGCACGACGAGGTCCAGGCGTGATATCTGCATACAAGCATCATTGAACCACTTGATGTAGCTCCAGATGAACTCTCCCTCTTTTTGCACTATACTGAGGAGACTCTCTTCAGTTCGCGAACACCGCTTGCTGGTGACGAAGTGGGACGTGAAGGCTTGTGCAATCTGTGCCCAACTTCTTATCTTCCCAGGTGCCAAGTTCCGGTACCACGTACGGGCTACTCCTCTAAAAGTGGTGGAGAAGGCCACGCAAATGCATGACTCGCTGGCTCTTGCCAAGTGCTGAAGGGATAGGAAATCCATCACATGGACGCCCAAAATTGCGGAATAAAGGGGGTGGATTTCAAAATTTTTTCTCTCCCTTCAACTGGGAATCGAATTCTCTATTTAGAAAATCATATTTTCAAAGATCATTCTTGAACCATAAACTGAACTAGATCTGAACCAAAAGGAGGAGAGAGAGATAATACCTGATACAGAGAAATGTTATCTCTCAATGGAGTTGTTCACGCCCAAGGAAGGATCCAAAATCTGCTCCCACTGAAGATGGCACAGTGCAGGGTGGAGCAGAATCAGTAGTGTTCTTCCAAAAGAACTTGATCCTTCTCATTTAGATCTTGGACTCTCTGAGTGGATAGGGTGTGGGTCCAATCCTATCAGCTGATCTTATCTTAGAATTCACCCCTTAAAGACTAACCAAATTAGCCCAGCTCGAAATGGGCTTAAGGCCCATTTAAGGTTATGTATTCATTTATCCTTCCAAACTGCTGCCCAATTGTGCTTCCTTGAATGGCGTGGGACCCAAACATTGATCTACACATCAGCCACATGGGTTCAGCCCAACCTATGTTACAAGGCCTAGCCGAATATACTGTTATGGACAGTGCACCCCCTGAAAACCCATCAGATGGGCTCTATAGGCCCAACAATTACTCTATGTGGTCCCTGGGCCAAGCCACCTTGTAACACCCAGGGACTGTGGGCAGATGCAAGATTAGCCCATCAGGTATTATCCTCAATGGCCTTACACTTAACCTCTCAGCCCATAATGATCATACACTGCCCGACAAAAGAGGACCTCTCCCTCGACTACAAGGAACAGTGTTGCACTCTCTCAAGTATGGATCCCGGGAATTCAAACCTTTTGCAAATCATTTCGAAACCATAATTTATATATACTTTTATATCTCACATAAAATATATTTTACAAAACAAATTTCAACGATTGAAATCGGATGCCGGCAGTCTTGATTTCCATCAGTGAGAGTGCATCCCCGATCATTACCTTTGTCCGACAAAGGGCTGATCCTGTCACTATGATCACCCACTCAGATGAATTCTTAGATTGTCCCAACATACCTAGGTTTAGACCCCTACTAAGGATCTCATTGATTGGTACATCAAAGACAGCCCAATCCGACACCTAGTGCAGTATGATAATCAAGTCTAGGGGTTGGGTGTAACTTTCAATTCTTGCCCATCAATCTCCAAGGTCCAGGGCAATACTGGAAATCTAGTCCAGTTCAAAGATTCAATTAATCCCACACTGTATATGCCTAGGGTCTCACCTTGGTAGCTGAGACAAACCACCCCAACCGACTTGGTGGCACCACAGTGTCAACCTTGTCAGGATAGGTCTCCCCAGACTGACCCACTGGCTGTGAACATTCTAAACTAACACGAGTCTCATTAAGTGTCCAGTTTAAGGGTATTGCACAGAAACATACCAAGGGAAAATGAATCAAATATGCACTTTTATTCACTTACAATAAACTCATAAAGTACATCATTTTGATTGAAGCTAAGGGCATACAAAACTGTCTAACAGCTCCCACTTGCACTTAGGTCCAATCAGGTACTAGCCGGAGTCCCATACTTTCCACGTGTTTCTCAAACACTTTCTGTGTCAGTGGCTTACCACATTCTCCACTGAATTCCAAATTCAGGAATGAACACCTTCATTCATAAGGCAGCCTCACTTACGACAATGCGCTCGGTTTGGGTTGTGGACTATTAATTTGCTACTTAGGACCCCTGTTTGCTGACATTCAGGAAACAACACATGATCCTATCGTGAAAACATATCCGGATGTAGACTTTCTATCATCTGGATCCGACTGGAAATCGGCATCCGTATACCCTTGGATCTGTAGTGAGCTACCATCGAATACTAGACAAAACTCATTTGTCCTTCGAAGGTACTTAAGTATGTTTTTCACAGCAGTCCAATGCTCCTGCCCGGGGTTGGCCTGAAATCTGCTTACTACACTCACTGCCTGAGCAATGTCAGAGCGAGTGCACAGCATGGCATACATGATGCTCCCTACGGCAGAGGCATAGGGAACATCTTTCATGCCATCAATCTCATCAGAAGTCTTGGAGACATCTTCTTGGAGAGGTGACTCCATTCCTGAAAGGAACATTTCCTTTCTTGGAAATTTCCATGTTGTATCTTTTGACTATTTTGTCAATGTAGGCAGATTGGGACAATCCTATTATCCACTTCGATCTATCTCTATAGAGTTGAAGACCTAGTATATAGGAGGCTTCTCCAAGATCTTTCATGGAGAATTGCTGTGAAAGCCTTACTTTCACCGTAGTCAACATTCCTACATCATTCCCAATGAGTAGAATGTCATCTACATACAGAACCAAGAAGGTAACCTTATCTCCTGTACTTCCTGTAAACATAGGGTTCATCCAGATTCTACTCGTAGTCAAATGATTTGACGACAGAGTCAAAACGGATGTTCCAACTTTTAGAAGCTTGCTTAAGGCCATAAATGGATGTATTAAGTTTACATAGCATGTTTTCCTGACCCGCAACTATGAAGCCTTGCGACTGCTGCATATAGATATTTTTAGTAAGATCTCCATTCAGGAATGCAGTTTTGACATCGATTTGCAAAATCTCATAATAATGGTATGCTGCTACAGTTAGCAGGATCCTAATGGATTTAAGCATGGCCACAAGCGAAAAGGTTTCCTCATAATCGATGCCCTCTTTCTGAGTGTACCCTTTCGCCACCAAACGAGCTTTGAAGATCTCAACCCTACCATCGGGGCCCTTCTTCCTCTTGTAAATCCATTTGCAACTGATTGCTTTTACCCCAGAGGGCGGATCTACTAGAGTCCTGACTTCATTGGTCTCCATTGAGTCCATCTCTGCTCTCATGTCCTCCACCCACTTCTGGGAATCTATGTCCAACATAGCTTCCGCATAAGTCACGAGATCCTCTTCACTAGTCAAGCTTTCCACCAGGTAACTATCTTGGTCATAACCATAACGGACTGGTGGCCTGGATACCCGAGTGGAACTTGTGGGACATCTCCCACTGCTCCTGAGCTCTCCTCATCAAGAACAATTTCCTGACGATGGGTGTCCAGGATGTAATCGGTCTCCAAGAACTGGGCATTTTGACTGCAAACACTTTCTGCTCACTTGGGTCATAGAAAAGGTAGCCTACAGAGCCTTTTGGGTAGCCTACAAATAGGCAATGGCTGGTCATGGATTCCAACTTGTCTGTACTCGTTCTTTTAACATGTGCTGGACAACCCCAAATCTTCAAGTATCTGACACTTGGTTTCTTTCCGGTCCAAAGTTCATATGGAGTGTTCAGAACCGATTTGGTTGGAACCCGATTCAGCATGTAAATTGTAGTCTCTAATGTGTAACTCCAAAAGGATGGGGGTAACTTTGAGTGTATGAGAAGTACCAGACCATATCCAATAAGGTCCTATTCCTCCTCTCTGAAACACCGTTAAGTTGTGGTGTAGCAGGAGGAGCTAATTGTGATTCTATCCCATTGTCCTTTAAGTAGTCCCTGAACTCGTCAGAGAGATACTCGCCACCTCGATCAGATCGAAGGGCTTTAATTTCTCTCCCAAATAGTTTCTCGACCTCTTGTCTAAACTCTTTAAACTTTTCAAAGGATTCAGACTTGTGCCTCATTAGGTACACGTAACCATATCGTGAGAAATCATCTATGAAGGTGATGAAATACACGTGTTGATTCCGTGTCCTAACACTCAGGGGACTACATACATCAGTATGTATTAGGTCAAGTGTGCATGTACATCTTTCAGGCTTACCGTCAAATGGCCGTTTTGTCATCTTGCCTTATAGGCAAGGCTCACAGGTGGGAAGATCTTCTACAGTTAGAAAATCCAAAGGACCATCCTTTACCAACCTTGTGATTCGGTCAACATCGATGTGGCCAAGTCGGTAGTGCCACAGACACGTGGGATTAACTGTTTCACGAGCTCTCTTCTTGGGGATTTCTGCCAACGTAGTTTCAGTTATGTTAGTTTTTAGAGAAGGATGTAGAACATAGAGACCATTCTCCAGTACCCCGTATGCGATGAATCTGTTATTTCTTTTAATAGTAACCATATTACTAAAGAAGACAGAATAACCATCTGCACACAGTTTTGAAACAGAAATAAAATTTCTTCTTATGTTTTGTACATAAAGACAATCTTTGAGTACAATTTTTCCTTCTCTATAAATTAACTCCACGGTTCCTATTATCGCGGCTGCAACAGTTGCAGTAGTCCCCAAGTAGAGAGTGACTTCTTCACTCAGCCTTCTGCTTACCTTGAACCCCTGCAGTGAGTTACACGCATGAGTTGAAGCTCTGGAGTCAATACACCAGGAAGCAGAAGCTATCAATAAATTGGTTTCTATAACACAAGTTTCGAAATTACCTTTCTTGGATTCCAGGTAGGCAGGACAATTCCTTTTCCAGTGGCCGGTATTCTTGCAAAAGTGACAGGCATCCGATGCTTTGTCTTTCTTCTGCCTTTTGCTCTTAGTGGCTTTCTTTGGAGGCTTCTTTGCCTTCCTCTTTCTCTTGCCTGTTTTGCTAGCTTCAAAAAGCATAGCTACAGGCTCATCCTTTTTAATCAGTTCTTCAGCTCTTTGCAACATATTGCTGAGCTCTTGCAAGCTAACATTCAGTTTGGTCATGTTATAGTTCATGATGAACGGATTAAAGGAAGGAGGCAAAGAATTAAGGATTGCATCTATCTGGGTTGTGAGGTCCAGCCCGGATCCAAGAGCCTCCAGTTCGTTGATGTAACCCATAATCCGAAGACAATGGTCATGAACTTGTTGGCCCTTGGACATTTGAGTGGTCATGAACTGTTTCAAGACCTTTTGCCGAGTAGAACGATTCTACTCTTCATACATCATCCTTAGGCTGTCCAATATGTCCTTGGCAAGTTCGATCTGATCGAACTACCTCTGTATTGGGTTGTCCAAAGAGGCGATGATGTAACACCAGGCTAGGGAGTTTTTCTCCTCCTATTCCTGATAGTCTATCCTTCGGGCCTCATAAGCCCTGTCTCTCGGACGCTCCGGGGCAGGATTCTTTGCCACTTTGTCCAGCTTTTCTAAAGCTAGGACCAGCATAAGGTTCCTGTACCAGTTGGCGTAGTTTGGGCCCTTAAGCTTATTGTCATCAAGAAGCTTTGCAAAAGATCCGTTTTCCATTTTCTGATAAAAGAGCAAACATCAGTCCACAACCATATTTGATTCATGTTCATTTCATAGATATGGCTTTTAATCAACGATCCATTTATATTTATTCATCTCTGAGATTTCCCTCCTTTCTCAGTGATGGAGACTACGGGTTGTCTCTGGAAGTGTGGGAAATCACATAGGATGCATGGAGCCAACTGTTTTAGCTGCATAACCCCACTATCTTTTTGTGAAGGATCATATCCACTCATCATATGAGTTTTCCCTTTGGCCTCTGTCAGACAAGGTTCAGAGCCATTCTCAGGTAAACCTTTCTGTCCAGTGAGTGCTTACCCATCATATTCGTGAATGCCAAGGTACCATGAGAGAGTTCCCATTTTCTGGTGAAGCCCCTCCCACATCGATCTATGACGCCCCTATCATCTTATAAAACACTCAGACAAGCCCAACAGCAAATGGATAGCCCATTTTCTGGTGTGTTTCCTCATTACTGGAGGACCCATCCTCATGCTAATGATGGAAGGCCTTTAGAGAGTTCCTCATATGAATCTCCCTATCACTTGCACTCATATTAGCTGGAGGGAACAAATAATTATGCCCTAGTTTGATTTAGATCAAACCAAAGTGCCTCCCACTGTCTTTCATAAAGCCAGATTTCGGTGGGCCTTAAATCAGTTAGGGTTCTGCACATAACCTCTTGATGAAGTGTGGGGCCCACCACTGAGGGAGGTCATCCAATGACCAAAAGGGACACCATGGCAATGATGTGCATTCAGCCATGGTGTGCATAAGAGCCACTGTCGAATGAGCATGGACCAAGTACTTATGGCCCATGTACGCAGCACATCACACATCCATACATCTCATGCAGGGATAAATTGATCCAATCAATTAATTATCTGTAAGGCCCATTGGAAGCCCGTTAAAATTCCATAATATTAACCATTAATATTATCTAGGTATATGGGCTGAATTAGGGTTACCCAGTTCGGCCCATATAGCTTTGTCCTTTAAAATGGGCTTTTGCAGTTTTAACTATTTAAAATTGGGCCTTTACAGGTTCGGTCGAATTAACCATTTAATTAAATATCAATCTTCAGGCCCATTTGTGGGAAAAATTAGGGCTGACTTTCAGCCTTGATTAAACCCTTGAATTGGTCCAAACAGTTTGAACCAATCTTGGTTCGAATGGGTCTAGGGTTTGATTTTTAATTAAATCCTTAATTCAAGAAAATAATCTAAAATTAAATAACTGATAAAAGAAAAACAAAAATCAGTTAATCCAGGCTGTTCGCACACTCCATCCTGCAAAACAGAGGTTAGATCACAGATTGCAGTTTCTTAAACTACAAATCGCAGATAGGGAATCTCCCATCTGTGAAATCTTCTTCTCTACGCCGCATCTTCGATCCAAAATTAAAATAAATAGAAATCCTATTTGATGAACCTACAATTTATCTATATTTTATGAGGTTTTTGCATGAAATTTTATGCTGGTTTAATTAGATTTTGCCCTATTTTAGCTTGATTGCAAGAAAGATTTCAGGGGGAGCCAAATCAACAAAAAGAAGGCAAAAGCAAGAAAAGAAAGCCCAAAATTTATCAAGTTCAGCCCGGCCCAGCCATGAGAGCAAGAGAATTTCATTCGGCCCAAGAAGAGCAAGTGAAACTCTTTGGAAAATCCAAGGGAAGAAGCCTAGCAAGAAGGAAATTTCGGCCTAGCCCATTTTTAGCCCAAATAACAGCCTAGAGTGTAGCCCACATGAGCTCAAAAGCAAGCTAAGTTGTAGCCCAAATAGCAGCCCAAAGGGAGCTAGGGGCGGCAACTTCTAGGAGTTTCTTGAAGAGAAGGAGGGAGCACTCTAGAAGGTTCATGAGGGGTGTAATGCACCCCATTCTAGAGGCTTCAAAAAGGGGCAAAAGCCCCCTTGAAAAACTATATAAGGAGGCCTCTAGGAGGGGAGAAAGTTGTTCAATTGCTTGAGAGGAAGGCTCTCCCACTCGTAGAGGTTCGGCCACCTTGAGAGAAGAGAAGAGAAGAAGGCTAGGCGCAAGGAAGAAGAAGAAGAAGGGCTGAAGGAAGTTCAAGACAAGCAAGCTAGAAGAAGAAGGTGAGTTCGAATTGAGAGTTTGTGATTCAAAGATCTTCTGTAATAAATCATTTGTAGTTTCATTCTCTTTTGATTTGAATTCAGTTTCTTAGTTATATGTTCTTCCTTCTTTCTCCTTGTTTCCATTCTTCCTTGATGTATTTCAGCTTGTAAAATTTCAGTTCAGCAATCTAATTCTTTTTGATTCATTCAAATGGTCATGCATTGTACTTGAAGTTTCTTGAATAAGGGTGTGATTGTAGATTAATTCGGCCAACTAACCTTCAAAACTCAGATCTGAATTCTCAGATCTGAGATTGCAAGATCTGAATTGCTTGAAAGAGAATTCAGATCTGCAATTTTCAGATTGGGCGAATTAATCTACAGCTTGGAATTCCTAGAGTGCTTGAGAGAGACTCTAGGAATTCAGATCTACTATTCAAGAACTGAATTGAGTGCAAGGTTAGAGATAACTTGCACAATTCAGTTGGTGATCAATTCAGATTTGAATTGATGCCTTAGAAGTATTTGAAGAAATGCATGCATGGGGATTAGATTCTTGCTAGAGATAGAAGAACCGTCACTCATGCATAGGATGAACATGCGATTGAGAGAGGCTGTTCATGACCTTGGGGTTTCACCAAACCAAGGCTCAATCATGATTTATTCGAATGATCCAAATTGATAGATTGCTGAATTCTGAGATTGACATTTACTGCTTACTCTTCTAACCTGAATTGAAGGCAATTGGACCAATGATTTAGATAGATTTTAATTTAGGATTTCTTAGCTTTCATTAGAGTTTTGATTTATTTGTTGATCAGATAAGAAATGTTCAATTTAGTATTGGTAATTGTTTCCTAAATCCTGGTGGGAACGATACTTCACTCACTACTTTATTACTTGAACGGCTAGTGCACTTGCTAGTGTCACAATGAGCCGCACATCAAGTTTTTGCCGCCGTTGCCAGGGATTTATAGAAGCAATATTAGGAAACATTGAGCATTCTTAATCTGATATCATTCAGCATTGCATTCATAGTTGGGTTAATTTGCTAACTTTTTCATTTCAGCTTGGACTGCAACTGTTGTACTACTGTAGTTATGTTTCTTCTTTCTTAAGTAGATTACTTTCTTTTTCTGGTTTCAGTTTCATTTTAATAAAGGCATATTTGATTTCTATTCAATCTTGGTGTTGTTCCCTTCAGAAAGAAAAAAAAAAAGAAAAAAATTCACTTAAACATGAGTGTTGCAGATCTGAGTTGCATTCGGCACTCAGATCAACAGATTTCAGATCTGCAGCACTCAGCCGAAAAGAATTACTTGTGTTTCAGAATTTTATTTCTTTTTCCATTACAAAAAGAAAAAATATATATATATATAAAATGAAAAAAAAAGGAGATCTTTTGAACAACCAGAGGAGCAATTGAGAATTCGGATCAGAACTCAGATCTGAGTTCAAATCTGAATTCTGCTACAGCAGATTTGCAACAGTTCAGATTTGAGTTCCTCTGAACTCAGACCTAAACTGTTGCAATTTTGAGGGGAATTGGGTGTCATAACCACCCCAATTTACCCTAGGACACTTCTGCTACTCCTCGATGACAATTTGGTAGAAATAACTGAAGGTAAGGCAATTGAGATTTCAGATCCGAACTCAGACTTGAGTTCAGACCTGAACTCTGCTATAGCAGAACTGCAATACTCAGAAAAAAAAAAAAAATCTGTTCTCAGCCCTTTATTATTCTTTTCTTTCATTACAAAAAGAAAAAATATATATATATTTAGATAGTGAAAAAAAAAAGAGAGAGAGAGAAAGAACCATATAACCGAAAGAATGGAAACCAAGGATTCGGATCAGAACTCAGATCTGAGTTCAGATCTGAGTTCTGCTGTAGCAGATCTGCAACAGTTCAGATCTGAGTTCTCTTGAACTCAGACCTGAACTGATGTAAATTTAAACGATAATTGGGGGTTATCGTCACCCCAATACACCCTACAAAAAAATCTGCTATCTCCCAAAAACAATTGGATAGTCATGGTTGAAGAAATTCGGATCTGCAATCACCTAGATCTGAACTGGGGTTGTGAACAGAGCAGGATACAGGGCATACTTTGCTGTATTAAATAACTTGTACTCCGATCTATCTGAGCTGATTTGGTTGAAGAAAAGTATATTTAATCTGAGAATTTTTTATGCCTCAAGAGATTTCATGCAAAGTGGCACTTCCACACCATTTTTCTATTAGAGTTCAGACCTATAGCAAGGCTACTATAGCAGACCTGCTACAGCAAGACTGAACCAGGGCAGGTTTTGAACAGGTTTGTATTACAATTAACATTACTAAATTGGCATTGTGAATTGTCCTGGGCTGATCTTTGAAATTTTTTTTTTCAAGTAAGATAGCTCTGATTTCAGCTGTGCATGAATAGAAAGTCTAGCAGATCTAAATGGGTGTGTGCAGCCGTGTATACTACATTCCAATAAGTGTATACTCCATCGAGGGCTACATTGATGGAGCCATGTTTCTTCTCTTGATACTTGATTGTTCCATCCTTAGTTTCAGTTTTAATGTAGCTTATGCAAATCAAATTTCTCTTCTTCTTTTAGTTTAAAAAAAAATAAATAAAATAAAATAATAAATAAATAAATAAATCTCAAAATGAGTTCAGATCTGAATTGCATTCATCAATCAGACCTGCACTCATCCAAAAAGATTTTGGTTGCATTGCTGTATTTTGTTTTAGTTTTCTTCCTTTAAAAAAAAAAAAAAGGGAGATTTTGTCAGTATTATAGTTGCATTACTGCTTTGTGTTCTATTTCATTTCAAAAGAAAAGAAAAAGAAAATCAGATCTCAGCAGCCACACCATGGTGAATACAGGTCTGATTTCAGATCTTTTTACTACTGATTGATTTCGGTTTTGTGCAGATCTGTATACAGCATGTTTCATTGCTGATATCAGTAGGTTATCCTGCTGAATTGCTCAGTTTTAGTATGGCTACTCCATCTGGTGTTTGGTGATGCATAGCTCATCAAAACAGTGGGCTCAGATCTGATATTTAGTAGCCTTCCAATATGGAAATCAGACCTGAGCACAACTGTACTGTTACCAGCAGCTGCTATTATATTTATTGTTGTTCTCAGTGGCTTCTGAGATTTCAGAACTGATCTCAATTTTGTGTAGAACTGATGTCTGAATTGCTATCAATCCTTTGTACATTGACTTCAGTTTAGTGTATTGACCTTCAGTAGCACAGAAGAGCCTTTTAATATGAAACTCAGACCTGAACACAATCACTGCTGATCCGCACTTGGCTGTCCTCAGTAGCTGCTAAGATTTCATAACTGTATATTACTGTTCTCAGTAGCTACTGAGATTTCAGCTCTCAGCAGTTTAGATCTGTGTAATTAAATCCCGTCCCTGATTTCAGCAATATAAAGAAGAGGAATTTGTAAACTGTTGTTCTAATCAGAGCTTACTGAATTCAGACCTGTTTGTAAATTGCTACTGAATTCTGTATATTGAATAAGATGTTGATCTGCTTTTAGTTAGCTGCATTTATTTATTTTAGGATGTAGGTTTGTATATTCCAATACTTCACTTTACATTTTCAGTTGTAATAGGATTAGTTATTTATTTTCTTTTGTGAATATTGGCCTTTTTATTGCTTTGACCTTTACAGTTTATGACAAGCAGACCTGAACTGGAAGAGATCCTTTACGACCCGGAGATTGAACGGACTCTCCGTGTCCGTTTGAGAGCTGCTAGGCAAGTCAGACAAGAAGCACAAGAAATGGCTAAACAAAGAACTATGATGGATTATGCCGAGCCCACCCTCACCGGGACTATCTCCAGCATTATCAGGCCAACTATTGCTGCCAATAACTTCGAAATTAAACCGGCCATAATCCAAATGATACAAAATACAGTTCAGTTTTGTGGTATGGCCCATGAGGATCCGAATGCCCATATTGCTAACTTCTTGGAAATTTGTGACACCTTCAAACACAATGGGGTAAGTGATGATGCCATCTGGCTGAGGTTATTCCCATTTTCTTTGAAGGATAAAGCCAAAGCTTGGTTGAACTCATTACCGGCAGGATCTATAGCCACATGGGACAAAATGGCCAGCCGTTTTCTCTCTAAATATTTTCCCCCTTTTAAAACTGCTAAAATGAGGAATGACATCACTACTTTTTTCCAGCAAGAGGGG
This sequence comes from Nelumbo lutea, assembly GCF_056320005.1. Taxonomy (NCBI): domain Eukaryota; kingdom Viridiplantae; phylum Streptophyta; class Magnoliopsida; order Proteales; family Nelumbonaceae; genus Nelumbo; species Nelumbo lutea. The sequence continues at coordinate 71,703,173 of NC_142687.1, read as the reverse complement.
GAATCTCTCTATGAGTCCTGGGAACGATACAAGGAGCTACTAAGGAGGGTTCCTCACCATGGCCTTCCGATTTGGCTGCAGGTGCAAACATTTTATAATGGTCTGACCGATTCAAACAAGACCATCTTAGATGCAGCAGCTGGGGGCTCCATAAACAATAAGACTCCCGAGGTTGCCCATGCACTCATCGAGGATATGGCAGCCAATAACTACCAATGGCATTCAAAAAGGACACCAGTCAGAAAGCAGCATGGTCTTCATAATGTGGATACATACACAACTCTCTCTGCACAAATAGGAGCACTTAGCAAAAAATTTGATGAGATGCAGATGGCAGCTATGCATGTACAGTATGATAAGTGTGGGGGAGGCCATGATAGCACTGAATTCCAAGTTGGCAGTCAGTCTTTTCAGTCCACAGAACAAGTAGACTTTGTTGGCAACTTTACAAGACAGCCAGGAAATCAATACCATCATGCCCATAACCCCGGATGGAGAGGCCACCTGAATCAGCATGCACCTAAGCCTTTCCACCAAAACTTCTATCAGCCGGAACCGAAATCTAACTTGGAGGAGCTGATGACCAAGTTCATAGCTAGTGCGAAAAATAGATTTCAGAAAAATGAAACATCGATAAGGAACTTGGAAACTCAGGTTGGGCAGCTGGCACAGATGATTTCAGAAAGGGCTCCGGGTACCTTACCTAGTAACACCATGGTAAACCCAAGGGAACAAGAGGCTGTTGGGAGAATTCCCAATTCAGATACTTAGTCATAAACTGTCTTACTTGCTTTTTTATTTTTAAGTTTAGTTAGTTTTTCTTAGAATTTAATTGAATAAAGATACTAATCTCCTCTTCTAGTTTGCAAGTGATTTCTAGTAGAAGAAGCTTTCCACCGACAACATATTGCAGAATTTAAGAATGATCTTCAGGGAAGTCCTCTAAATACCTCCTATTACTTGATGATGCTCTTGCTAGTTTTATTATTACTGCCTAACACTACGAACATTGAGGACAATGTTCATCTTAAGTGTGGGGGAGTGAGCCCGAGGCTAGGGTATGGGGGCTGAAACCATGCACCTCATTCACCCCAACACACATATGCAGGCAATGACATAACCAAAAAAAAAAAAAAAAGACTGGAACCCCTCAAGTTCATTACTATTTATTTGATTTTTTTTAAGAAGGAATTCAATAAGTTGAGGGAGACTGATGTACTTGTTAAGTTTTTATTCTTGTGAATAACCCAGTTTGATACATGCATGAGAAAAGGAGAGCTGAATATGCCTTTCAGCATGACTAGCCCTAACTTCCTTCATGTGTATGGAAGCCCTTGATTTCATTGTTAATGGTCAAGAGAGCTAGTGCACATTTGAAGTGCTGATTCTTGAGGTTCAAAAGCCCAAATTGACTCCGCTATTTTGAGCTGAATAGTAAAACTAGCAGCTCAGAACATGAGTCCTACCTCAAGTAAGTGACCAGTGTGAGATGGAGCATAAGATGCACTCACACCAAAAAAAAAAAAAAAAGAGAGAAAAGTGTGTGAGATGGAGCATAAAATGCACTCACACTGAAAAAAAGAAAAAGAAAAAAGGGTGAGATGGAGCATAAGATGCACTCACCCTTAGAAATAAGTAATTGTGGTGACAACCGAGGTTCAAAGGGGCACTCTAAAGTTGAACTCTCATTGAGATTTAGTTATAGATGTGAAACTTAGTGAAATTTGATCATTAACCTTGACAATTAAGGAGCTGATTTATATATGAATTAGGAGTGAAGGCTAGACTATGAGAAAATTCATATTCTCCTTTCCTTGGATCTGATACATATCTTAAATGGTAATTTACAAGAATAAGAGTTGAGCACTTACAAAAGTTCCCCGACTACTCAATGCATTTCTATCTTAAAAAGTTCACCAGGTAAATGGTGAGAACAAAAGGGGGGAATGTTAAGTTTAAGGCTGATGTCTTTGCTTGAGGACAAGCAAAAGCTTAAGTGTGGGGGTATTTGATGAACCTACAATTTATCTATATTTTATGAGGTTTTTGCATGAAATTTTATGCTGGTTTAATTAGATTTTGCCCTATTTTAGCTTGATTGCAAGAAAGATTTCAGGGGGAGCCAAATCAACAAAAAGAAGCCTAGCAAGTGAAACTCTTTGGAAACTCTTTGGAAAATCCAAGGGAAACTCTTTGGAAAATCCAAGGGAAGAAGCCTAGCAAGAATGAAATTTCGGCCTAGCCCATTTTTAGCCCAAATAACAGCCTAGAGTGTAGCCCACATGAGCTCAAAAGCAAGCTAAGCTGTAGCCCAAATAGCAGCCCAAAGGGAGCTAGGGGCGGCAACTTCTAGGAGTTTCTTGAAGAGAAGGAGGGAGCACTCTAGAAGGTTCATGAGGGGTGTAATACACCCCATTCTAGAGGCTTCAAGAAAGGGCAAGAGCCCCCTTGAAAAACTTTATAAGGAGGCCTCTAGGAGGGGAGAAAGTTGTTCAATTGCTTGAGAGGAAGGCTCTCCCACTCTTAGAGGTTCGGCCACCTTGAGAGAAGAGAAGAGAAGAAGGCTAGGCGCAAGGAAGAAGAAGAAGAAGGGCTGAAGGAAGTTCAAGACAAGCAAGCTAGAAGAAGAAGGTGAGTTCGAATTGAGAGTTTGTGATTCAAAGATCTTCTGTAATAAATCATTTGTAGTTTCGTTCTCTTTTGATTTGAATTCAGTTTCTTAGTTATATGTTCTTTCTTCTTTCTCCTTGTTTCCATTCTTCCTTGATGTATTTCAGCTTGTAAAATTTCAGTTCAGCAATCTAATTCTTTTTTATTCATTCAAATGGTCATGCATTGTACTTGAAGTTTCTTGAATAAGGGTGTGATTGTAGATTAATTCGGCCAACTAACCTTCAAAACTCAGATCTGAATTCTCAGATCTGAGATTGCAAGATCTGAATTGCTTGAAAGAGAATTCAGATCTGCAATTTTCAGATTGGGCGAATTAATCTACAGCTTGGAATTCCTAGAGTGCTTGAGAGAGACTCTAGGAATTCAGATCTACTATTCAAGAACTGAATTGAGTGCAAGGTTAGATATAACTTGCACAATTCAGTTGGTGATCAATTCAGATTTGAATTGATGCCTTATAAGTGTTTGAAGAAATGCATGCATGGGGATTAGATTCTTGCTAGAGATAGAAGAACCGTCACTCATGCATAGGATGAACATGCGCTTGAGAGAGGCTGTTCATGACCTTGGGGTTTCACCATACCAAGGCTCAATCATGATTTATTCGAATGATCCAAATTGATAGATTGCTGAATTCTGAGATTGACATTTACTGCTTACTCTTCTAACCTGAATTGAAGGCAATTGGACCAATGATTTAGATAGATTTTAATTTAGGATTTCTTAGCTTTCATTAGAGTTTTGATTTATTTGTTGATCAGATAAGAAGTGTTCAATTTAGTATTGGTAATTGTTTCCTAAATCCTCGTGGGAACGATACTTCACTCACTACTTTATTACTTGAACGGCTAGTGCACTTGCTAGTGTCACAATGAGCCACACATCACTATTTCTATTAATTATTACATCAGATCGAATACCTATACATTGAGTCTAAAAATAAAAAAAAAATTATTTACAGACAAATTGTAATAAATAAATTCAATAAACTTCAAATCTTGTAGTTCTCCCTACGCAAACCAAGATTTCGATCTCCTCTCGTACGAACAGCCCATAAATCATGAAAATTATAAAGAACTATTCTAAATAATAATCAGATTTATTTAAAATTAAATTCAGATTATTTGCCCATCTGTTTTGGGAACAAATTTCCCAAAACCCATATCTGCGCAAATTGGGTAGAACGCCTTCTCCCTATTTGCGTAGGTTCAAATCTGAAACAGAATGGTTCAAGATTTGAACCATGGCTCTGATACTACTGAAGGGATATGAAATCCATCACATGGACGCCCAAGATTGCGGAATAAAGGGGGCGAATTTCAAAATTTTTTCTCTCCCTTCAATTGGGAATCGAATTCCCTATTTAGAAAATCATATTTTCAAGGATCATTCTTGAACCATAAACTGAACCAGATCTGAACCAAAAGGAGGAGAGAGAGATAATACATAATACAGAGAAATAGTATCTCTCAATGGAGGTGTTCACGCCCAAGGTAGGATCCAAAATCTGCTCCCACTGAAGATGGCGCTGTGTAGGGTGGAGCAGAATCAGCAGTGTTCTTCCAAAAGAACTTGATCCTTCCAAAGAATCACCTGGACGGCTAGTGAATACAACTCCTACCAATCTTTTCTCCAAAAGATTGGAATCAAGATCCAATATTGATTTCTCCCAAGGAATGGAGATCGAATTGCTGTAGGCGGCGGCTGCAGGAAGGAGGCGGCTAGAGAGTATTTGCAGGGTGCAGAATTCTCTCTTCTATGATCTCAGCTCTGAAGACAAGACTAGTGGTTGTCTGTTGTAATGTATCTAAAGGCTGCCGCCCCCTCTTCCTTTTATAGACTTAAAGGGATCAGCTCCTAATCCCATTAGGAGTTGCTAACACAAATCATATCTGGATTACAAGTCCCTTTAAGATAAGGGATAATCCTTATCTTATCTGCAGATGAGATCAGCCAGCTCCTTTTCTAATTAGGAAGTTTCCAAATCTAAATCTCATTTAGATCTTGGACTCTCTGAGTGGATAGGGTGTGGGCCCTATCCTATCAGCTGATCTTTTCTTAGAATTCGCCCTTAAAGACTAACCAAATTAGCCCAATTCGAAATGGGCTTAAGGCCCATTTAAGGTAATGTATTCATCTAGCCTTCCAAACTGGTGCCTAGTTGGGCTTCCTTGTATGGCGTGGGACCCAAATATTGATCTACACATCAGCCACATGGGTTCAGCCCAGCCTATGTTACAAGGCCTGGCCGAATACTATGTTATGGACAGTGCACCCCCTGAAAACCCATCAGATGGGCTCTATGGGCCCAACACTTACTCTAAGTGGTCCATGGGCCAAGCACCCTTGTAACACCCAGGGACTGTGGGCAGATGCAAAATTAGCTCATCAGGTATTATTCTCAATGGCCTTACACTTAACCTCTCAGCCCATAATGATCATACACTGCCCGACAAGAGAGGACCTCTCCCTCGACTGCAAGGAACAGTGTTGCACTCTTTGCTTATACCGATCCCGAGAATTAAAACCTTTTGAAAATCATTTCAAAACCATAATATATATACTTTTATATTTCATATAAAATATATTTTGCAAAACATATCTCAACGATTGAAATCGGCTTCCGGTAGTCTTGGTTTCCATCGGTGAGACTGCATCCCTGATCTTTACCTTTGTCTGACAAAGGGGCTGATCCTGTCACTATGATCACCCACTCAGATGAATTCTCAAACTGTCCCAACATACTGAGGTTTTGTCCCCCACTAAGGATCTCACTGATTGTACATCAAAGACAGCCCAATCCAACACCTAGTGCAGTATCATAATCGAGTCTAGGGGTTTGGTGTAATTTCCAGTCTTGCCCATCAATCTCCAAGGTCCAGGGCAATACTGGAAATCTGGTCCAGTTCAAAGATTCAATTAATCCCACACTGTATGTGCCTAGGGTCTCACCCTGGTAGCAGAGACAATACACCCCAACCGACTTGGTGGCACCAGAGTGTCAGCCTTGTCAGGATAAGTCTCCCTAGACCGACCCACTAGTTGTGAACATTCTAAACTAACACGAGTCTCATTAAGTGTCCAGTTTAAGGGTATTACTGATGAGACCAAAATGAACCCTAAATTTATCCCCTAATATTCACTCTTTTACATTTATTTATCACTTAAATGGACTCATTACTCTTGTATTTCGATTCAGGGCAATAAAAAAGGCAATTGGAAGAAAACAGGGCAAATCGGGTGATTTTGCACAATTTCGGCGACAGTCAGTAATTTGGGCCTAACTCTCAATTCTGGTCATCGAATTAGACAATTCAAGAAGAATTAGAAATATGAAAGGAACGCCCACAACTTTTATGTTTTGAATTTTGATAGATTCAGCACGCATCGTGTACAAAAATGAGCCCAAAGTCGGAGAAAGTTCGCAGCCAGGCCCATTTCACAACTTAAGCCCAATTTGCAGAAGTACCTTGAAGCAGCCTAACTCGAATTCAAGAGTTAAGAGTCCGAATTTCAAATGTAATCTCCAAGGAGAGAGTTTTATCAGATCTAAAGTCTTGAATGTAATCCTAGAGAGATAAGAAGATTGAGATTAGAGCATTAGATAAGAGATAGGATAGGATTAGTTCAAGATAAGATCAAAACTCCCTAAGGATAAGATGATCTCCTAGAAGGAGTTGGAAAACAGCCCTCTCTTTTGGCTATATAAAGAGGGGGGCGAACCAGCTCCAGCAATCACTCATTCCAAGATCCAAGAGATCATCAAGAAGACCAATAAGCAAGAAGGCAGTTCGGCTATGGAGAAGAAGAGCATGGAGATTGCGCAGATCATGAGTAGCTAAGCTTCTTTTTCTGGTTCAAGGGGGGAGGTTCGATTGTGTCATTGTGAGGTTCTATAGTTACTTTATTTTATTTCTTTTTAATTCAAGTATTCATTGGTACTTGTGCACATTTTTATTGGATGTTAATGTTAATTAGTCTGACAAGCTAAATTAATGTTGATTTTCCTACTGCTATCCATGATTTCGGTGATCCGTAATTGTCATGAATAATGGTACAAGTAGCAATTATGTTGTTATTTTTTTGGGTCAATTGTTCGTGACAGCCTTTGACCAATGTTTTAACATGGTTCAACCTAAAAGAATCGATGGAACAAAATTCAGTAATTGTAGCTATCTCAATTATTGTTATTTTGGTTTAATTGTTTTCACAAATCTTAATGCTATCACTGTTTAACATGGAACGCTATCGTACCCAGTTGAGTGGTGATAAGTGTTGATCGAATGCTGGGTTTGGTCAACTGAATTAGGAAAACACAAGGTTTATTATGGCTATCTTAATAAATCTAAGGTTAAATGCTTGAATTGCAAGAATGCTAAATTGTACCTAGGATCGATGGCCAATCGATTCAACCCAAACCCTTGAACCAGAATTCGGTAAGACTGATTTTCTCTTGTTTGTTTAGTTTGTTATTCTTTTAATTTTAGTTATTTAATATTTCCACACAATTACTTTATCCATTCGGCTAAGAGATTACTGATTTGCTCCCTGTGGGATTCGACCTAGAACCACTTTTATTGCAAATATTTTATTGTGGGACTAGTACTAATTTTGAGGGCTTCGACAAACCCGTCAAAATTTTGGTGTCGTTGCCGGGGAGCAAATTTAATTTCTTAGCTATTACCTTCCTCTTGTTAACCTCTTTCATTTTATGACTCGTGCTTCTCAACGAGGTGAACTCGAGTACAACCCTGAAATTGAGAGGACCACCCGTCGTTTAAGAAAGGAGGCGAAGCAAAGGAAGGATCGTTTACCAAAGAAGGTGAATTCAGATTGTGATCTTCCCATCTTCGAAGAAGTAGAAAGAATGGCTGACAGAGAGAGGACATTAAGGGAGTTTGCTGCACCAATTATGAACCAACAACCTTTATGCATCACGTACCCCACTCTTGAGGTAGCCTTTGAACTCAAATCTGGTTTGATTCAATTATTACTTCTGTTTCATGGTTTCCCAGGTGAGGACCCTCACAAACATCTAAAGGAATTTCATGTCGTCTGTTCAAGCATGAAGTCCCAAGGTATGACCGGGGACCAGGTAAAACTCATAGCCTTTCCATTTACTTTAAGAGATAAAGCAAAGGATTGGTTGTATATTCTTCCTCCCGGATCAATACTTACATGGGACGAGATGAATAGGATATTTTTAGATAAATATTTTCCTGCATCCCAGGCTGCAAATATAAGAAAAGAAATATGTGGAGTTCGGCAATTTGGTGGTGAGACACTATACGAATATTGGGAAAGATTTAAACAACTTGTTGCTAGCTGTCCACATCACCAAATACCTGAACAACTATTAATCCAATACTTCTATGAAGGGCTGCAGCCCATGGATAGAAGTATGGTCGATGTAGCCAATGGAGGAGCCTTGGTGAACAAGACACCCGAAGCGGCCAGGGAGTTAGTCTCCAACATGGCCGAAAATTCACAACAGTTTGGTGCAAGGACAGATGGTACCATTAGACGGGTTAATGAGGTAAGCCATGTAATTTTAGAAAATCATATTTCTGACCTAACTACTTTGGTAAGACAACTCGCTGCAGGACAAGTACAAACTGCCAGGGTGTGTGGTATCTGTTCGATTCCTGGCCATCCTACGGACATGTGTCCATCATTGCAAGATGGTTCGATGCAGCAAGTCAATGCCGTAGGAGGATTACCGGGCTAGCCCCAACGAAAGTATGATCCCTACTCCAATTATTACAATCCGGGGTGGAGAGATCACCCAAACCTATGCTACGGGAACCAAGGAGGACAGCAGCAATACCAGCACCATTTTTTCAGTCAACAGCTCCAGTTTTCAACACCCATCACAGCGCAAGGCCAACCCTCGAATTCAGGTACATCATTAGAAGATATAGTTAAGGCTCTAGCTACTAATACTCAGCAATTTCAACAGAAAACAAGAGCCAGCATTCAGAATTTGGGGAACCAAATCAGCCAACTTGCCACTGCCGTTAGCAAGTTGGAGGTGTAGAGCTCCGGGAAACTACCATCACAAACGGTAGTCAACCCCAAGGAGAATGTAAATGCAGTGGTGCTGAGAAGCGGGAAGGAACTGCAGCTAGAACCTACCTCACCAAGGAAGGTGGATAAAAGACAAGAAGAAGACAAGGTGCAGGACTCAAGAGTTAGAGAGAACGTTTCAGCCATGATCAAGAGGACCATACCAGAAAAACATGCTGATCCAGGTATGTTCACCCTACCCTATGTGATTGGCAATAAGCAAATCGAGTATGCCATGCTGGACTTAGGTGCATCTATCAACGTCATGCCATACTCGATTTACTATGCTTTGAGATTAGGTCCTTTAAGGGAAATTAAAGCTGTTATCCAATTAGCTGATCGTTCTAACGCCTTCCCAGAAGGGATTGTTGAGAATGTAATGGTGCAGGTTAACGATTTAATTTTCCCAGCTGATTTTTACATTTTGAAGATGGAGGAGGACACGATCGAAAGTTCAGCCCCACTTCTATTAGGCAGGCCATTTATGAAAATGGCCAAGACCAAAATAGATGTGGATGAGGGTACCTTCTCCGTCGAAATCGGCGGGGAGACTATTAAATTTAATATTTTTGAAGGTATGAAGTACCCAAATGAAGACCATTCGGTTGATACTATTGATCCAACTATGCAGGAATTTTTTGAAAAAGATATGAATGAGGAGCTAGATTCGAGTGCACAATTGGATACGAAGGCCCCTATTCCAGATTTGAACAAGCTCATGATGGTTGGAAGGGGAGCACACCGAAAGCTGAAACCACGAGAGCTAAAGTAGCAAAGGAGGACGTCGAGCATAATGACGTTAAACAATTGCGCTTGTGGGAGGCAACCCATTGTGTTTAGTTAATTTTGTTATTTTGTTTGGATTTGATTTTTGTGTTTAGCAGGAACCCAACAAGACAAACAGGGAAGTACCCCCAAATCCTTCTACTTTATGCATAATCACATACACTAGGAACAATGTATAACTTAAGTGTGGGGGGATTAGGAAAATCTGATGGAAATTTGGGATACTTTACCTTCTTCAAATTTCTGCTCCTGGAAACTTATCCTTGAACGATTTCAACTTATCAGGAATCATGTGCTTAGGCTGAATAGATAAGATAGGATGCAAGCATGAATAACTGAATCTTTCTTGGCTGCATATGGTACCTCATGATTTTAATCGATCAATAGGCAAGATGCATAAGGGTTTGATTGATTTTCACATAATTATTTGTCAAACATGGGTTGATTATTCTAGAACTTGTTGTGTTAGGCATATAGAGACCACGATCAATGAATTCATGGATCAGGCGGTGAAACCCTGTGATTCTTGTGAAAAAAAAAAAGAGGGAGTTTGAAACTAAAATCGTGATTAATGTGAGATGGAGCATAAAATGCACTCACATCTAGAAACAAAAAACAAGTGTGAGATGGAGCATAAAATGCACTCACATCTAGAAACAAAAAACAAGTGTGAGATGGAGCATAAAATGCACTCACATCTAGAAATGAAAACAAGTGTGAGATGGAGCATAAAATGCACTCACATCTTGAAAAGAAGGCAAGGGTGAGATGGAGCATAAGATGCACTCACCCTAGAACCCCAACCCCATTCTCACAATCAGATCCTAGGAATTCACACTAAGTGATGAAGATGTGATACATAGCAAGTTTATGGCAATAAGCACACCTTGTTTTGATTCAAAGGAAAGTATTTACATCTGGCCGAATTGGTTTGTTAAAAGCAATGAGCACCCGTGCAGTCTAAGGAGTTTCAGCCCTGGAAGGCTTGTCTCCTTGACTATCGATTTAACTTGGGACCATGAGGAATGGTGATTTGCGATCACTCTTGGACAAGAAAAAGGGGAGAAAGAGATGAAAAGGGAAAGGTTACCAAGTCTGAACTAAAGCATGAAATGAACCAGGCCTCATGTAGAGAAAAAGAAAGATTGAAAATGAATAGTTAGTCTCTCTTGTGTTACTTGAGTTTTTGCCTTGCCCGAGGACGGGCAAAGTTTAAGTGTGGGGGGATTTGATGAGACCAAAATGAACCCTAATTTTATCCCCTAATATTCACTCCTTTACATTTATTTATCACTTAAATGGACTCATTACTCTTGTATTTCGATTCAGGGCAATAAAAAAGGCAATTGGAAGAAAACAGGGCAAATCGGGTGATTTTGCACAGTTTCGGCGACAGTCAGTAATCTGGGCCTAACTCTCAATTCCGGACACCGAATTAGACAATTCAGGAAGTATTAGAAAGATGAAAGGAAGGCCCACAACTTTTATGTTTTGGATTTTGACAGATTCGGCCCGCATTGAGTATGAAAACGAGCCCAAAGTTAGAGCAAGTTTGTAGCCAGGCCCATTTCACAACTTAAGCCCAACTCGCAGAAGTACCTTGAAGCAGCCCAACTCGAATTCAAGAGTTAAGAGTCCGAATTTCGAATGTAATCTCCAATGAGAGAGTTTTATCAGATCTAAAGTCTTGAATGTAATCCTAGAGAGATAAGAAGATTGAGATTAGAGCATTAGATAAGAGATAGGATAGGATTAGTTCAAGATAAGATCAAAACTCCACAAGGATAAGATGATTTCCTAGAAGGAGTTGGAAAACAGCCCTCTCCTTTGGCTATATAAAGAGGGGGGTGAACCAGATCCAGCAATCACTCATTCCAAGATCCAAGAGATCATCAAGAAGACCAAGAAGCAAGAAGGCAATTCGGCTATGGAGAAGAAGAGCATGGAGATTGCGCAGATCATGAGTAGCTAAGCTTCTTTTCCTGGTTCAAGGGGGGAGGTTCGATTGTGTTATTGTGAGGTTCTATAGTTACTTTATTTTCTTTATTTTTAATTCAAGTATTCATTGGTTCTTGTGCACATTTTTATTGGATGTTAATGTTAATTAGTCTGACAAGCTGAATTAAGTTTGATTTTCCTACTGCTATCCATGATTTTGGTGATCCGTAATTGTCACGAATAATGGTACAAGTAGCAATTAGGTTGATATCTTTTTTGGGTCAATTGTTCGTGACAGCCTTTGACCAATGTTTTAACATGGTTCAACCTAAAAGAATCGATGGAACAAAATTCAGTAATTGCAGCTATCTCAATTATTGTTACTTTGGTTTAACTGTTTTCACAAATCTTAATGCTATCACTGTTTAACATGGAACGCTATCGTACCCAGTTGAGTGGTGATAAGTGTTGATCGAATGCTGGGTTTGGTCAACTGAATTAGGAAAACACAAGGTTTACTATGGCTATCCTAATAAATTTAAGGTTAAATGCTTGAATTGCAAGAATGCTAAATTGTACCTAGGATCGATGGCCAATCGATTCAACCCAAACCCTTGAACCAGAATTCGGTAAGACTGATTTTCTCTTGTTTGTTTAGTTTGTTATTCTTTTAATTTTAGTTATTTAATACTCCCACACAATTACTTTATTCATTCGGCTAAGAGATTACTGATTTGCTCCCTGTGGGATTCGACCTAGAACCACTTTTACTGCAAATATTTTATTGTGGGACTAGTACTAATTTTGAGGGCTTCGACAAACCCGTCAATTACACAGAAACATACCAAGGGAACATGAATCAAATATGCACTTTTATTCATTTACAATAAACTCATAAAGTACATCATTTTGATTGAAGCTAAGGGCATACAAAACTATCTAACAGGTGCATCTACGATTGGAAGGCATCTACGTGATCATTTGGGTCGAATGACCCATCCTACTTGTCAAGAGGGGGAAGCTTGAAGTCTTTAAGCATTGGGCTACTAATAGCTTGGGAGACAGGGGGATTGAACTGAAAGGATGGGAGCCTTGGCTTCACCCAAGCTTATTTCTTCTTTGCCTCCAAGCTCAGATAGGTCGTGGGTGGCAGACCGATGAGCTCGGCAGCGGTGTCTCTGTTTCTTGGTGGGCTCGGAATTTGTACTATTCACCTCTGTGCTGTCCGGGATGGTGTGTGCAGGAAGTAGCTCAAGCCATTGGTGATGACTGTGGACAGAAGGATCCTACTTAGAGCCTGTGGCTAGAATCTCGAACTAGTTCTCCAAGAATGGGGTATCAGGCTTGGATGGCTGAGAGGATATGGACTTGGCGAGCTGGGGTCCTTCCGACCTGACCGCCTGTGCCGAGGTCGGAGTGACCAGTCTTTCCTGTCTGCTGCAGGAGGAGGCCTGACTTCTTGGAGGGTTCTGGGGGGCCTTTCCTGGGCGAGAAAGTTGCTCCTCTTAACGATGGGACCTAGCCCGCTGTGAGGCTGGGTGCCGAGGAGGGAGGTGCGATTGCTGAAGCTGAGGCTATGGTAGCTGGGGAAATTGCTGTTGGTACTGGTATTGGGAGACCCAGTGTAGCATGTGCTATTGATAGATCTGAAACTGCTGAAACTGTTGCATTTGAGCATGCATGACCCGCATGCATTGCACCAAATCTTCAGTCGGCTCAGGCTAGCCATTGGGGGCACAACCAAGGGTTCAGTGAAGGTTGTTCCAACTGTGGTAGGGAGTGGAGCAACAATGGGTGCCCCTACAAGAGTCACGTTCAAACTAGGGATCCCGTTCGCTAAGAGGGGGACGGTAAACTATCCGATACAGATAGTAGGGAGCTGGGGCTGTTCTGTGGAGTTATTCATCTCTATGTTTCATCCGATATTGCTTGAGGATGCCATGAGTGTCGAGTTTTTGGAGAGTAAAGAGATGTGAAAGTTTCAGGAAAGGATTTTTGAAGCATTTCCCACAGACAGTGCCAAATGATGTAGCGCGATCCAGTCACTCCTAACTGGCACTCACGTGGCTCCTTGAAGGTACCTGAGGTGAAGAAGAAGAAGAATAGAACACTTCAGGAGTACCCTTAATATAATTGGTCCTTGGGATGACTTGTCTGCTTGGGAGCTCAGGCGAGCTAGTTCCCCTAGCTCGCGAGCTAAAGTTGCCTAGAAGTATCCCTTCAAAGGTAGCTCGGGGAACCCGGAGCTCGCATTGTGGCGAGCTCCTCCTTTTGTGAGCTACAATGTAGCGAGCTGCTTTATGGGCCCGTCACTTGGTAGCACTAGGCAACAATGCTGAGCAATCGCTCGTGCTGAGTTAGTGTCCATGTGTCACCATTTCATAGGTGAGGTTAAATCGTACTCCATCACACACTATTACTTGCCCACGATCTGTACACTTGCAGAAATCGTACAACATTTATGTCCCATTAGGTACACATACCCATTACCGAGAGTATCCATTGGTAAAAGCTATAAAATATGAATGTGAATTGTGTCCTATCATTCAAGGGATCACATACATCTATATGTATAAGGCCAAGTGCACCTATACTTCTTTTAGGCTTACCTATAAATGTATTCTTGGTCATCTTTCCTTAAAGGCAAGGTTCATAAGTTGGTAGATATTCTATTGTAACAAAATCTAGAGGATCGTCCTTCACCAATCTTGGTCATCTTTCCTCCTCACTAGTCAAGGTTTCCACCAGGTAACTATCTTGGTCATAACCATAACGGATTGGTGGCCTGGATACCCGAGTGGATCTTCTAGGTTGGTTACTACTTGGAACTTGTGGGACATCTCCCATTTCTCCTGAGCTCTCCTCATCAAGAACAATTTCCTAACGATGGGTGTCTAGGATGTAATCGGTCTTCAAGAATTGGGCATTTTCGACTGCAGAAAACTTTCTGCTCACTTGGGTCATAGAATAGGTAACCTACAGAGCCTTTTGGGTAGCCTACAAATAGGCAACGGCTGGTCTTGGATTCCAACTTGTCTACACTCGTTCTTTTAACGTGTGCTGGACAACCCCAAATCTTCAAGTGTTTGACACTTGGTTTCTTTCCGGTCCAAAGTTCATATGGAGAGTTCATAAACGATTTGGTTGGAAACTGATTCAGCATGTAAATCACAGTCTATAATGCGTAACCCCAAAAGGATGTGGGTAACTCTGAGTGTATGAGAAGTGACCAGACCATATCCAATAAGGTCCTATTCCTCTTCTCTGAAACATCGTTAAGTTGTGGTGTAGCAAGAGGAGCTAATTGTGATACTTGAAAGAATGGTAGGATCCATCTAATGGACGCCAAAAAGGTTACGGAATGGGTGGGCGAATTTCAAAAATTTCCTACCTTCTCTCAACTGGGAATCATATTCCCTAAATTTAGAATACAGTATTCAAGGATCCTACTTGAACCATAATCAAACCAGATCTGTACCAAAAGATAAATGGGAGGAATATACCTGATCCGGAGAAGCAGTATCTCCCAAAATTGGTGTTCACGACCAAAGAATGTTCCAAGATCCGTTCCTGTTGAAGATGACACAGCTGTGAATGGAACAGAACCAGCAGGGTGCGTCCTTCACACTGGATCCTTCACAAGAATCCTCTGGAAGTACTAAACACTGAATCCTTTTCAGTCTTTCTTGCAAGACTGATGTCAAGAACAGATTTCTTGACTTTCTTCTCTGCAAAGATCTAATCTTCCAAAGGCAGATGGCGGCGGCAGGAGGAGATTTCCAAAACAAAAAGGCTGAACTGTTTTTCTGTTTTTTTTTGGAGAGTATGAATCAGATCAGATCTGAATTCGCAGGAGGTATCCTATACCTCTTCAAGGCGGTTCGAAATCTCCTCCTTTCTTCTTGATTAAGAAACCTCCTTTTTAGGAGTTATCCCAATCCAAATCAGTATTTGGATAGGGGATAATCTTAATCCTTTTCTGCAGATAGAGTTAGCTTACTCCTGATCTTATCAGGAGGTTACCAGATTCAAATCTAATTTGAATTTGGTCTCTAAGAGTGGATAAGGCTAAAAGGCCCAATCCTTTTACTAACTTTAATCTCAAATTCGCCCCATGGATGGGTGATCATATCAGCCCACCTCGAAAATGGGCTTTTGGCCCATTAAGTGTTCAGTGTCTAATTACTTTCCAATCTGCTGCCCAGTTGGGCTTCTTTGTATGGCGTGGGACCCAAGCATTGATCTACACACCAGCCACATGAGTTTGGCCCAGCCTTTAATACAAGGCCCAGCCGGATTCACTGAAAAACTCAATGAACCCCTTGAGTCCATCATATGGACCCTATGGGCCCAACACTTACATTAAGTGGTCCCTGGGCCAAGCCATCTTATAAAAACCCAGGGACTGTGGGCAGGTGCAAGATTAGCCCATCAGGTATTATCCTCAATGGTCTTACACTTAACCTCTCAGCCCTTAATGATCAAGCACTGCCCGACAAGAGAGGACCTCTCCCTCGGCTGCAAGGAACAGTGCCGCACTCTCCTCTCACATGGATCCCGGGAATTAAAACCATTTGCAAACAATTCGAAACCTTACATATATATATAAATATATTAATTTTGCAAAACAAAATTCCAACGATTGAAATCAACTGCCGGCAGTTTGGTTTCCATCAGAGAGAGTGCATTCCCGATCATTACCCTTTGTCCGACAAAGTGGCTTATTCTGTCACTATGATCACCCACTCAGATGAATTCTCAAACTGCCCCAACATACCCAGGTTTTGATCCCCGCTAAGGATCTCACTGAATGGCATATCAAAGGCAGCCTGATCCAACACCTAGTGAAATGTCATAATCGAGTCTAGGGGTCAGGTGTAACTTTTCAGTTTTGCCCATCTATCTCCAAGGTCCAGGGCAATACTGGAAATCTGGTCCGGTTCACGGATTCAAGTAATCCCATACTGCATGTGCCTCGGGTCTTACCCTGATGGCTGAGACAGGCCATCCCAACACTTGGTGGCACACCAGTATCAGCCTTGGCAGGATAAATCTCCCCAGACTTATCCAACAGCTGTGAACATTTAAAACAAACATGAGTCTCTATAAATGTCCAGTTTTAGGGTTTTACACAGAATTAAACCAAACAACATGAATCAAACATGCACTTTATTTATTTCCACTAAATAACAAAAGTACATCAAATCAGATTGAAGCTAAGGGCATACAAAACTGTCTAACAGCTCCCACTTGCACTTAGGTCCAATCTGGTACAAGCCGGAGTCCCATACTTTCCACGTGTTTCTCAAACACCTTCTGTGTCAGTGGCTTAGTCAATGGGTTTGCCACATTATCCGCTGATGCTACCTTCTGAATCAGGACGCCCCCTCTACCAACGATCTCTCGCAGTACATGGTACTTTCTCTCGATGTGCTTCGACTTCGAGTGAGCCCGAGGCTCTTTAGCCTGGGCGATCGCTCCATTGTTGTCACACAACAATGGGATGGGAGATGTGCTGGATGGAATCACTCCCAATTCGTGTATGAACTTCTTCATCCACACGGCTTCCTTGGCAGCTTCACTTGCGGCAATGTACTCGGCCTCGGTTGTGGAGTCTGCAGTGGACCCCTGTTTGCTGCTTTTCCAGCAAATAGCACACGATCCTATCGTGAAAACATACCCAGATGTAGACTTTCTATCATCTGGATCCGACTGGAAATCGGCATCGGTATACCCTAGAACTTGCAGTGAACTACCATCGAATACCAGACAAAACTCTTTTGTCCTTCGAAGGTATTTGAGTATGTTCTTCACAGCAGTCCAATGCTCCTGCCCTGGGTTTGCCTGGAATCTGCTTACTACACTCACCGCCTGAGCAATGTCAGGGCGAGTGCACAGCATGGCATACATGATGCTCCCTACGGCTGAGGCATAGGGAACGTCTCTCATGCTCTCAATCTCCTCAGAAGTCTTGGGAGACATCTTCTTGGAGAGAGTGACTCCGTGCCTGAAAGGAACGTTTCCTTTCTTGGAGTTCTCCATGCTGTACCTTTTGACAATTTTGTCAATATAAGCAGCCTGGGATAATCCAATTATCCGCTTCGATCTATCTCTATAGAGTCGAAGACCCAGTATGTATGAAGCTTCTCCAAGATCTTTCATGGAGAACTGCTGTGATAGCCATACCTTGACCGAAGTCAACATTCCTACATCATTCCCAATGAGTAGGATATCGTCCACGTACAACACCAAAAAGGTGATCTTATCCCCACTGGACTTCCTGTAAACACAGGGCTCATCCGGATTCTGCTCAAAGTCAAACGTTTTGACTGCAAAATCAAAACGGATGTTCCAACTCCTAGAAGCCTGCTTAAGTCCATATATGGATCTATTAAGTTTACATACCATGTGTTCCTGACCAGCAGCAATGAAGCCTTGCGGCTGCTACATGTAGATATCTTCACTAAGATCTCCATTCAGGAACGCGGTTTTGACATCCATTTGCCAAATCTCATAGTCATGGTACGCTGCTACAGCTAGCAGGATCCTAATGGATTTAAGCATGGCCACGGGCGAAAAGGTTTCCTCATAGTCGATGCCTTCTTTCTGAGTATACCCTTTCACCACCAAGCGAGCTTTAAAGGACTCAATCCTGCCATCGGGGCCCTTCTTCCTCTTGTAGATCCATTTGCAACCAATTGCTTTTACCCCGGGGGGCGGATCCACTAGAGTCCAGACTCCATTGGTCTCCATTGAGTCCATTTCAGCTCTCATGGCCTCCACCCACTTCTGGGAGTCTATGTCTAACATAGCTTCCGCGTAAGTCACGGGATCCTCTTCACTAGTCAAGGTTTCCACCAGGTAACTATCCTGGTCATAACCATATCAGACTGGTGGTCTGGATACCCGGGTGGTTCTTCTAGGTTGGTCATTACCTGGAATTTGTGGGACATCTCCCACTGCTCTTGAGCTCTCCTCATCAAGAACTATTTCCTGACGATGGGTGTCCAGGATGTAATCGGATTCTAAGAACTGGGCGTTTCGACTGCAGAACACTTTCTGCTCACTCGGGTCATAGAATAGATAACCCACCGAATCCTTTGGGTAGCCTATAAATAGGCAATGACTGGTTTTAGATTCCAACTTGTCCGCACTTGTTCTTTTAACATGTGCAGGACAACCCCAAATCTTCAAGTGTCTTACACTTGGCTTCCTTCCGGTCCAAAGTTCATATGGAGTTTTAGGAACTGATTTGGTTGGAACCCGATTCAGCACGTAGATAGCAGTCTCTAATGCGTATCCCCAAAAGGATGTGGGTAATTGTGAGCGTACGAGAAGTGACCGGACCATGTCCAACAAGGTCCTATTCCTCCTCTCTGAAACACCGTTGAGTTGAGGTGTAGCAGGAGGAGCTAATTGTGACACTATCCCATTGGCCTTTAAGTAGTCCCTGAATTCGTCAGAGAGATACTCGCCACCTTGATCTGATCGAAGGGCCTTAATTTCTCTCCCTAACTGTTTCTCGACTTCCTGTCTGAACTCTTTGAACTTTTCAAATGATTCAGACTTATGTCTCATTAGGTACACGTAACCATATCGTGAAAAATCATCTGTAAAGGTGATGAAGTAAACGTGTTGATTCCGTGTCCTAACACTCAGGGGACCACATACATCAGTATGTATCAGGTCAAGTGTGCCTTCAGATCTTTCAGGCTTACCGTCAAATGGCCGCTTAGACATCTTACCTTGAAGGCAAGGTTCACAAGTGGGAAGATTTTCTACGGTTAGAAAATCCAAAGGACCATCCTTTACCAGCCTTGTGATTCGGTCAATACCGATATGGCCAAGTCGGTAATGCCAGAGGCACGTGGGACTTACTGTATCACGATTCCTTTTCTTGGGATTTTTGACCGACGTAGTTTCGGTTAAGTTAGTTTCCAGAGAAGGATGTAGAACATAGAGACCGTTCTCTTGTTCCCCGCATGTGATGAATTTATTATTCCGTTTAACAGTAATCACATTACTAAAATAAACAATATATCCATCAGCACACAGTTTTGAAACAGAAATCAAATTTCTTCTCAAGTTCTGTACATAAAGACAATCTTTAAGTACAAGTATTCCTTCTTTAAAAACTAATTCTACGGTTCCTATTGCCGCTGCTGCAACACTTGCAGTTGTTCCCAAGAATAATGTCACTTCACCTTCACTCAACCTTCTGCTAACTTTGAACCCCTGCAGTGAGTTACACGCAAGAGTTGAAGCCCCGGAGTCAACACACCAGGACACAGAAGTAACTAATAAGTTAGTTTCTATGACACAAGTTTCGATGTTACCTTTCTTAGATTCCAGGTAGGCAGGACAATTCCTCTTCCAGTGGCCGGTCTGCTTGTAGAAGTGACAGACATCAGATGCCTTGTTCTTCTTCTACTTCTTAGGATTGGTAGCCTTCTTCTGAGGCTTCTTTGCCTTTCTCTTTTTCTTGCCCGATTTGTTAGCTTCAGCAAGCATAACCACAGGCTCATCCTTCTTGAGTAGATCCTCGGCTCTCTGCAACATATTGCTGAGTTCCTGGACGCTGACATTCAGTTTATTCATATTGTAGTTCATTGTGAACGCATTGAAGGAAGAGGGCAAAGAATTGAGGATGGCATCCACTTGCGTGCCAAGATCTAGCCCAGATCCAAGAGCTTCAAGTTCGTTAATGTAACCCATCATCCGAAGACAATGGTCATGAACTTTCTGCCCTTTGGTCATCTGCGCGGTCATGAACAATTTCAGGACCTTCTGTCGAGTAGAACGGTTCTGATCTTCATACATTGTTCTTGGACTGTCCAATATGTCCTTGGCTAGTTCGATCTGATCGAACTGCCTCTGTATTGAGTTGTCTAATGAGGCAATGACAAAGCAGTGGGCTAGGGAGTTCTTATCCTCCCACTCTTGGTAGTCCCTCCTACGGGCCTCAGAAGCCCTATCACCCGGACGTTCCGGTGCAGGATTTTTCACCACCTTGTCTAACTTTTCGGAAGTTAGGACCAGCATAAGATTTCTATACCAGTCGGCATAGTTTGGCCCCTTTAGCTTGTTATCGTCTAGAAGCTTTGCAAATTGACCGTTTGCCTTTTTCTGATAAAATAGCAAAATCATTAGTCCACAACCTTAGTTTCATTCATGTTACCTACATAGATATGGCTTTTAATCTATGTTCCATTCCCATTTGTTCATCTCTGAGATTTCCCTCCTTTCTCAGTGACGGAGACGGCAAAATGTCTCTGGAAATGTGGGAAATCACATGGGGTGCGTGAAGCCAACTGTTTCAGCTGCATAACCTCACCACCTTTCTGTGACGGATCATATCCACTCATCAAATGAGTTTCCCTTTGGCCTCTGTCAGACAAGGTTCAGAGCCGTTTTCAGGTAAACCTTTCTGTCCAGTGAGTGCTTACCCATCATATTCAGGTTACGCCAAGGTACCGTGAGAGAGTTCCCATTTTCTGGTGAAGCCCCTCCCACATCGGTCTATGACGCCCCTATCATCTTATGAAACACTCTAATAGATCCAACAGCAAATGGATAGCCCAATTTTATGGTGCGTTTCCTCATTACTGAAGGACCCATCATTGTGCTAATGACGGAAGGCCTTTAGAGAGTCCATCATATGGGTCTCCCTATCACATGCATTCATATTTGCTGGAGGGAACAAAAACGCCCTAGTTTTAATTTAGGTCAAACCAGAGTGGCTCCCACTGACTTTCATAAAGTCAGATTTCTGGTGGGCCTTAATCGGCTAGGGGTTCCGTACGCATCCCTTTTCAGGGTTGTGGGGGCCCACCAAACAAAGAGGGGTCATCCAATGACCTTGAAGGACACCATGGCAATGATGTGCATTCAGCCATGGTATGCGCAAGAGCCACTAACGAGTCTTCATGGGCCAAGTACTTATGGCCCATGGTCGCAGCACATCAAACATCCAAACATCACATGTAAAGGAGGAATTGATCCAATCAATTAACTGCTGTAAAGCCCATTGAATAGCCCATTTAAAAACTAAGTCATTAACAATTAATGACTACTAGGTGTATGGGCTGAATCGCAGATAGCAATTTGGCCCATACAGCTTATCTCACAGTAATGGGCCTTTTGCAGTTTTAACCCTTTAAAACTGGGCTTTACAGGTGGGCTGAATTAATCCTTGTAATTGAACATCAGATCTGGAACAGCAAGTGTGAGAAATACAGACTGAAAACAGTCCCTATCGAACCCCTGATTCGGTCCAAACAGTTTTGGTCCAATCTAGTCCGAGAGGATCCAAAACTGATTTTCAATTCAAGAATTAATTCATGAAAGATCTGAAATTAATAATTTTGATTTCAAACAATCACAAATCAAACTATGGACTGTTCGCATCACCTGCAAAACAGAGGTTAATCACAAGGGTTGCAGTTTCACAAACTGCAAATCGCAGAAAATGATTTCTTCAACTGCAAATCTCCAGTGCCGCCTTCTTCTTCCTTCTTCTTTAATCAAGAAAAATAACAGAAATCCTATTTCTATTAATTACATTCTTCATCAAATCCTATACATTTAGTCTAAAATAAAAAAAAATTAATTACAAACCGAATATAAATAAGAGGAAAGTAAAAGGGTGCGCAGACTATCTGCACCAAATCTGCACTGTGATCTCCAGGTTCGAACAGTCCATTAAATCAAAATAAATAAAGAACAATTCTAAATAAATTTTGGATTTAATAAAATTAATTTCAGATCAATCGCCCTTAACAAGAAACAGTTTCTTGAAAAAGAATACAATCTGCGCAAATCCTGAAAGAACACCTTCTATCCATCTGCGCAGGGTTAGATCTGATTTTCTTTTGGTTCAAGATTCGAACCTGTGGCTCTGATACCACTGAAAGAATGGTAGGATCCATCTAATGGACGCCAAAAAGGTTGCGGAATGGGTGGGCGAACTTCAAAAATTTCCTACCTTCTCTCAAATGGGAATCATATTCCCTAAATTTAGAATACAGTATTCAAGGATCCTACTTGAACCATAATCAAACCAGATCTGTACCAAAAGATAAATGGGAGGAATATACCTGATCCGGAGAAGCAGTATCTCCCAAAGTTGGTGTTCACGCCCAAAGAATGCTCCAAAATCCGTTCCTGCTGAAGATGACACAGCTGTGAATGGAACAGAACCAGCAGGGTGCGTCCTACACACTGGATCCTTCACAAGAATCCTCTGGAAGTACTAAACACTGAATCCTTTTCAGTCTTTCTTGCAAGACTGATGTCAAGAACAGATTTCTTGACTTTCTTCTCTGCAAAGATCTAATCTTCCAAAGGCAGATGGCGGCGGCAGGAGGAGATTTCCAAAACAAAAAGGCTGAACTGTTTTTCTATATTTTTTTTTTCTTTTGGAGAGTATGAATCAGATCAGATCTGAATTCGCAGGAGGTATCCTATACCTCTTCAAGGCGGTTCGAAATCTCCTCCTTTCTTCTTGATTAAGAAACCTCCTTTTTAGGAGTTATCCCAATCCAAATCAGTATTTGGATAGGGGATAATCTTAATCCTTTTCTGCAGATAGAGTTAGCTTACTCCTGATCTTATCAGGAGGTTACCAGATTCAAATCTAATTTGAATTTGGTCTCTAAGAGTGGATAAGGCTAAAAGGCCCAATCCTTTTACTAACTTTAATCTCAAATTCGCCCCATGGATGGGTGATCATATCAGCCCACCTCGAAATGGGCTTTTGGCCCATTAAGTGTTCAGTGTCTAATTACTTTCCAATCTGCTGCCCAGTTGGGCTTCTTTGTATGGCGTGGGACCCAAGCATTGATCTACACACCAGCCACATGGGTTTGGCCCAGCCTTTAATACAAGGCCCAGCCGAATTCACTGAAAAACTCAATGAACCCCTTGAGTCCATCATATGGACCCTATGGGCCCAACACTTACATTAAGTGGTCCCTGGGCCAAGCCATCTTATAAAAACCCAGGGACTGTGGGCAGGTGCAAGATTAGCCCATCAGGTATTATCCTCAATGGTCTTACACTTAACCTCTCAGCCCTTAATGATCAAGCACTGCCCGACAAGAGAGGACCTCTCCCTCGGCTGCAAGGAACAGTGCCGCACTCTCCTCTCACATGGATCCCGGGAATTAAAACCATTTGCAAACAATTCGAAACCGTACATATATATATAAATATATTAATTTTGCAAAACAAAATTCCAACGATTGAAATCAACTGCCGGCAGTTTGGTTTCCATCAGAGAGAGTGCATTCCCGATCATTACCCTTTGTCCGACAAAGTGGCTGATTCTGTCACTATGATCACCCACTCAGATGAATTCTCAAACTGCCCCAACATACCCAGGTTTTGATCCCCGCTAAGGATCTCACTGAATGGCATATCAAAGGCAGCCTGATCCAACACCTAGTGAAATGTCATAATCGAGTCTAGGGGTCAGGTGTAACTTTCCAGTTTTGCCCGTCTATCTCCAAGGTCCAGGGCAATACTGGAAATCTGGTCCGGTTCAAGGATTCAAGTAATCCCATACTGCATGTGCCTCAGGTCTTACCCTGATGGCTGAGACAGGCCATCCCAACACTTGGTGGCACACCAGTATCAGCCTTGGCAGGATAAATCCCCCCAGACTTATCCAACAGCTGTGAACATTTAAAACAAACATGAGTCTCTATAAATGTCCAGTTTTAGGGTTTTACACAGAATTAAACCAAACAACATGAATCAAACATGCACTTTATTTATTTCCACTAAATAACAAAAGTACATCAAATCAGATTGAAGCTAAGGGCATACAAAACTATCTAACAATACTATCCCATTGTCCTTTAAGTAGTCCCTGAATTCATCAGAGATATACTCGCCACCTCGATCAAATTGAAGGGCTTTAATTTCTCTCCCCAATTGTTTCTCGACCTCTTATCTAAACTCTTTATACTTTTCAAAGGATTTAGACTTGTGTCTCACACGTACCCAAGTGTGAGATGGAGCATAAAATGCACTCACACCGAAAAGAAAAAAAAAAAGGTGAGATGGAGCATAAAATGCACTCACCCTTAGAAATAAGTAATTGTGGTGACAACCGAGGTTCAAAGGGGCACTCTAAAGTTGAACTCTCATTGAGATTTAGTTACAGATGTGAAACTTAGTGAAATTTGATTATTAACCTTGACAATTAAGGAGCTGATTTATATATGAATTAGGAGTGAAGGCTAGACTATGTTGAAATTGATATTCTCCTTTCCTCGGATCTGATACATATCTTAAATGGTAATTTACAAGAATAAGAGTTGAGCACTTACAAAAGTTCCCCGACTACTCAATGCATTTCTATCTTAAAAAGTTCACCAGGTAAATGGTGAGAACAGAAGGGGGGAATGTTAAGTTTATGGCTGATGTCTTTGCTTGAGGACAAGCAAAAGCTTAAGTGTGGGGGTATTTGATGAACTTACAATTTATCTATAATTTTTGAGGACTTTAGCATGGATTTTTATGCCGGTTTTATTAATTTTTGCCTTAATTTAGCTTAATGCTAAGAATAAGTTCAGGGATAATCAATCCAAGAAAAGGAAGGAAAAAGGCAAGAAAAGAAGGTTCAAAAAGACCAATTTTAGTCCAGCCCGGTCATGGAAGCAAGAGAGAGCATTTCAGCCCAAAAAGAGCAAGTGAATTCCTTGAGAAAACCCAAGAAAATAAAGCCTAGCTATGAGGAGAATTCGGCCCAGCAAGGAAGGCCCATTTTTAGCCCAAATAACAGCCTAGAGTGTAGCCCACATGAGCTCAAAAGCAAGCTAAGTTGTAGCCCAAATAGCAGCCCAAAGGGAGCTAGGTGCGGCAACTTCTAGGAGTTTCTTGAAGAGAAGGAGGGAGCACTCTAGAAGGTTCATGAGGGGTGTAATACACCCCATTCTAGAGGCTTCAAGAAGGGGCAAGAGCCCCCTTGAAAAACTATATAAGGAGGCCTCTAGGAGGGGAGAAAGTTGTTCAATTGCTTGAGAGGAAGGCTCTCCCACTCTTAGAGGTTCGGCCACCTTGAGAGAAGAGAAGAGAAGAAGGCTAGGCGCAAGGAAGAAGAAGAAGAAGGGCTGAAGGAAGTTCAAGACAAGCAAGCTAGAAGAAGAAGGTGAGTTCGAATTAAGAGTTTGTGATTCAAAGATTTTCTGTAATAAATCATTTGTAGTTTCATTCTCTTTTGATTTGAATTCAGTTTCTTAGTTATATGTTCTTTCTTCTTTCTCCTTGTTTCCATTCTTCCTTGATGTATTTCAGCTTGTAAAATTTTAGTTCAGCAATCTAATTCTTTTTTATTCATTCAAATGGTCATGCATTGTATTTGAAGTTTCTTGAATAAGGGTGTGATTGTAGATTAATTCGGCCAACTAACCTTCAAAACTCAGATCTGAAATCTCAGATCTGAGATTGCAAGATCTGAATTGCTTGAAAGAGAATTCAGATCTGCAATTTTCAGATTGGGCGAATTAATCTACAGCTTGGAATTCCTAGAGTGCTTGAGAGAGACTCTAGGAATTCAGATCTACTATTCAAGAACTGAATTGAGTGCAAGGTTAGAGATAATTTGCACAATTCAGTTGGTGATCAATTCAGATTTGAATTGATGCCTTAGAAGTGTTTGAAGAAATGCATGCATGGGGATTAGATTCTTGCTAGAGATAGAAGAACCGTCACTCATGCATAGGATGAACATGCACTTGAGAGAGGCTGTTCATGACCTTGGGGTTTCACCAAACCAAGGCTCAATCATGATTCATTCGAATGATCCAAATTGATAGATTGCTGAATTCTGAGATTGACATTTACTGCTTACTCTTCTAACCTGAATTGAAGGCAATTGGGCCAATGATTTAGATAGATTTTAATTTAGGATTTCTTAGCTTTCATTAGAGTTTTGATTCATTTGTTGATCAGATAAGAAGTGCTCAATTTAGTATTGGTAATTGTTTCCTAAATCCTCATGGGAACGATACTTCACTCTCTACTTTATTACTCGAACGGCTAGTGCACTTGCTAGTGTCACAATGAGCAACAGGGGACCACATACATCAGTATGTATTAAGTCAAGTTTTCCTGTACATCTTTCAGGCTTACCGTCAAATGGCCGTTTGAATAATAACAGAGAGTAAAGTTTGAAGAAAAGGTAAAATCTTGAATAGAAGTTGATTGAGGGGAACTCCTCGCCCTTGAATCTTTAATTTTCCTCTTCGCCACCTTTCTTCTCCTCCTAGGTTACTGACTATTTCCTTGGAGGCTGAAGCCCCTTTGGAAGATTTCTCCTTGCTCCCTTGATTCATTCCCCAATGCTAGTCCTGAAGGGATAGGATATCCATCACATGGACACCCAAAGATTGCGGAATAAAGGGGCAAATTTCAAAAATTTTTCACTCCCTTTAACTGGGAATCGAATTCCCTATTTAGAAAATCATATTTTCAAGGATCATTCATGAACCATAAACTGAACCAAATCTGAACCAAAAGGAGTAGGAAGGGATTATACCTGATACAGAGAAACAGTATCTCCCAATGGAGGTGTTCATGCCAAAGGAAGGATCCAAAATCTGCTCCCACTGAAGATGGCGCAGTGCAGGGTGGAGCAGAATTAGCAGTGTTCTTCCAAAAGAACTTGACCCTTCTCAAGAATCACCTGAACAGCTTGTGAATACAACTCCCACCAATCTTTTCTCCAAAAGATTGGTATCAAGATCCAATCTTGATATCTCCCAAGAACTGGAGATCGAACTGCTATAGGCGGCGGCTGCAGAAAGGAGGCGGCAAGAGAGTATTTACAGGGTGCAGAATTCTCTCTTCTAATAATCTTAGCTCTAAAGACAAGAGTGTGTAGCTTGCATGTAATGTCTAAAGGCTGCCGCCCCCTCTTCCTTTTATAGACTTAAAGGGATCAGCTCCTAATCGCATTAGGAGTTGCTAACCCAAATCATATTTGGATTAGAAGTCCCTTTAAGATAAGGGATAACCCTTATCTTATCTGCAGATTAGATCAGCCATCTCCTAATCTAATTTGGAGGTTTCCAGATCTAAATCTCATTTAGATCTTGGACACTCTAAGTGGATAGGGTCTGGGCCCAATCCTATCAACTGATCCATCTCAGAATTTTCCCCTTAAGTGGCTAATCAAATTAGCCCAGTTTGAAATGGGCTTAAGGCCCATTTAAGGTTATGTATTCATTTAGCCTTCCAAACTGCTACCCAGTTGGGCTTACTAATATGGTGTGGGACCAAACATTGATCTACACATCAGCCACATGGGTTCAACCCAGCCTTTGTTGCAAGGCCTTGCCGAATACACTGTTATGGATAGTGCACCCCCTAAGACCCATCAAATGGGCTCTATGGACCCAACACTTACCCTAAGTGGTCCCTAGGCCAAGCCACCTTGTAACACCTAGGGACTGTGGGCAGAAGCAAGATTAGGCCATTAGGTATTATCCTCAATGGTCTTACACTTAACCTCTCAACCCATAATGATCATACACTGCACGACAAGAGAGGACCTCTCCCTCGGTTGCAAGGAACAGTGTTGCACTCTCTGCTTATATGGATCCCGGGAATTAAAACCTTTTTGCAAATCATTTCAAAACCACAATTTATATACTTTTATATCTCATATAAAATATATTTTGCAAAACAAATCTCAACGATTGAAATCGGCTGCTGGTAGTCTTGGTTTCCATCAGTGAGAGTGCATCCCCGATCATTACCTTTGTCCAACAAAGGGGCTGATCCTGTCATTATGATCACCCACTCAGATGAATTCTCAGACTGTCCCAACATACCCATGTTTTGACCCCCACTAAGGATCTCAATGATTGGTACATCAAAGATAGCCCAATCCGACACCTAGTGCAGTATCATAATCGAGTCTAGGGGTCGAGTGTAACTTTACAATTTTTGCCCATCAATCTCCAATATCCAGGGCAATACTAGAAATCTGGTCCAGTTCAAAGATTCAATTAATCCTACACTGTATGTGCCTAGGGTCTCACCCTGATAGCTGAGACAAGCCACCCCAACCGACTTGGTGGCACCACAGTGTCAGCCTTGTCAGGATAGGTCTCCCCAAACCGACCCACTGGCTGTGAACATTCTAAACTAACACGAGTCTCATTAAGTGTCCAGTTTAAGGGTATTACATAGAAACATACCAAGGGAACATGAATCAAATATGCACTTTCATTCATTTACAATAAACTCATAAAGTACATCATTTTGATTGAAGCTATGGGCATACAAAACTGTCTAACAACTACCTCTTTCGAATCACACCTCCATCTGCATCAATCGCTCAAACCCATTCAAAGTCATCATTATTTAGGATGAATGATCTACAGTTAAATCTTGTCTAGAATTTCTTATCGTAGCGACTGATTCAGACGCAGTAGTACTCTTCATTGAAATATTTGTCACTGCTTCGTCTCATAAGTTGGAGAAGAGACTAGCTGAAAATCCCCTAATACGTCAATCTAACGGAATCGGTGACTCCTAGGTTATAATTTTCTTTCTACTCTTAGTTCTCAGAGGTTTTCTCTACTACGTTCTCATCAGTCCGAAGGTAGATGGGAAACTCCTTTGTTCTACCCAACTTTGTCATTTGCACATAAGTTATCCCCAGATCTCTACGTGCTAACGGTAGAAGCCAGTTACAGCTCCAGTTCGTAGCATTAAACCTCTAGTCAGGACATCCTTCATGTAATCCACACCAACCTCTCTCAGTTAATTTTGGTAGTGAGGGTTCAAGGCTAGGAATCAGACTGGTGGAATAGACTCCATCAGATTCATTCATGTAGGTCTATTTCCCAACCGAACCTGACCTAGAATTTATTACTGCGTTAAGTGATGAGTATGTATATATATATATTCGTCTGTTCATCTTCCATCTACCTTCAATATTGTTTTCTTTTGGATTTAGCACTAATAAGAGCTTGGATTTTAATTCGGTAGATGTTTCGAACTAATAATATTATGAATGTGATTTTGTTTCTTCGTTAGATTTCTCCTCTCCCTATTTTGAATTTGTTAATGTTAAGATGAGTTTCTTTCGGAGCATGTTTATTGAATCCTTTCGCTGATATCTTTTCTATGGTGTGATGCTATTTTTGATTTCTTCAAAACCCTTGTTGATGTTTTTAGTGGTATATTTTTTATTAGTTTACCGTTCATTGTAGTAATAGAATCCCTTCTCTTTACTTGTTTTTAGTTTTATTTGTTTTCTTTTTTAAGATTTTCTTACTCATGTTTAAACTAGTCTTTAGCTTAGGAAAATAATAATAATAATAATATAATGATATTTTCAAATTGTTAAAAAAGGAAAAATAATTGTGTGCTCACCACTTGGAGTAATTTGTTTGCTGATTTTTTCTTGTCGTTTAATGACATCCTCTGATTAATTAGTATCATTTATTTAAGTAGCTTTCCTTGTTATTTTTGTTTCATATTAAATGCCAATGAGCCCCATGTGGGCCCTACCTATTGGATCCATGAGAAGTGTGCTCTCTCCCATTTAAGTCTCACTCAGATTGGTGTAACCGATGCCTTGGGCTTTGGAGTCACTATTAAAACAAAGTGGTATTGAAAATCACTCTAAAAGGTCCCGTCACCTCTATTTTCTAATCTAATGGGTGGTGACTCCATTTCTAGCCCAAGTGGTGAAGGGATAGGAAATCCATCATATGGACGCCCAAAGATTGCGGAATAAGGGGGTGAATTTCAAAAATTTTTCTCTCCCTTCAAACGGGAATCGAATTCCCCATTTAGAAAATCATATTTTCATGGATCATTCTTGAACCATAAACTGAACCAGATCTGATCCAAAAGGAGTAGGGAGAGATAATACCTGATACAGAAAAGTAGTATCTCTCAATGGAGGTGTTCACGCCCAAGGAAGGATCCAAAATCTGCTCCCACTGAAGATGGCACAGTGCAGGGTGGAGTAGAATCAACAGTGTTCTTCCAAAAGAACTTGATCCTTCTCAAGAATCACCTGGACGGCTTGTGAATACAACTCCCACCAATCTTTTCTCCAAAAGATTGGAATCAAGATCCAATCTTGATTTCTCCCAAGAACTGGAGATCAAACTGCTATAGGCGGTGGCTATAGGAAGGAGGTGGCAAGAGAGTATTTGCAGGGTGCAGATTCTCTCTTCTTTGATTTCAGCTCTGAAGATATGACTATGTATTGCTTGCTTGTGATGTCTAAAGGCTGCCGCCCCCTCTTCCTTTTATAGACTTAAAGGGATCAGCTCCTAATCCCATTACGAGTTGCTAACCCAAATCATATCTAGATTAGAAGTCCCTTTAAGATAAGTGATAACCCTTATCTTATCTGTAGATTAGATCAGCCATCTCCTAATCTAATTAGGAAGTTTCCAGATACAAATCTTATTTAGATCTTGGACTCTTTAAGTGGATAGGGTGTGGGCCCAATCCTATCAGCTGATCCATCTTAGAATTCACCCCTTAAGTGACTAATCAAATTAGCCCAGTTTGAAATGGGCGTAAGGCCCATTTAAGGTTATGTATTCATTTAGCCTTCCAAACTGCTGCCCAGTTGGGCTACCTTGTATGGCGTGGGACCCAAACATTGATCTACACATCAGCCACATTGGTTCAGCCCAGCCTTTGTTACAAGGCCTGGCCGAATACACCGTTATGGATAGTGCACCCTCTGAAACCCATCAGATGGGCTCTATGGGCCCAACACTTATCCTAAGTGGTCCCTAGGCAAAGTCACCTTGTAACACCTAGGGACTGTGGGCAGATGCAAGATTAGCCCATTAGGTATTATCCTCAATGGTCTTACACTTAACCTCTCAACCCATATTGATCATACACTGCCCAACCCGAGAGGACCTCTCCCTTGGCTGCAAGAAACAGTGTTGCACTCTCTCTAGTATGGATCCCGGGAATTAAAACCTCTTGCAAATCATTTCGAAACCATAATATATATACTTTTATATCTCATATAAAATATATTTTGCAAAACAAATCTCAATGATTGAAATCGGTTACTGGCAGTATTGGTTTCCATCAGTGAGAGTGCATCCCCGATCATTACCTTTGTCCGACAAAGGGGCTGATCCTGTCACTATGATCACCAACTCAGATGAATTCTCAGACTGTCCCAACATACCCAGGTTTTGACCCCCGCTAAGGATCTCACTGATTGGTACATCAAAGACAACATAATCTGACACCTAGTGCAGTATCATAATCGAGTCTAGGGGTTGGGTGTAATTTTTCTGTTTTGCCCATAAACCTCCAAGGTCCAGGGCAATACTGGAAATCTGGTCCAGTTCAAAGATTCAATTAATCCTACACTGTATGTTCCTAGGGTCTCTCCCCAGTAGCTGAGACAAGCCACCCCAACCGACTTGGTGGCACCACAGTGTCAGCCTTGTCAGGATAGGTCTCCCCAAACCGACCCACTGGCTATGAACATTCTAAACTAACACAAGTCTCATTAACTGTCCAATTTAAGGGTATTACACAGAAACATACTAAGGGAACATGAATCAAATATGAACTTTTATTCATTTACAATAAACTCATAAAGTACATCATTTTGATTGAAGCTAAGGGCATACAGAACAGTCTAACAGCTCCCACTTGCACTTAGGTCCAATCAGGTACTAGCCAGAGTCCCATGCTTTCCACGTGTTTCTCAAACACTTTCTGTGACAGTGACTTAGTCCAAGGGTCTGCCACATTCTCCGCTGCTGCTACCTCTCAACATCAACCTCCTGTTGTCACACAACAATGGAATGGGTGATGTGCTAAATTCCAAATTCAAGAATGAACACCATCATTCATAAGGCAGCATCTCTTACGGCAATGCATTCGGCCTGGGTCGTGGACTTATTAATTTGCTACTTAAGACCCTTGTTTGTTGAAATTCAGGAAACAACACACGATCTTATCGTGAAAACATATCCAGATGTAGACTTTCTATCATCTGGATTCGATTGGAAATCGCCATCTGTATACCCTTGGATCTATAGTGAGTTACCATCGAATACTAGACAAAACTCTTTTGTCCTTCGAAGGTACTTAAGTATGTTTTTCACAACAGTCCAATGCTCCTGCCCTGGGCTGGCCTGAAATCTACTTATTACACTCACTGCCTAAGCAATGTCAGGACGAGTGCACAGCATGGCATATATGATGCTCCCTATGGTAGAGGCATAGGGAATGTCTTTCATGCCATCAATCTCCTCAGAAGTCTTGGGAGACATCTTCTTGGAGAGAGTGACTCCGTGCCTGAAAGGAACATTTCCTTTCTTGGAGTTTTCCATGCTGTATCTTTTGACTATTTCGTCAATGTAGATAGATTGGGATAATCGTATTATCCGCTTTGATCTATCTCTATAGAGTCGAAGACCTAGTATATAGAAGGCTTCTCCTAGATCTTTCATGGAGAATTGTTGTGAAAGACATACTTTAATCGTAGTCAACATTCCTACAACATTCCCAATGAGTAGAATCTCCACTGTACTTCCTGTAAACACAGGGTTCATCCGGATTCTGCTCGAAGCCAAACGATATTATAGCAGAGTCAAAATGGATGTTCCAGCTTCTAGAAGCTTGCTTAAGTCCATAAATGGATCTATTGAGTTTACATACCATGTTTTCTTGACCCACAGCTATGA